>NC_066638.1:12633984-12939485 GCF_025201925.1 Gopherus flavomarginatus
GCTGCTCATCTGTAATGAATTCTGTGCTCTCTCATGGCAGAGTGGCAGGGCTTAGTAGAAACACCCAGCAGCACACAAGCTACCCTTTCCTGCTCTGAACTAGAGTGTTTGCACACCAGCCCCTAGTACTGCCCTTCAGTTCCCTGAGACTGTGGGCTCCCCCGCGTCTGGTGTGAAAGAAATTAAAGAGGCTTTCCCAAGCTCATCCTGTGCCTAAGTAGCAGAGTTGTAGAACAGAACCAAGCTCTCCCAACCAGTGTTAGGTCTCAGCAGTCCCTTACCTAAAACTTTACAGCCCATACACAGGATTGAATGTGATCTGTTGCCTACAGACTTCCAGGGGTGGAGGTGGAGAAGTGTAATGGCTTGGCTGTCATGCCTCAGTTTACCCAGCTGCACAGGGGAGATATTTTACCTGGGGAGGGAAGTCCCAAAGCTATTTAGGTATTTAACCGCCCTTGAAATGAAGACCTTTGTGAATCCCAACCCTGAGGGATTCATGCTTGTAGAATGCTGGAAGCAGATGCACACTCAGCGTCAAAACACATCCATGTCTCTGTTACTGACATCATCATGTTGGCCCTACCGCAAAACTAACAATGGCCTGAGGCCAGTGTGCTTTCAAACCATTCCAACCATCAGCTCCCCACACTCAGTAAGTAACATTGAAAATCTGCCAGAAATAGTTGGGTAAAGACCACTGCCATGACTGGATTCTTCATAATCCTTCCAAAGAACTTGATTTACTTAATACAGTGTGCACGTGCGCACACACACACGAGCCGTCTAATTCATTTTCAAATAAAATACCACAGAAAGTAAGCCTCTTAGGCTGTGCATATAAGGCCATCCAGCTCCCTTTCCGTTCCAACGCTGGGGTACGCCCTTGCTCTGTCTAACCTCATTAGAATCACAATGTGCATCCAACCCTCCAAAGTGCATCCACTCCCCAGGACAGGGCTATTTAAAGAGGATGTAGATTATCATATCCAGTCTCTTGAACTGGAGAGACTTTGATAGCAAAGAAATCCAGAGGCGGTGGGCAAGAAAGTTAGATTTACAACAGACTCAGAGAATGAAAGAAACATGTTTAGTGATGCTTAATTGAATTATTTGCACATCTAGTCTGTGGGTTTACAGTCCTTCACCAGCATGAGATGACAGCCAGGTATGTGGTGAAATGTAAAGCCATAAGCATTAGGCCCCCTGATTACTTCCTTAAGCTTTTTTTCCATCTGTTACAAAACCCCACACTTCCTCCCAGTTCAGCAGGTTCTTAAGGGAATAAATCTGTCCAGTGCAGACAGCTACCAGGGCTTTGTGAGCAACCACTCAAGGACCAACAAGAATGGCTGCCTGTTTTAAAAGGAGGTGTCTCTATTTTCAAAAGAGACTGAAAATCAGGTCCCTTTAAGAGGTATCTCAATGTAGATAAGTTAGTTAATACTGAGAGAAATCTCTTTAACTGGAGACTGCCCAACAGTCGCTGCATTTACTGAGTCAAGAACATGATGGCCCTTTCTTCAAGTTTGTTTAAACAAAGTCTGTGTGTTTAAACCAGGTGAGCAGGCAAAGAGTCCAGCAAGACATCACCACCCCTCCATCTCCTTCCTCTCTGTTATTTAATGTCAGCTATGAAGAAAATAAGCTGCCATTTAGCAGAACTCAATTCAGCTCCATCCTACCTACCCGTTCCCAGCTAGATCCCACTCTATTCTCTCCAAGAGGCAGCACATCAGCCTAGATGCAGCCTTTCACCCTTAGGCTGGGAAGGGCAGTGGGCAGGCAAGAATGTCACTCAGAGTGAACATGCTGCTTTTTCTAGATACTCCAGAACTGTCTCGCAACTGAGGAGCACCAACGTGCTTGCAGTGGGGGAAAAGGTTTAGCTAGCCAAGCTCAGCTGCCTTATCATATAGCACATAACGTTTCTCCTGTGCGAGCTGGATCCTGTGCAGGAGGTCACAGCAACAGACCCATGCCCTTACAGTCTCGTGCTGCCTTCCTCAGGGGGTCTGGATGCCTATAAAAGCTGGCAGCTGGCTGGAGTTAGGCACTCGTTGGGCTCCTGTGCACGGGGCTCACTTGGCTCCCCGAGGACATTTCCCCAAAGCAGGAGGCCATCAAGGTTTGTAGAATCGTTAGCAGGGAGTTGAGAAGAGCCAGCAAGAGGAAGGGCGAGATTGAGTAGCCGGGAGGGGTCTGCCTGGGTTTTGCTGCCATCTGAAGGGATTTCATAGATTAAGAAAGGCCAATTTAATTATGGGTTTGTTGGTTTTTTTAAAAGTCAAATTGGCAGCAGCCGCTCAAGCCCCCAGCAAGATGATAGAAGCCAGATGATGGAACACAGGGCTGAGGCCAGATTGCCTGGGGGTAGGCGTGACGTGAGGCCCTAGTGCCCATCAGGATGGAGTGGAAGATGGGGCTGAAATAAGCACAGGGTCAGTGAGTGACCAGCATCCAATTCATGAACTGGGACCAAAGTTTGTTACCCTGTTCTGCATGGGATAGAGGGGGAGGAAAAGCCAGTGCAGGTTACTAACCTCACTGTCACCCCATGGGCAGTGGGTGAACCACTGGCTGGGGGAGTCTAGTCCCCAGCCAGCCCCCCTCCTCCTCCCAGCCCCAAAGCACTGGGAGGGCAGAACATGGCCCCCCCACGCCTGGCCCCTGAGCACAGGGCAGGCAGCCCCCAATGCCTCCAGCCCACCCCACCCCACCCCAGCCCCAACCCGCTGCTTCCCTGACGAGGAGCAGGCAGTAGCCTGCCTGGGCTAGGGCCAAGCAGGGCTTTAGGGTCACGCGTGGGCAGGGCCACGCTGGGCTGCTTGGGCAGGCACAGCCTGCCATGTCCACTCCCCGGATCTTCCTGTCTCCTCAGGCACTTGGCTTCCCCAAAATCACTGTTCATACTGTGGGTCATGCTAGGTTTCCTCTTCTCCGCTGGAACACTAGGCCGGGGTGGGGGTGGGAGCCTCAAACATCTGAGTTGCCCAGTGGGTTGAGTCCCCACATGGGTGTTAGGATCCCTGGGTTTTAATTCTAGGGCTGACCCTCATCCCCAGGCACACACTCGGCCTCCAGGCCTGAGCGTCTCCCCCCGCTCCCTGGGGGATGATGATCGTCCACCTTGAGATCTATGCATTAAGCGTCTGTCCAAGTGCCGGCACTTACAAACATCCGACGCCCAGGAGGGGGACTAGACAGCAGTTCTGAACTCCTTGGAAAATGGAGGCCAGGGCAGAGCTAGAAGTGATCGAACATAGCAAGCTAAACAAGACCTTGCAGTCAGAGGCTGCTCGTCAGACCAATGCTATTCCTAGATGGAGCAGATGGGACCTCACAAATACAACCAGGGTGCTGAGAGTGGCTTGCTTTGAGCACACCTAGAATGCAGTTCTGCTCCCGGCCTAGAAGACAACACTGTACAATGAGGCAGCTATGGTGATCCACTGGCCGGGGAAGAGATTGGAGCGAGCGTGAGCAGAGCACAGGCCTGTGGCGGGGACGAAGCAAAGCGCTGGCAGGGTGGTGGGAGCAAGGCAAGCTCTGCTACCTGTGCTATTCCGCTCTCGGGGGCTGCCAGTCACCTTGGGCCAGTGCTGAAGTTACTTTAAAAATAACCCTTCTAAAAGCCCTGTCTCCCTCCCTGCACAGAACCACCTCACCTGGATTCTGCAGCCGAAAGGCTCAATAGGGGCCAGGGTTGGCGGGAGCGGGGAGGCAGCCTGCCTTATTCCAGGAGCCTTAGGGAGTGGAGTGGAGGCTAAAGCCGTCAGGTTAGGCACAGGTAAGCAGTCTGCAGGCTCCCACCCCTGTATCTACCACACCTTCCTGCGGGGAGCAGGGCTCTCACACCTGGCTGGACCGGATGATACGGACAGAGAGGGCTCATTGGGGCTTTCAGGGTAATCAAGAGCTCGAGCCTCCCCCCAGAGCCAGACCTGGAACGAACTCCCATTTGGGTCTGTAGGGGGCAGTGCTGGAGAGCAAATCTTTGGTAGGAAAATCCCTCCCCAGCCTCAGAGCTAAAGGAGGATCCACAGCCAGGGGCCATAAACCTGGCTTGAGGCCCATCGCCGCTGGGCCTTGTCCTGGAACGCTGACCCCAGAACCAGCCCAGCTGAGCGCTAGGCCAGAGACCTAGCGTCGTACGCAGCCAGGGCCTGCGGGTTGCAGGGGGCCGTACGCCCAGGCCAGGAGAAAAGGTGGCAGCTCGCCCCAGGCTGGATGAGACCCGAGGGCCACACCCGAGCCTCCCCCAGCGGAGATGTTATGCGAGTGGCTCTGCCTGGGTACATGTAAACAGCCAGCACTGAGGAGCTCGGCTCATGGGTTTGGCAGTACCAATGAAGCCAGTGCCGGTGCTAGATCCTTGGGGGCCCTAAGCAGGAATCCCCCCCCATTATTAAATGGGGGGGGGCACCTTGAGCTGCAATTGCTCAGTCTGCCTAGTGCCAGCTCTGAATGAAACGTGTCAAGGATTATTTCTGCTTGGGCTTAGAGACCTCGTTAGTGTCCACCTGCAGCGGAGGGGTGGGAATGTCGGGGCTTAGCAAGGGCCAGTGCGTTCCCTTGGGCAGAGAAGCAGCTGCAGCCACCCTCTCCCCGACTAGCCGGGGTGGCCAGCAAGCGCCTGGGCAGCAGTAAGAGGGCAGAGCCAAGCTCGGTTGCCAAGAGACACTAAAATGCCCTCGACACACCGGTGCCCTCCGGCCCCTCGCCAGGTGCCCCGGCTCCAAGGACGAGCACAGAGGGAGCAAGGGCACAGGGGCTTGCACCCAGCCGGATGGCTGCTGGGCTCTCTCCTTTGCCAGGCCGACCACACCAGCCCTGACACTCTCATCCGGCCCCTCCCTTGTAACTTGTAAAGGGGGGGCAGGAGTCATGCTGCTTTAACCCCTTCCCTGCTGGGGGGAAGGGGCTGCTGGGTTTCCAGTCCAAAGGGGGCGTGCCTAACCAGCGGTGTACCCATTCAAAGCAGGGATTCACTCGTTTAGCCACATACAGCCCCATGGCCATGGGACGTGCTTAACTGCTAAGGAGGACACAAGCTCCCACCCCTCCAGGTGGCTAGATCTAGCCTTGGGGGGAGAAGCACCAATTCAGTTCCTAGCTGCACAGCCAGAACCCCTTGCTGCTTAGAGACCCTTGCGGGGGGCATTGCCAGCACACGCAATATTCCTACCCCTTTGCTCCAGCTCCACTGGCCTGAACTGGTGGGCACAAGATCGGCCTTGCCAGACGGAGTCAGCCCCATTGTCTGTCCAGCGTGGTTACCCTGCAGCAGCAGCTGCTTCAGGGGAAGGTCGAAAGACACCTTGCAGGTGCCAGGGACAGGTTATCAGCTTCAACCCTCTTTCAAAGGAAGCACGAGAGCAGCTAGAGACCAGCCAGGAGGTCTGGAAAGGCTGAGGCTTCACCCTGATTACGCCGAATCCTTTTGTTCTCCAGCTTTATGTCCAATCCTGTTCAATGCTTTGCCTCGGTAGTGCTCCTGTAGCAATGAGTCCCACAGGCTACACGGGCCTTGGGCAAGAAAAATACTGTCCAATGTCACTTTAAGCCTATATTCTGGGGCATGGAGAAGAGAATATCCTGATCCACCTCCTCCAACCCCTTCTTTGCTCTGTGTCCTCTGACCACCTCATCTCCTCACCAATGCAAGGCAAGGGATGTTTGTACAGGACTGTGCACTTTATGCCATGGGGATTCTTTCCTGAGTTGGTCCAGGCAAGGTGCTCAATCCCCCCCTTACCCCTATAGAGGCTCAAATGTGGGGTGCTGGTCTGTGATGGCAAAGTTTTGGAAAAAAGTGCATTTGAATGAGAAGCCTTCGAAGGATGGTGCTGGGAGGAGACAGAGGTCATGCTACAGAAATGGAACTGGGGAAAGTTTTACCTTAAAAGGGTACTGGGGCTAGTGCAGTGCGCAGGAGGAGGAGAGGAGATTTCTTTGTTTGACTCTCCCATGTCTGCAACACCCTCAGCTGAGCTTCTGCACCGCATGTTATTTATAGGAGGTTATTGTGGAGGGGGAGTCCGGGAGCAGAGGGCTGGTCTGGGTTCTTGGCGTTTTATACGCTGTTGCTTTGGCTTTTGTCAAAGGCACCCGGGGGAGGGGGGGAGAGGGTGTGTGCCTAGATGTTACGCACTTGGTGATTGTTCCTCCCCAAGAGCCTTTTGTTCTGTCCTGCCCCCAGTCCTCACACACCCTCAGTATTTCTAGAGGGATCCTAGAATCTGCACCTCTCTCCTTGCCGACCTGTGAGCTCACATCATCGTTCATGTCAGAGTAGCTCAGGTAATAGTGGTGGTTATCATTAGTGCACCAGCAGAAGGAGCGCAAATCCTTTTTTGGGTAGGGCCTACGTAAACTGTAGCTTCTCTCCCCCTCCCCCAAGTTCTGTGGTTTGGCTTTAGTTTGTGGGTGTGGGTGTGGGTGTGTGTTTTCTCCTTTGGAAGCAGGGAAAGAAGCTGTAGCACCGACTGGAGTCAGGTATAACATGTCAGCCAGGCTACAGGCTGCTCTGCCAGGAAGGGGTGCTTAGATCCTGTTTCTAGGCCTCTCCTAGCCAGTTGGTACAGAAGCTGGCATTTCATCCTGAGCCCCAGCAGACTGCCATCACCATTGCCCAGACGCACCAGTGAAATTAGCCAGCTGTCTGGCTTATTGCGCAGGCAGGGTAAACAGGAGATCTAGGACTCTCCCAGTTTAAGGGCCATTCCTGCCTTCCTACCCAGCTGCTGCCTGCAATCCCGTAGAGCTGCTCCTAACCCTGCTGCCAGCCTCCCATTCCAGGGCCTCTCCTGCCGTCAACCTCCTGTTCGTAAGCAGGGGGTAGAACCACCAAGTTACACACACACACGGGCTCAGGCAATGGGCCCTGCCTTCCAAACACACCTGGACTTAGCCCCTTACAGCGGATGGGGTCCCCAAGGATCAGAGCCAGCGCTGACTTTGGATTTCAAACATCCTGACCCTGGTGCATCCCTACAGGAGGGATCTCTCACTGCCCCGCCCCATTCTGTGTCCTGCTTCTGCTCTCTTCCCTTAAAGCCCTCTGGGGAAATCAGCGCTGGCAAGGGCCTGGAGAACGCACAGAACATGCTGCCTGAGGTCAAATCAAAAAGTGCAGCTCCTGGCTGATGAGATGCCCAGTGGCTGCCCCTCGTGCTGCCCAGCCCCCTCTACCATCCCTCACCACCTCTGCCATTTTCCTGTAACCCACTGCAGTGACTCTGCCGTGGGGAGCTCTGAGGCCAAGGGGCAGAGGGTGTAAAGGGGGCCTGCGGATTACAGGAGGCTGCTGGTTCTCACTGTTACGTTCTAGCTCAAAGTGTCATGGGAGATCTCAAATTAAAATCTGCATCACTCTAGGCATCAATACCACTGGAAGATGGGGCTGGAGCACCCACGGAAAAAATGTTGGGTGCTAAGCACCCTGTGGTGCCCCCCAATCAGCGCCCCCTCACCCTTCCTGCCCACCACGATCAGCTGTTCTGCAGCATGCAGGAGGCACTGGGGACAAGTGAGGGTGGCGTGCCCTCAGGGGAGGGGGCAGAACAGCACAGGAAGAGATGGGGCAGGGGTGGAGCCTTGGGGGAAAGGCGAGATGAGGGTGGGGCCTGGGGCACAGCACCCCTGGCACATTAGAAAGTCGGTGCCTATGTGTACAGACACTACGTAAGGAATTCCGTATGTACCCTGATAATTCTGTTCTTAAGGCATCTAACTGCGGGGCTGGGTGAAGAGCAGATTTTCCACGTGGCTCCATAACACTTCGTTTCTGATAGTCTCACTCGCTGTCCCCCGAATCTCAGTTCCGAGAGCATGGGGACGGTTAGTGAACACCAGTGTCGTGTGCGTCGCGGAACTGCATCCTGAGGGTAGCTGATAAGCCACCACGTGCAGTCCTGTGGGAACAGCAGGCTGGGCACTTCTGTGAGCCGTCAGTGGATAAGAGACTCATGGAGGACGCGGGGGTTGGGGTGGGCTTACCGCTGCCTGCACAGACAGAGCGAGGCCTCCATGGCAGGGCTTGTCCTGCCAGAGGCTGGGGGCTTCAGGGGGCTGATCCCCAGCAGGACGGACAAGACAAGCTCCTCTTTTCTAGCTGCCTCTGTGAACACACTAGTCCAGAGCACAAAAAGTGGTTTGACTCCAGACTAATTACCCCACTTCCAGCCAAGGTGGCCCCTAGTCCAACAGGGGGGCCAACGCCAACTCTTACACCTGACATCTCCACTGTGAATCTTAGGGGAAGACCATGAGAGCCCCTCTCGCCCGGTGACTGTGGCAGTGATTTCACTGCTTGCTGACCCCAGCTTGGTCTGATCCAGCCCACCTTGGCGCGCAGCCTGGGCCCAGCTCTCTTCCCCAAACTGGTAATTAAAGGCAATAAAGCAATTTCAAAACAAAACCAGAATTGAAAGGAGTTTCCAGCGCAGCAGCCGCGAGCCCTGGCCAGACAGAAAGGAGAAAGTTCCAGTTCAACACCACAACATTCCAGAGCCGGGTATTTTTAGCTCTCTCTCTCTCTCATCAGTGACTCACACAGCCTGGTTGTTTTTCTGGCAGCTCCATTTGTTTAATCGGGGTCAGAGCTGGCCTCAGGGCCCCCAGGGAATTCTGTGAAAAAGCCCAGCATATGGGAGGGATAAATATTACGCAGGCAGGTCTGGGACCAGAAGGCCCAGTCTCAGAGGGAACCTGCTGCTGCTCTAGAATCTGGAGAAATGTCGTAACTAGGGACTGATCTCGCGACCTCCAGATCTAGGAGCTACAAGGCAGTCCTGGAGTCGGGAGCGAGCACAGACTCTGCTCTGGGGCTCAGGCACAGAAGGGAATGCCTGGCACACGCTAAACAGTGACTAGCTCCTCTACAAGCTATTGGATGCCAAATCCTGCTCCTGGTCTCGCCTGGTGCTGCTAGAAAGATTTAATGGCATGACAGCCCGGCCACACGCCGTGACGGTTTGGTTTATGTCCCCCTCTAGTGGCGAAGGTCAGAGTCTGCTGCTTCCAGCCCAGGGAGTGAAAGCAACGGGAGTTAGGTGCTTAAATAAACTTCAGATCTGCCCTCGACTCCCTTGGCTGGAAGCAACGGAAGCTCTTGGGAGCAGCACTGTAATGAGACTCCCCGTCAGGGTACAGCTGGGAGGGGCGGATCCTGGTTTCGAGCGCTGCTCAAGCTAGCATCTAAAATAGCAGCGGCTCTGGTGGCGACATGAGGCTAGGTATAGACGCAAGGGGTTGAGCGGGACCGCGTTCCGGCCGCTAGCCCAAGCTACTGCCTGCATCGCCACTGCCACTCTGCTACGTTTGGGCAGAGCGAGTAGGGGTGGGGTGTCCACCTGAGCCAGGAACCGGGTCACCCCGCTGCAGCGGAGATGTACCCCCGAATGACCCAGGCAGCGGGTCAGTTAACAGCATCTGTTTTGGAGCGAGAGAGTCAGTGAGTGAGACATGCTGGAAACAGGTTTTCTTGCAAGCCGTTCAAAGGCTAAAAAGCTCCTCTGCAATCGCTTGGCTGCAGCCCAGGCTGGAGAGGAGGAGATGCCCAACAGGAAGATATTTAACTATGAAACAATTACAGTTATTTCCACCTACTGCACCTTTAAACCTTTTCACACTGAGGCCATTCAGTGCGTCCTGTCCAGACGCACCCTGCACGCCCTCGTGCAGACTTGACCTTTGTTGCCTTCAGATAGACCAGGGATCCCTCCATAAACAAAGAGCAGGTGGAGAACAGGCAGGGAAGGGATTGGTCTTCCCAGCTCAGTGAGAATAAATCCGCTTCTCCGGAGGTTAAGGTGGACCTTGCCTCATCCGATGGTATAGCCTACATCACAATGCACCAGAGCAGATTCAAGAGCTACGACAAAATCCCATTGTTTTTATCATGCCGGAGCCAGAAGCAGAGCACGTTATTTTTAAAGATGATCCTGTTTGTTCAGAGTTATTTCGAGACTCTCTCCCTGTCTCCTTAGTGTCTGGGTATAATTGAGATGATTATTAAGTGCAGCGGGGGCGGGGGGAGAAGGGGAACAGGGATGGAGAGAAAGCAGCAGCCTAACAGGAATGGATGGCGCCTACATCACCATTTCTCATGAAGTGGAGGAATTCTAATGGGCTTTTAGAGTCAGCTTTGAGAGTGGAACCCTTAATTCACAACCAGTTAACCACAGATCAGTGGCAATACTTGGTGTTTCCCATACACAGCCCTTTGCAGACAATGACTGGAGAGGTGGGGGTGCATTAGCCCCATTTTACAGGTGTGCAAACTGAGGCATGAAAAGCTCAAGGGCATGATAACACAGTCATGTCAGTGGCAGAGCTAGGAACTCTGGTCCCCTGGCACATGAACAAGGATCCCTCCCCGCACACCCCTGCCCCAGCTGGGATGCTATGGTTATGCTCCTGCCTATTGAGAAAGGAGGTGGCGGGGTGCAAGGAAGCCCAGTTTCCAGCCAAAGGTGAAGTGCCGAGGAAGGGCCCCGAGCTGTGCTCAGCTGCTGGGGAATTCTTCCAAGGTAGCCTGAATGCCCACAGAGTGTTCACCACAGAGCCCGGGACGAGAAGGAGAGCAAGGGGCTAGGAGGAGCCGAGGAGGACAGCATGGAACATCTGCTCCAGGCAGAGGCTGGCAATTAGATGAAGAAGAGCCATTGTTCCCCCCACACCAGCAAGAGACTCAAGGAGGATTCTTCCCATCCCCAAATCCTGAACCCAGCCAGGGGGTGGAGAAAGGGGATGGTAGGTTCTGTTTCTTAACACATAGTTGCCCCATAAGCGACACAAACTCCACTCCACAACCCTCTGCTAACCTCAGACACTCCATGGTCCCCACCCTCTGCAGTGCTGCCAATGCTCATGACTTTACCCCAGGCCTCCCATCAGCTGGTGTCATGCACAAAGCCCCAGCTCCTGGAGGCAGGTGATGACATCAGCTTTAAACGAAAGTCTCCAGCCCTTGCAGCCATGAAGAATGGCTGGAAAACCATGACCCCTAAAAAGGCAGAGACAAGGGGGCAAAGAAAACAAGCCCAGGAGTGATTATTTTTAAAAACCGCATGGACTCTTATGCCAATTTCATGGTTTCTTGGGGGCCGGATGGTGAGTGCCCGGGGTTGGTCGTGCTGCCTCTTTGCAATGACTGCTGCACCAAACACAGGTGAACTCCCAGCTCTTCCTGTGTGGCTCCAACCCTGGACTCTCCCACCTGAGCACCCGCAGCAAGTCTCCAGTATGTTCCCTCCTACAACAGCCCCTCCCCTCACCCCCATGCACATGGAGAAGCCCTCCATGCATTGCTATGGGCTCAGGTGAGCCCTTTCGCAACTGAGGGGCAGGCCCAGACACACCCACAGGTGCTACCACACAGCCATCATCTGCCACCATGCCCCATGCGAATACCCTCTGCTATACCCACCCTGACCTCCCCTATGCAGCTCTGCCGCTGGGCCTTCCTCCTGGCCTGCCCAGTCGTGTCTCCAGGTACGTCTGGAGTGAGGACAAGTGTTCATTAGGCAGGGAGAATAAATTAGTTTGTAAGAGAGGAAAGTCTTGGAAACTAACCAACCGCAGGCAAGAATCTACAGTTTCATACTGGATCCCTCAGTGCTCCACATTCACCCCTTTCATCACTAGTCATCTTGCATCCAGTGATGCACGGCTCATCAACCCGCAAACATCCCACGTGACATCATCCCCTGCATGCAGCAGCGTGATGGGCAATCTCAAGCCCACGCTGTGTAGACTGGGAACACACTTCTCTCCGGGCAAACTCTTTGCACCGGGGATCTGACCATCTTTTCCTGTCGAAGAGGCACCTGAACAGGCCAAAGAATTGCCACCAACTTTCCCCGTTCCCCTGATACAGTCATAGAGAGGATATTTACTGTGAGAGGCCTGGTTATCCGGAGCTCTTCCTGCTCTGGGACACAACCAGCATGGCCCTGCAGCAGCCAGCTGCACAATCAAGAGGAATCGGAGCGAGAGAAATGCTTTCCTGTAATGCTGCACTGGAAACTAGACCTTTGGAAACCCCCTCTGAAAGGGACCTCAACCAGGAAAACTTTCCATGTAGTGGGAAGCTAAATCAGACAGCTACCTTCATCCCAATTCTCAGCACAGCTGCTATTGATGAAAGAGCCCAGCGCATGCAAGATTCATGCTGAGGCAGCTGCTCCAAACCACAGCGTCTGTTTCAGAAACAGGATCCAAAGCAGCGGGGCTACGCAGAGCCTGTCAGAGCACAGAGTGGTACTTCCGAGGAGCCCCAAAACCACACGCACAGCCACCCAGGGCAAGCTACAGAGCTACCCAAATCATCGACCGAGAGCAGCCGGCACCTCCAAGCTGGTTCAAACCAGACCACGTGCAGCAAGACTCGCAGCGAGGGACTCTCCGACCAGCGAGCTCGAGCTGTGATGGGATGGGGTGGGGTACTCGCTGCGGTGCTGGGAGCGTGGAGTGGGAGGTTATGAATGGATTATGGCTTTGCCACAGAGCCCAAGCCTGCAGCCTTCGCTCTGGCACCTCAGCCTCCCCTTGGGAGCCTGCTGTGTCCACAGTGTTCCCAGCAGCTCTGCCCCGGGCCTGACAGACAGCTACACTTGGGCAGGAGCGGAACTGGACAGAACCCTCCCCTCTGCTCTGCACCGAGCTGGCTGGCCAAGATCAGCCAGGTTCTCCTCCCAACAGCCGTCGAGCCCGTTCCCAGTACTAGGCACACAGCCCTGCTCCCCTGCCAGGAATTAAACCTCCGCTGCCTCTGACACAAGGATCACCATCACCATCCCCATTTTACCAGCGGGGAAGATGATTTTTCAAGACCATGCAGCAGAGATGGGGCTAGAACTCAGGATCCTAGCGCTCAAGCCGCTGATTTGGCCCCAAACCGGCATCCGAGTGAGGGAAAGGAAGGGCACATTAACCTCTTCCATGCTGGACATGCCAAATATAGCCAGGAAACACTTGTATTCAGTGCAATGACACAAGTATCTCTCTCCAGATCTTTGAGAGAGACTTTCCAGCAACATATGGGTTAAAATTCTCCATCAGCCACGCCAGGGTTTCCCCCATGGCTAAGTCATCCATCTCAGTTTGCCTGCCTCATTCATTGGGAACAGCTGTTAGTTCCTGCTGATGGGAGGAGTGGGAGTTCATGGCTGTCAAGGAACTTCCCCCTTGGGACCCGAGTCCTGCGATAGGGATGGTTCCCATCAGAGCCCCGGAAAGGGATCGTTCCCACAGTGTGGCTGTCAAGGGAGAGCCCCCAGGTAGTTAGCAGGACACTGACAGGCCCTCGCGTGAGTCCCCCGCCCCCAATACATTCCTACAGCAGTGGCTTTGGCAGCCCTGCAGCCATCCCTCCATGGGCCACAGCCAGGGCAGTTCTGCCCTCTCGGGCCCCGTGAGGGCCACTGCTCCAGAATCTCCCTGTTTCAGTGACTTCCTGTGTCTCACATACCACACTCCTGTGAATACACTCCAGAATGGCAATAGCTTTTTTTTTTTCTTTCCTTTTTTGCACTGCATCACATTGTTGACTCATATTCAATTTGTGACCCACGAGACCACCCCCCCCACCCGATCCTTTTCAGCTGCATTCCACCTTTGATAGTTGTGCATTTGATGTTTTTCCCCCTTTGGCTTTGCACTTGTCTTTCTTGAATTTCAGCTTGCTGATTTCAGACCCACTCTCCACTTTGTCAAGGTCATTTTGAATTCCAATCCTGTCCTCCAAAGTGCTTGTGTGACCCCCTCCCACCTTCATTATCTCAGTCCTCCATGAAAACATTGACTAGTGCCAGCCCTAGGACAGACCCCTGCGGGACTCCAGGAGGTCTGCCCCACAGTCTGTTCGCAAACTATTGAGACACTCTTTGAGCAGGCTCTTTCAACCAGTTTGGAAACCACCTTATAATATTTCCATCTCAACCACAGTTCCCTAGTTTGCTTAGGAGAACATCTTGTAGGACTGTGGCAAAAGACTTACAAAAATCTCGTATATGTTCCATTCTATGCATCCGATGAAGTGGGCTGTAGCCCACGAAAGCTTATGCTGAAATAAATGTGTTAGTCTCTAAGGTGCCATAAGGACTCCTGTTCTTTTTGCTGATACAGACTAACATGGCTGCTACTCTGAAAAAAAGTGCATCGTTGTTAATACAGCCCTAGGCTTGGCATAGGCTTGAAGACTGTGCTAGCAAGACTTACCTGTCTGTAAGACTTCTAGCTGCAGAAACCAGAGCTCCTCAAACCACTTCCAACACGCAGCTCAGGAAAAGAGCAGGAATCACCCTGCAGGTCACCTCACGGCTGGAGGAGCAGGGGTAGCTGCTGCTGCAGGTGAAATGCATGAACTAGTGATTTAGCTCCACCTGTGCAACTGATTAGCTGGAACCAGGCAGAGGGTAAACCTCAGCCAGAAGTGAAAGGAAACCTGGGTCCAGCTCTGCCCTCTCTCAAGTGCAGGGCTGCCAGGAGCGGAGTGTCTCTGAGGATTTCGTGCTGCAGGGTGGCTGGCATTGTTACTGGGAGTTGAATTAGGGTGCACAGAACTCCACTCACTAAGGGTGAAGCTTGTGCTCCTAACTCTCCGAGGCGCTTTGGAAAGTCCCACCTGACACCTTGGAGAACCCAGTCTGTGGGAGAATGTGTGGAGGGCTCCTGCCCCCCGCCCCCCAAAGCATTGCAGCTCTCTGCTGTCTAGTTACGGAGGGTTGGGCTGGGACACCCTTTGAAGCCAGGGACACCATTCGCAGCACTCACAACTGAGGAACACAAGAACCCCACAGTGATTCCCTGCTCTGCAGCAGCAAATCCCATCAGGCCTGACAAACTCACTGCACCCAACACACTGCTGGGTCTAATGTCAATTCAGCATTGTGGCACTGACACAAAGGAGGCCCCATTTGCCTATTAAGTCAACAGGAAAACAGTTTGCGGGATATGAAGCCATGGGAGACAAAGGTCAAAGCTGGGTCCTGGAAACAAGCTCTGTCCTGTTTGTTCCCTCAGGGGAGATACTAAAATGTCGCTTTGCTTCACCTTATAGTTCCCCCAAACTCATTGTTTTGGCCCCAGAGACAGACCAACCCCCCCCCCCATGATCAGCCCCTTTAGCACCAACAAATCTCTCTCCCGCTGGGGCGGGGGGGAACAAGGTAACCCACAGTCCTGGGTGCCCCCAGAAAGTGTCACATGAGCCCCACCCTGCCTCAGCGCATGGTGCCTCCACATCCCTGGGGATTGGGAACAATCACACCACGTGTCCTGGGTGGAGGTCAGGGGGCTTTACAAAGAACCATCGTCCCCAGAGTACACGGGTCCCACCAGAGAGGAAGGATGGTCCCGTGGCTCCAAATCTCAGTCCCTTCCCAGACTGCCTGTGAGACCTTGGCCAGGCGACTAGATCTCTTTCTGTGAGGCCATTTCACATATGTGAAATGGGGATAAAACCCGTTTGTTCTCTGCCGTGTCTAATTCGATGGGACGCTCTTTAGGCCAGGGGCTGGCTCTCGCTAGCACCGTGGGGCCCTAACCTCATCTGGGGCCTCACAGTGCTACTGTAACAAATGATAAACCCTAATATTGCCGGGAGCAAACCCCAAAAATAAAGCAGCCCCATGCAAAATCCACAACCGCGCCAAGCCCCCGGTCCACGCCGGGCGAACAGCTCCGATCCCTGCAATGTTTGGGCTGCCGATGCTGCTATTGTAACCTTTCTGCTTTGCATTGGAGCCTGATTTTACAAGGCAGCTGAAGGGCTGCTATTAAAACGCCCCCTCCGCAATCTTGACAGCAGCAGCCGACTTCCACAGAAAATGGCACGTCAGAGCCGAGGCCTCTCAAAGCCGAGGAAGTGTCTGGCTCTGTCAGTGGCAGACGGCTCTGAGTACCGTGCTAGACTCCGACTGACTGCAGAGAGTGTGTGTTTCTTCCTCCCGGGATATTTGGATAGTTCCCCCTGTTCTTCAGATCCGGCAGAGGAGCTGGGAGCCCAATTTCTGTAAGCCCAGAGGATTCCCTCGAACCTTCCCACCTCCTCCAGGGTGGGCGTTTAGGGCTTGGCTGTGGCCCTATCACAGGTTGTGTTTGGCTGATTTTTGTTCTTGTCTCTCTCTGTCTCCTTTGAAATAAGTCACTTCCCCTGGACACGCCCTCCTTGGGGTGGGCAGAGGTTGGTGCCGGGTCTGAGTGCAGCATGCGACCAGCTGGGATGTGGTGCTGGTCCACGGGGCGGCAGTTGATGGAGGTTACCATGGCTACATACCCATGCCCCACCTAACTCTCTCCCTGGATACTTCAAGTGTAAGCTCTTAGGGGCAGGGGCCGCCAATACAGTATATGAATGTACAGCCCCTAGCACAATGGGATCTTGATCCCTGACCGGAACGTCATCAGCACAAATAAAAACTGGAAGCTGCACTGACAAATTTTCCCGCTTTCTGGAAATGTGACCCAGGCTGGGCTGAGCTCTGGTCTCAGTGGTGGCAGAGCACAGCCCGGGGGGCCTCCGAAAAGAGGTGCATGTGCCTAGGTCACGTTAAGCCAGACCAGGCACAGCCCAGTGGAGTCACTGGGGCTGCAGCCGCCGCTGTGGAGGCTAACAAGGATCAAGGGCAGGTTTGCCCTGCAGGTGATTTCTAGTCATCTCACAAAGGGCAAGTCAGAGCTCACATGCTACGACTGGGCAGGGTTAGTTTGGAGTTGGAGGTTGATGCTGCCTTTGGTGCAGCCCGTGGGCACTGGCAAGCTGGCAGCATGGCCCTCGCAACACCAGCAATTCCTGCACGGAGCTGAGCGGGAGTGAAAGGTCACTCAACGCAAACGGCTTTTTTTTTTCATTTCAATTTGTCTCCTTTTCCGGAGAAATGGCCAGGGAGCTCGGGCCGCAAAAGGGCACTCAGCAAACTGCTGACGGTGAACGTAGTCAAGAGCAGACCTGGGGCTTTGGGCCGTCTTCACCGCAGTGGCGGGGTGTGGTTGCCGCTCGAGCTGACGCACCTGAGCTGGCTTTAATCTAGCTAGCTTGGCTACCGGAAGCCGCAGCAACCCTGCCTTTTGGCGGATACAGACTAACACGGCTGCTACTCTGAAACCTGCAAGGAATGTACCTGGTGTTCCAGGTGGGTTTGTACCGCCTGCACTGACACTCACCTTGCCACGGCAGCGCCCTTCTGCAGCCGGAACCGGCTAGATTAAAGCCAGCCCAGGCCCGCACTGAATGGGAGACTCTGGCTATTTGTCCCCAGCGTGTTAAGGGGAAAGTCCCAGGCCCAATCACCAACTGCAGTGTCAGAGTCTCAGCAACAAACTCGTTGGCCACTGGAACAGTTTCCCAAGGGACATGATGGATTCGCTATCGCTCAGGAACCTTCCCCTCGGGACTGGATGTCTGAGAAGACGTGAATTCCAGCTCAACCACAAGTGACGCCTTGGGTGAGGATCTCTGGCCCGTGCTACCCAGGGGCTCCGAGATGGTCACTATGGCTCCTGTCTGGCCTTTAACCAAGTAAGTCACATCCCAGCCCGCTCAGCTCAGCTGTTACATTGCAGCACAGAGCCGCCTTGACAAAATCCAGGAGATCCCACTGCTGGCACTATTCAAGGCTGTATAGGAGGCGCCAACTACCTCTCCCGTGGTGGACGCTGCCTCGCTGTGGCGAACAGAATGGGGACAAGCTGCTCCCTCTGGAAGACACTCCTTTCCCCTCTCTCAGCCTGCTGAGAGGCTGCTTGGCTCGGGGTGATGCTCAGTTCAGATTTGTTTTTGAGAAGGGAGAAGTTTCAGGAAAGCAAATGGGCACATCCTGAAGCTGTTACTCAGGCAAAATTCCCACTGGTTTTAATGGGAGTAAAACCCCAGTGAGGACAGGTGCATAGGTCCCAGGAGAAAAACAGTGGGTTCTTGCTTTTAAAATATTTGTTTACCCAAACTTCCCTCTGCCAGATAATATTTAGCACTTCCCATTGTTAAAGCACTTCAGACATGTTAACTAGTTGATCTTCATGACACCCTGGTGCTACCGATGATTTTCCCTTTTTTGTTTTAAAACAGAAACGGAAACTGAGGCAGAGAGCAGTTAAGTGACGTGGTCACAAACCGAGCCGACGGCAGAACTGATGACGCATGTGATCAATCCACTAATAATATTTACAAAGCAGATTTTATCCAAGGATCTGTAAGTGCGCGACAAAGGAGGCGGAGTCTCATTATGCAGATGGGGAAACTGAGGCATAGCATGTTTATGTGACTTGAGGCCACAGCGTCACAGGGAAAACTGGGATTGGATTTAGCTAAACTGTCTGTGTCTAGTGCCTTACTCCCTGGGCTATAATAAATCCTGCTAGACTACACTGTGTTCCTGCAATGCTGGGCGCATCATAGCACAGGGCTAGTGCCTGAGAACCTGGCCGGGAGAAATCTCACTGCTCCCGCGGTGCAAAGTGCAGAGCATCGAACAAGCAACACGCAGGTAAAAATTAAACACGGCTTTTCCCATTAGCAGGCCCAGTCTCGAGGCATGTTATTAAATATGAGTCAGGACGGAGCTAAAAGACATAGAGAGATGAGTGGTATTTGTCACAGCCCCTTTAACAACGCCAAAGCCAGCGTTCAGTTTGCATCTCACCCCACCTTCCAGAGGGTAACTAAGGCCATGGTGAAGAATTTGGAAAGGGCCATCGGGAGTAAAATTAGAAACATTTCTATGAAATTCCTCACACACAAGGAAATGGGCAGCAGATGTTCTCTTTCCTCGGCAGGTTAATGCCGAGCTGCGATTTTCCCTGCTAGCGGCTGCAAAGGCCCCTTCGACGCAGATAGGTCTGCAGCACCACCGGCAGGCTGGGCTTAACTAGGTGAGGGAATTTTGCCAAAGTCCCAATTTCAGAACTGGGGGGGGGGCGGGGCGGGCTGATTCTTCTCTCATGGGTATAAATCTGTCTACAGCAGGGGTTCTCAAACTGGGAGTCGGGACCCCTCAGGGGGTCATGAGGTTATTACATGGGGGGGGGTCACAAGCTGTTAGCCTCCACCCCAAACCCTGCTTTGCCTCCAGAATTTATAATGGTGTTAAATATATAAAAAAGTTTTTTTTTATGTATAAGGGGGGTCGCTGTGTGAAAGGGGTCACCAGTACAAAAGTCTGAGAACCTCTGAACCCCCACGACTATCAGATCTGAGAACCTTACAGTCTTTAATGCATTTATGCTTCCAGCACCAGAAATGCTACTGGCCTGTTTTAAATGGGGAACAGAAGTACAAAGAATAAAGCCAATGGGCACCCTGCGAGCGGAGCAGCCTGGAAGTACCATTTATACCTGGGCTAGTAAGTTACCTGGTTGTGCAATGAAGAGCCTATTCAATAAACATGTCATACGCCCACATGAATCACCGAGATCCAGTGAGCCGAGGATGATGTTTGTTTTCATCAGCCCTGAACTCACCCAGATGGAAAAGGAGGTTGAGGGGGAAATTTTTTTTCACTTGGCCAACGTTCCCAAGTGCCTTTATCTTGTGCCACTCTGTACACGAGAGGCAGTCCTTTGAAAGCATGGTCTTCTGCTCTGATTCCACCATGTCAGGGCCTTGGCCGAGGGAGTCCAGCTACGTAGCGAATGTCCAGAGGAGATCAGGCAAATCCAGTGTCTGTCCAAAACCTTCCTGTCTGAAAACGACTTTCCACCATTAGAATCCCAGCCCTGATGCCCCTCCCCTCATCCACATATACTCAAACGTATACACAAACCACTACCACCCAGCCAAACAGCCAGAGACTCCCAAAAGTCCCCTAGGGACGTTGCTATTGCTATCCATTTTAAGCACTATCAACTACCTCTGGTGATGGGCGGCCACGTATAATCCTAACATAGGTTGCTATCATCTACCCAAGCTCCCACGGACATCAGTAGCACTAGCATATTTGCAAGGGCTGCATGCCTGGTTGTACGTGGCTACAAGAGAAACAAGCCTTGAGCCTTTAACTTCTACCTAGTCAGACAGCAGCACGAATGCATGATTAGCTGCATGCCTAGACAGCTCATACCTACTGTTCCACAAGGCTGGAGACGGCTCCTCCGGTGCACTGCCTGCCAGGGGCAGAGGAAGCCGGGTTTGGAGTTTGCAAAACTTCAGTCTTGATGTTGCACAAACCAGCCAACCAAACTAGGGATCAGACCTAGGTTCTCTTTTATCCGTAGTTACAAATCAACCTGATGCACAGGGTCTTATAGCTGCAGATGACTAAGCTGTCACCTATGCATGGCTAACCTGGTGCCTGCGTAGGTACCTGCTGTCACATCCCTGCTTACAGCATAACACTTTTAAAATATGCCGCACATCCTGTTCAAAGTTACCCTCCTCGTCCCCAGCACGTGCCAGGGCTGTGCAAAAGTCTCATGGACACTTGATCCAAATGCAAAAAATTTTTGTGACAATGCACCAACAGTGTCCCCCTGCCCCCACAGGAGCAGCTTTGCAGAGGAAACGGGTGAAGAGAAGCACTTGTACCAACGTTTGAGGCAAACGTTGACCTTTTCGGGAAGGGGATGGGAATTGATCAAACTTAAGTGGCGAACATTTCCCAGGAAGAAGTCCATTTCCTCCCCTCCCCCTGCTGTGTCACGCAGCTCTAGGGCCAAATTCAGAGCTGGTGTAACTGAGTGCCACTCCTGTAAAGCGCTACCTACACAGCAATCAGAGGTCTGATTGCAGAGCAGAGATCTCTCTTCAGTGGAGACTGGAAGGGCATACACACACCAGCTTTAATCAAGCTAGTGCAGCTAAAAATAGCAGTGTAGACACAGCAGGGAGGGCTGCATGAAACCCATCTAGCCCCCCTCGGTACGACTCATGTTCCTGGCCCATGGTGAGGTCTGTGCGGCTGCATTTTCACTGCTACTTTCAGCAGGCTGGCTGGATTAAAGCAAGCAGGGGGTGTGCCCCTCTGACCTGCACTCATGCCCCCGACTGCAGTGTGCACCTGCCCTCACCCAACGGAGTCCCATCTAGACATTGCGGACATGCTCCCATTGCTTCTTCATGTTCAGCCAGGTGCCCTCCTCAGTGAAACCAGACACTCCAGCAATCCTGCCCATGCCCCTGCCACTGATGCCTCCGGTCACTCTGACAGTGGCAGAGGGGACTTCCTGGAGGAGACAGGAACTGAAGGCCGCTGGAGAGTGTGACGTTACACTCCAGATTCTTTATGAAAATATCCTTATAATATGGATATAACATAACTGAGATGTTTTATCCAAGATGGCTCATATAAGGTATCATTGGAAAGGTTACGATTTACTGAATGTGATTATCCAATTTGTACACATGTATCATTCCTGTATCTAAGTTAGGAATATGGACTATGTAACAATTACAACCGGGTGTGTATTGGGAAGACACCCACCAGAGGACAGGCCAGCAGATTTGATGGGCCATTAGGAGGAACAAGACTGTGAAGATACTAATCTCCCTCCTGGGAGGCCGTAGCTGTGACAATACTAGATCAGGTGGTCTTGTCTGGGACATTATCTGAGACTTCTCGTAACTTTCCACTAAAAGGAGACAGGGGGTCAAGTTTGGGAAACGAAAGATTCCCACCTTCTGTCAATCTTATTGAAGGGTGGGGAGGAAGGCAAATGGAGAGGAAAGAAGAGGGACTGCTGAAAGCATCTGAAGGGACAAAGGAACTAACCTGAAGGGAAAGGCAGGGGTGAGTCCAGACTGAGACAGGGGCCCAGTCTGTAAGAAGAAATAACTGGAACTCGGCGCTACAGAAACTCTCCATCCTGCCTAAATTCAAGATTTAGGGTGAGAAATTACTATTTATAACCAATTTCTTTAGTGAAACAAGCTTAGCGTGTGTGTTTTGTTTTATTTGCTTTGTTCTGTTTGCTAACCCTGATAAGCACTTAAAATCTACCTTTTATAGTTAATAAATATATTTTGTTTATTATTAAACCCAGTTTGTGCAATTTCTAACTGGGGGGGCACAAGGGGGTACATATTTCTCTTCACGTTGAGGAAGAGGGTGAATTTTGATGAGCTTGCACTGCGCAGATTCTTCTATACAGCGCAAGATAATAAACCTTTGGGTCTGCACTCCATGGGAGGTGGGCACCTGAGTGCTGGGGCAAGTCCCGTTAGCTGAGTCTTCCCAGAGCTGATCTGTGTGTCTGTGTTGTTCTGCAGCTGGGTGTGGCCCTACCTGTGTCTGTGCTGGAGGAGGCTTAAGAGCCTGTCTCAGCAAGACAGGTTAAAGGGGGCCCAGGCTGGCAGAACAGGTAGGCTCAGTGGTATCATAGAATCTCAGGGTTGGAAGGGACCTAGTCCAACCCCGTGCTCAAAGCAGGGCCAGTCCCCAACTAAATCCCCACATGGCCCCTCAAGGATTGAGCTCACAACCCTGGGTTTAGCAGGCCAGTGCTCAAACCGCTGAGCTGTCCCTTCCTCCCCCATCAGCCTATCAAGTGGCATCCTGAAGGGGGGCAACCCATGACAGCAAGCTTTGCAAAGACAGATGCCGAAACATCAGGCAAAATGACTGACTCAGCACCTCGGTGGTGGTGAGAGGACATTTAATAACCCTGGTAGCCTAAGTGAATTGCTTAGTGGAGTGGGGCGGCGGGGGGCCCCCTCATCCATCCGCTGCTGCGGCCCTTCCGGCTAACGATGACGAAAGGGGCCTCTGCGGCTTAGTAGCAGGGATCCCCACTCTGCCTCCCCTTTCAGGGGTACTTGTCTAAGCCCAGATTTCACACATGGCTTGGGGAGAGGGGGTCGTAAGGCAAGGCTGAGGCCACCCACTGAGAAATCGAGCGACACCTCAGCACCAGGTGCCTCTGGGGAGGAGATAACTATCCCTTGAAGAGTCTCCCCTAAGAAGCAGCAGGCCTGTTCTGGGCTCAGTCAGCAGCAGTGACCTCTCCCCAACACTGGAACATCTGCTTAAAAGAAGAGCACACTCAGGAGCCCCCCAGGCAAGGCAATGAAAAGATGGGAGGGCGTCCTGGCCGTGTCACCCATCCCCTGCCAAGTTAGACCCTTGAACCCGTCTCTGTTCCCACCGCCTGGGCGCTGGGGCTGGGCTCGTCCCTGCCCTGCTGATCTGTCTGCTCCAATAACCTGTCAGAGGACTCGCCCGTGCTTTCCAGTTTGGCGTAGCCCACCAAGCTGATGTGGTCAAGTCTAGGCCAGCTCCTGTTCTTCCGGTCTTTGATGGGCGCCACCAGCTGCACGCCCGGCCTGCCCAGGTCCAGTGACTTGGAGTGACCCGGATTGTGGAGCTGCACATCTGAGCTGAACTCTTTCTCGGTGCCTTCTGGGTCCAGGTACGTCTCGCTCGCCGCAGCGATGGACAGAGGCCCATTGTCTATGCTAATAACGACATGGCCACTCTGGAGGTCATCTCCTCTGGGGAAGATGCTGCCGCCACTGGGTGGGAGAGTCCATGAGAGCCGTGGTGCCTCATCCGGAGCCCCTGCCAGGCTGATCTCCCGGTCGTCACCCGCCCCCGGAGATGCAGATGGCTTCTCAATGAAGCAGTTGTTCACCTTGATGATGGGAAGTGACCGGGCAGTGGCAGCCAAGGAAATTACCGACTCTGCCCCGCGGGTGAAGGACAGATTGAGGTTCCCCTCCATAGAGTTGCCAGAGTCTGAGCGGACACTGAGGAGGGACATGGAGGGGGAAACCCCCTTGTGATGGAGCAGCTGGGCCGTCGTCTGGAGCCTGTTGTGCCCGTAGCAGTCAGCCCATTTGTTCCTGGGACTGGAACAGGATTGGAAGCCGCTGGAGGAGAGATCCACCTCGTAACAGCCCTCGACACAGTCGGCATTGGCCTTGAGGAGGGACAAGCTAGTCCTCCTCTGGCAGTACTTGTCCTCCTGGCTGAAGTCCTGGGGGAGGCCCGGGGTCATGGAGTAGAGGCCTTTCTGCATCAACAGGCGGGTCTCCATGTCCCTGTTTTCGTACAGCATGGTGTTGGCGCAGATGACAATGAAGAGGCCAAAGCCCATGATGACGGGGCCAATCAGCTTCAGCTTCTCACCGTGAGGGAAGTAGCGGCCCCGGGCAGAGCCCTTCACTTCCTTCTTCATGTCCCCCATGCTGCTGGAGTTACTCGGCCTGGCGCCAGGCCCGGCTGCGTGTGGGCCCCGGTGAGGCCAGTAGCCCACCACGGCAATCGTCATGCCGACCAAGACGACAGAGACACCCACCATCACAAAGGCCCCGGAAGGCGAGCGCATCCGGAGCTGTCCCTTCACGGCCCCCTCGGTCGGCAGCTTGCGCCTCAACCGGCGTCTGTGCCTCCGTGGAGGAGGGGCAGGTCCCAGGGGCTTCTTCTCCAGAGGATCCTGATTTCTCATGGCTCTGCTGGCTTCAGCGCTGCCGGCTGTCATGGCATCCTCCTTGTCGGGTTTCTCTAGAAAGTGGGGGAGAAAAGAGATGAACAGAAGGCATCACTAGCAGACAGTGGAGACGAAGGGCTCATAACCGAGGAGCTGGGACATGGTGGCTCATGCAACAGGCCTTCCCCTTCCTTTCTCTGCCTCCTGCCTACATCCTCCTAGAGGCATTTCTCTCCTTCCCACTCAGAAGCTGGACTGGGTGGTGTCTTTCAAACACAAGCACTTAGCCCAGGCCCACACAAAGCAATGCACAGCTGCCTGATGAATTAGTAAGGTTGATTGCATGTATAGCGGAAGAAAACAATGGTTCCTGCTCCCAACAACCCTGCAAATGAAAGGGAGACCGTGAGCATGAATGCCTGTCTGTGCAGCTGGAAATAGCTCCTTAGGCACGTCAAAGCAGCATGGGCACGTGCAAGATTTGTTACCCCATTACTGACAGGACAAATAAACAGCCCTTGCTCCAACGATGTTCACAATGAAATCGTGGTGAGTAAGGACTCAGGTTTTCACTCTGTACTTTCCATTTCTCTGGCACCTTCTAGGTAGGGATGTCGAAGGATCTTACACGTATTAGCTTAGCCTCACAACATCTCTGGCTGGTCGGTCTCGTTATCCCACCCCATTTTACAGCTGGGGAAACTGAGGCACGGAGCAGGGACGGCAAGTCTGTGTGCAACAAAACCCGGGTCTCCCAACTCCAAGCCCAGGGCCTTTAGCAACAGAGCCAGTCTTCAGGCAGCAAGAAAAATATCTCCATTAAAACAAAACAAAGCAGCAGAGGATCTTGGGAGCATCACATTTATTCTCCAATCTGCTCAGTTTCCTACTCAAAACAAGTTTGTTTTTTGAAACCATCAGTGTTATCATTATTCTTATTGACTGCCGCCAAGCCGGGGGGTCTGATCACCAAGCTGTGAACGTCCATAACTCACGAGTGGCCATCGTTAACTGGAATGACCTTCCCGTTACAGACTCAGCCTGCAGCTCTAGTGAGGACGTGAGAAGCCGGGCAGAATCTGGGCTCATTTTTCCCCTGCAGCATCACAGGCAGAGCCGGCTCCAGCTTTTTTGCTGCCCCAAGCGGTGAAGTGGGGGGAAAAAAAAAAGATAAAGCTGTGATCGGCGGCAGCTCTACCGCGTCGCTTCATTCTTCAGTGGCAATTTGGTGCCGGGTCCTTTGCTCCCAGAGGCACTGAGGGACCCACCGCCAAATTGCCGCCGAAGACCTGGACGTGCTGCCCCTTTCCATGAGCCGCCCCAAGCACCTGCTTCCTTCGCTGGTGCCTGGAGCCGGCCCTGGTCCCAAGGCTGACAGCAAGAGCTTTGTCAAACTAAGCTAAGTCTCTTGAAAGAGGCACAGGGAGCAGATCAGTGCAAATCCGGGGGGTCTGATTTGTGGCCACACTTAAAACAACTCTTGCCATTAATGCCACGGGAGGGCTTCACAGACCCCACCAGTGGGTGAGAGAAAAAGCCCTTTTTGTATTACAGGGTCAGTGGCAGTAGAACTGAAAGAACGGGAGAGTCTGTCTCACGGATCTTTCTGCCATTTACTTCTGGTTCTTTGCTCAGCTTGGGAAGTGGAGCTCAACCAGCCGGTTCGCTTTTCGCTCGTAGTCAGGTGCATTTCCTCAGGGGCCCTACATTAGCTCCCGCTGTTGTGTTTGGGCTCCTAAAACTTCAGGGATTGGTTGATACAAAACCACTTGCGTTCAATGAAACCTAAGAGTCATAGAATGTAAGGCCAGGAGGGATTATTAGATCATCTAGTGCAGTGGTTCTTAACCTGGGGTGCACGCACCTCCTGGGGGGTGTGAGATGCCCTCTCTGCCAGATGTTTTAGAACGTAAATCATCAAAAACACAAATGAAGCACAGGCATGTAAGTACAGCTACTTTGTTTCTTCAAACCTATGTGTTTATTAACATTATATATTTTTTAAAGTTTACTGTAATATACAAACAAAAAAAAATAGCTATTTTTAAAGAACTGACTGACTTCAAGGATTTTTGATAAGGGGTGCGAGAATATATCTTGAGAACCAAAGGGGTGCAGGCTGCAGTAAAGGTTAAGAACCACTGATCTAGTGTGACCTAGGAGAGAATGGTTTCAGAGCGGTGGCCGTGTTAGTCTGTATCAGCAAAAAGAACGAGGAGTACTTGTGGCATCTTAGAGACTAAAAATTTATGCCCAGATAAATAAATTTGTTAGTCTCCAAGGTGCCACAAGTACTCCTCATTCATTTTTCTAGGGGAGAATATTCACCTCTTCTAAGGCAGGCAGGATTTGAACCTGGATCACTTGCATATTAAGCGTAGCAGTCGTCTGCTAAGCTACTGAGAAAGTAAGAAGCGAAACAAACATATGGACAGTGTTAGTCTCTAAGGTGCGACAAGTGCTCCTGTTCTTTTTGCGGATACAGACTAACACGGCTGTGACCCTGAAACCTGTCATGTGGACAGTATATTTCTATTGGTATGTGCAGTAGGGGCCAGAAGGGCAACTGCCAATATACCCCAAAGGTACCACATGTGCAAGAAAAACACCCTTCCAGAGGAACACCAAGACATTCCCCTCAGCACAGAGCAGAGACATGGACTGGCTGTACTTGGCACGCACAGAGCGGTTAGCCACGTTTGAGTGGCTTTTCTCCCACGGAGGTACAGCGTGTGCGTTACTCTGTAAGTCTTTGTGAAATACGCAGGAGCACAGCCTGTTTTCTAGGTCAGTTCTAGAGCTGACTGAACCAGCTCTTACCTCCCAGGCAGATCCTTACCCCGGCTTGTCGGGATGTTAGGACAGTGGCTGGGAGCAGGCTGCTGGGTTAGCGAACAGGCACTGACTGAGCCACGGATGATCAGATTTTGCAAAAACATGGGGTTTCAGATCGAACATGCGGAGAATAATTGCCCCCCATGTTGTGGATTGAAGCCGGGTTTAAAAATAACCCTGCGGCCACAATCCAGCTTACCAGCTGCCAACATTGGTTGGCACTAAGGAACTTTGTGTCCATACACCAACTTGGCAGCTAACAGCATTTTGCTCCTGTCAGAGGACTAGGCTGGCACGCGGCTCCTTTCCTGGAATGTATTAATGTGGCATGGACAGGACCCCCCAACAGTGCCTGTATGACTGACTTGGCCAGCCCTCCTTTCTCCCTCTGTGTGCATGACTTCCGGGCACTCTATCCCCTGCCGAAGCAGGATTGGAGAACTGCCCAGCTTCTCCCACAATGCACCGAAACAAGCACGCAGTGTGTAGATGTGGACGCGCCATGGTGCTGAGACAGCAAAATTACAGCAGTCTGAATTGTGTTCCTCAAAACGGGTTAAAGTGACCACATCTCTAAAACCCAACTGTCGACAGAGCGCAGATCAGCTCGCAGCCTTCCCTGGCGGAACTGGGAACCCAGTCACAACAGGATGGGGATTTGCGCACCACAGCCAGAAAGTAAAATTGGTTAGAAACTAAAAACACACACAAGGAAAGAAGGAAGGAAAACAACCTGCCTAACTTCACTGCCTAATTTGAGCAAAGTGCAAAAAGCCAGCAAACAGCATAACCAATGGAACGCAAATGAGATGCTAAAGTTCTTCCAATTTTAATCATCTTAAGGCATTATTAGTATCAGAGGGAAGAAATTAAATATACAAGCTTCGTGATGACAGTGTGTTCCTGGCACAGGGCTGTCAAGCTGTGACAATTTGAATGAGGGAGATTTAAAGGGAAAAAACTCGACAAAACCCACAGCCTACTGATGAGCGAGATTTTAAATCTGCCTTTGAAACATACTGCTAAAGCCTTCATCACATGGGGAAAGGCATTATAAAGGTTGCCTTAACAGTCACCTAAAGTGATGCAGTCAGCCCCAAACTGAGCGAGATTTTCTCCCTTAAAACCATCTGCTACCAAATGAAGTTAGCCGGCATTTTAAATCTTCCCTAATATCCTAGGATTACGTTTGCTTCTCCTCAGCGTGCTGTTTATATTGCGTTGTCTCCAGCCCGCTGTGGAGAGCAACTAACCTCAATTACAATCTTAGATTTGACCTACCTTTAAAAAGCTACATTAAAACTTGGAAACGTCCTGCTGACAACTCCAAACTCCTTGGATTTTGTGAAGCCTCTTTGATGCTGCTGCAGACTTTGGCTGCTGTAGGGTTGAGTGAAATCCACTCCCCAGAGCGCAATCCATTGCTGGCAGTTGCAGGGAGGAGGATTCTTGTAAATTTCACAAACAATCTTACCATTAAAACACACAATGGGCTGGTTCTATTTCTGGCTGTATCTCTTTAAACCTGATTCCCTTCCTATCTCATTTCGCTTCCCTAAGCCCTGCATGTTGCCCTGCCCAGCGAAGCAGAGACGCAGCTGCTTTTCAAGGCAACTGCCTATAATTGCTTGGGGACTAACAAGCATCACACCCAATTGACCCTCATTCCAAGGGTCATCCGTCAGTCGGACTTAAGTTTACCTGTGTCCCAAACAGATTGGCTGTTATTCCCACCCTTCATTACTGGCAATGACCTGCGTCAAAAGTGCCTGCTTGCAAAGCCAAAGCTGTTAAAAATAAAGATGACAATTGTGGATTGATGTGTCCGGCTCTGCTGCTATGCCCTCTGCTCCTCGATCTGCTACTTACCCTCTGGTTTCCTCACACAAGACCTTATTCGAAGCCCGCTGAATTCATGGGCATTGGATCAGGCGCGCGGCGTCTGTCGTGCTGCACACAGAATGGACGGTGCCAGCAGCTAGGGTAAGTAAGTAAGCTAGTGGCCTTCCGGGGCTCATCTAGTGCTGGCAAGAGAAGCCAGCAGGCCTCTGGTCATCTCCAGCCTAGGACCACATAGGCCCTGTGAGCTTCCGTCCCTGCAACACAACTGTGCCTCCACTCCGAGCAGGAGGTGCTGGCTGTCCAGGCGGGAAGGGAGTTGATTCCCCATGATCCGCTTGGTCTTTGGCTTTTCCGCACAGCCCTCCAACCAGGCGGCCAAGCAGGGAGGTGAGTTCTGCAATCCAGTGCTCCAAAGCTCTCCGTGGTGGGGTGGGTGAGTGCTGATCAGAAGAGGGTGTGTTGCGTTTAAAGGGGTGCTCCGGTTTGGTTGGCCTCCCAGAACAGTCTCCATCATTTTATCCTCTGATCCCCAAAAGGCTGTTTGTCCTGCAAACGATCACTGCACGTGGCATTTCAACAGACCAGCAAGAAACAACCCACCCTGCCCCCAAATTTCTTCATGTGACATTCTCCCCTGCCCACAATGCCCTCCCTGAATGCCCTCTCCTGCGCATAGATGGTATCAGCACAAAGCGGCATGTTTTTAAAAGTTGGAACATTTAATACTCCTGGCTAGAGAGGCTGTTCCCAGAGTTCAGCAACATTACTTTTATTAATAGAATCCCCAAGGGTTACATAAGCTTCTTTTTTAAAAAATCCAGCATTGCCATCAGATTCTAAAACTCCCAGACACTGTCACTCGTGTTAATTGATTAATTTGATATTTTAGCAGGAGCACAAAACCTCACTACATGGATAGAGAGACTGAAGCCCTCTCTGTTCTGTGTGGGCATTTGAGACCCTACTGCACTCCCTGTAAAAGAGGGGAGTTTGCCCCAGTGTCACTGATGAAAGATGCCCCATCCCTCCTGAAGTGCAGTTTGCTGTGCAGCTTATCGGCTGCCGCCCGCCAACCCCAGAGGTGGCTGCATTTCAGCAGATCTGAATGTCTGCCATTTGGGAAGAGTTTGGGGGTCCCATGAGAAGAAAGATGCTACAGAAATGGCATTAGAGCTATAGAGCGAGGCAGCAGCTCAGTTCGTAGACCGGGAGTTTGGAAGTTAAACTTCCAATCCCTGCAATGAGCCTTTCATTAAAAATCAAAAGTATTTCTCTAATCCCCCATCACATAGCCAGGTTGATGGCACCCCCACCCCAAGCTTGCCGAAAATCTTAAGATAAACCTTGGAGGACTTGTCAAAAGCAAACTTGGCATGACGCATGTGGGTTCTGGGAAAAGCCTCTCTGCAGATCCGCTGCACTATTCTCTTCCCAGCACCCCCTGGCTGTGGCTAGGGGTATTCCTCATGGCAGGCCCAGCACCACAGGCCTGGGTTTATAAAGCTTTACACAAAGACATGTTAGCTTTGGCAGCAGCCCCCTGGCCTGCTCGGTGGTATAGAACAAGCCCAGCATGCTGGAAGGAGATGCAGCTCTTCCACAGCACGTCCATCCCATGAACCCGAAGCGTCCCACGCACTCATCTCACGAGCCAGGACAGTATCCTGAGCCATGTTTTACAGATGGGGAAACAGACTCAACCGAGGCCCCACAGCAAGTCAGCAATAGTGCTGGGAAAGGAGCCCAGATCCCCGTACCTCTCTCCTATGCGTTACCCACAAGAAGGAGAGACACAAAGAAGGAGACAGTATTGCCTAGTGACTAGTGCACTAGACCAGGAGTTAGGAAATGTGGGTTCTATTCCTGGCTTTGCCTGTGGCCTACAGGGTGACCTGGGGCAAGTCACTGCCCCTTTCTGTACCTCAGTTTCCCCATCTATAAAATGGGGATAACGATACTGATGACCTTTGTAAAGGGCTTTGAAATCTACTGATGACAAGAGTTGGGTATTATCATAAGACTTTCCCCACCACCACCACCACCCAGGAAGAGCCTCAGTCCTGCTGGCAGCATTTAACACAACCCCCTGCTCCAAACACGACACCTTTTGGTGAGTGACCTGGCCGAGGACCTGGGGAATCCAATCCCCACTTGCTGGGGAAGGGCGGTTCCAGTTTTCCTCGGCACTTCTGAAGGCGCAGTCAGGCGAGTGGCTGTGCCAGCTCCTGGATCCAGGCTTGCTGCTGGGTGAAAGGAGGCTCTGGGGAACCCCTGGTTAAAGTTCCAAACAGAAGCAAGGGCAGGGGTGAGTCCCTTCCTTTCACTGCAGCTCACCCCTGGGGCTCGTAACACTGCTTCGCAAAAGAGAGGGGTTTTCCTTTGGAACGGATGAGATTGCACCAAACAGGCAAGTATGAAGCAATACTTTCCTCGGGCAAGATACAGTCTCCCGGCCCCCTTCCAAAACCATCCAGACTACACAGGCCGAGCACTGGGCCGTGCCACTCCCACACTCAGCTGGTTCTTCAAGAACAGGGTCTGTTACATTTCCAGCGAAGTGTTGCTCACGTGCAAGCTTGTTTGCTCTGTGCAGCTGTCTCCCTCCTTGGCTGCAGCGCTATAAGAAGCCATTGAAGCAGATTCCGCAGTTTCTCTGCTTTGCAGCTCCTGCACCCCTGAAACATCGGAACTGTCACAGGCTCCAGAAGGGAGTTTTCAGTGGAACCCCATTAGAACAGCTTTGGCTAATCTGCCATACTCAGGCATGCCGGTAGCTTTCTCCTGTGCCCACGCCCTGGAGCCCAGATGGGATACTCGGCTACTGTACCAGAGTATCTCTAGTCCTGGATCTATGCACTCCCCCAGCAAGCCTCTTGACTGTCCCCACAAGCAAATCCCCTCAGTGTCCCTGTGAGACGTGCTTTCCAAAGTAGCCTGCTTGAGCTGCTCTTTAACGTACTGCAGGCAAAACAGTTGCTCGCTCCTGGACAGCGAGAGATGCCCAAGGAACGTCGGTATCTCCAGAGAATGCTATAGGACAGGAAGCCTGAACCTCTGCCTTCCTTGGGGAGGGGAGAAAGATATTCCTGGTTCTGATGCCCTACGTGGAACGGACCCGATTTAGGGGCCCTCTGGCGACCACGTGCTCACACTCTTTCTGGGGACACAGCCCAATACCACCCTGGGGACCACTTCCTTGCAAGCCAATTGCCACATCCTCCCATATGGCCAGCGTGGCAGTCCCAGGCCCACATGCAACTTGGGTTCTCAGCATTGCCAGCTCTCACCATATCTGATGTTTTGCTTAAAGCTGCAGGCAGCCCCTGGAGAGGACTGATTGCACGAGCAATTGTGATCGTGGAAGAAGTGACCTTAGTGCATTTTAAAGGCTCAAAAACACACATGGCAAATAAAAAGCCCCCCCGCATTTATTATTAGTTTTGAAAATTGCGTGGTTTTTTGGGGGGGACTCTTGCTTTGTGAACTTTGGAGGTTTACAGTACTGAGGGCACAAACTTGTATGAGCTAAAATTGCTCTGTTAGGCTGGGCAAGCAGGAGAACAAATGGCTGGAGGTTTGGAGGGGAGGGAGACAAGAAGAGGAGATGGGATCTGGAGGAATGAGGTCTCAGAAGAAAGATAGCATGAGAGATTGAGAGAAGTAAGTTAGCTGCCCGGCTATGCCCATGCACAGCTCAGAGCCTGATCTCTAGAAATGGGTGTCTAAATCTCCCTTTGCAACTCCGCTGTGCAACGGCCTGGCCCGGGCAAGGCAAGGAGACAGCGTTCAGCAAAGTGGTTTACCACTATTCTGGCTCCAGTTCCTGTTCAGGTCTCGTTAGCACCGAGTGCCAGAGTTCAATTCCCGGCTCTGCCATTGTCCTTGTCTGTGGCTTTAGGCACGTCACCCACAATCTGCTTTGTGCTCTGGGCCAAGCAGGGTGAGGCTGTGCAGTGCGCAGTCTTGCGGTGTGCGGTGGGAGTGCCAAGCCCTGAGTGAACAAATGCTACAATGATCATCCCCTTTGACTGGAACGAATGCATGTGACTCAAGAGAACTGGTCTGTTACGGACGGCGCCCTTCCAGCCCCATTAGCTGGGCAGACAGGACAGCTCCAGACTCCAGAGAACAAGTAAACCCTTGTCTTCCCAAGACAAGCAGAGGGAGAAGATGCCACCGCATTGGGCCTCGCCCGGGGCCCGATCCGCGCCTCATCAGAGTCAATGGAGGTGGATGGGATCCTTGCAGCTCAAGGCTGCATCATGGGAGCAAGAGCTGAGCTCCCCCCTGCCAACACCTCTGGGACAGGAGCCGGTGACAGTCCCCACCAGCGATGCCAGGCAGCAAGAACTCCAGCGTTCACCTCGCCCTGGAAGCCCCGCGTGCCCCAGCCCCCACCCAGCCGCAGAGCTCCCTCCACAACTGTGCTGTCACCCACTCATCCCCAGGTGGGCAAAGCATCCAAGACACGACTGCTGGGAGGGGCCAGCAGCGCTGCTCCTGCTGGAACAATCATCCCCAGAGTCACCTCCCACCACACAAGGAAAAGGGGAATCATAATTACAGTCTGCACCAAGATATGATGGTTAAAAATAACTCCCTTTCAGAGTAACCTTCCAGTGCCACCCACGCCCAGGGGGCAAAGAGGAGACGCACCCGGAGACCTCTGCCGGTGCAAGAGCCGCGCTGCCCCCTTCCTCCATCCTTAGCTCTGCTTTGATCCCCTGGTCAGTTTCCCCTTTAATATCGGAATTGTTGGACTCGGAGCCCTGGGAGGCTGGAGGCTGCTCGCTCCTCCCAGGACAAGAAGAGCAGGGCCAGTGGCAGAGTTCAGCCAGGATGCCCAACATCAAGGGGACCACGTCTGGGAGCCGAGTTCCCCCTCCACGGCCCATTCAGGCCGTGGCTGCACCAAGGAGTTGGCCAACAGGGGTTGCTTAGTGCTAACTGCAACGGTGGTTCTGTGATGGGCTTGGGTCCGGACTGGGCCCATAACGACCAAGAACAGTTAGCTCCCCCCGGCTGGGTGGCCGCTGGTGTGAAATGAATCAGAGGGCTCAGGTCAGCGCCCAGTGCACCGGCATTCACACCACAAGAACGTCAGCAGAGTTGGCAGGAATTAGGCATCTCCACAGAGAAGCCAAGGGCCTCCCGCTCCCCGTGCCGGGTGATCACTTCAAATGGGAACTGAGTACACAGTGCGTGAGGAGGCCTCCCCCTGGTCTGGGGCTCATGGGAGCATTTCAGCCCCAGGGCTGCCAGCCCCTCAACCATAAAGTCATCAAGAACAAAGTGCGCACGAAAAGGCTGTCTGGGGAGGGCGTGACCGCTGTTCTGCCATGCACTGGGAGGGGGGCTGCCTTGTTCTGCTTCGAGGGACCAGTGCCCAGCAAGAAATGTCAGTAGCTCTGCCAGAGCATAGAAGCAGCCCTGGTGCTGCCACCATGCCCTCTGGGCAGATACAATCTTGAGGCAGCTGCCAGGCTTCCCCATTGAAAGGCCTTTGAGAACGGGCCAGCACAGGCTAGCACCCAGAGCCTGCTGCCGGGGCAAAGGGCAGAACGGGCAGGGCTGCTTGGGAAGAGGGAGAAGGGCCCCCCCACTGGGCTGCAAATGGACAATCCCCAGCAGCAGTTGGGCAGCAGCAGGTCCCATCTCAGCCTTAAGCAGCATTTAGGGACTCTGGGGAGTTTGGCGCGTCCTGGCAGCAGGGAGTATAGGGATGGCACCCAAGCCGGAGGAAGGAATCAGCAGGAAGGGCAGGGGGAGCTGGCAGGGAAGTGGGGTCATGCCATCCCCCATCTCAGAGCCATGTTTGAGTCCCCCAGGAACACCCCTGGCGTGAGACTCAAAGCCAACAGTGAGCAGCAGAGGCCTCCATTACCCCGCAACGCCCAGGCAGGGAGCAGAGCTGGAAGGCTCAGAGCAACCTCTCTGCTCGGAGGAAGCGCCCACGGGCTTGGAGCGGATAGGTGAGCAGGGGCGAAGGCCAGGCACGAGAGGGGCCAGGAGAGCGGGCAGGTAGCGTGGCAAGCCGCTGAGAGCATGTGACAGGGTCAAGGCCATCCTGGAAGCCGGGTGAGCAGGGGTGAAGGCTGGGCATGAGAGGGGCCGGGAGAGCGGGCAGGTAGCATGGGGAGCCACTGAGAGCATGTGAGGGGATCAAAGCTGTCGTGGAAGCCACAGGAGAAAGTGAAGAAAATAGAACCAGGTGAAATTGGACGTGGTCTTCTATTTCTGGCCCCTAGAGCTAGGGAGAAGGAACGTGACAAGAACGCTAGGCTGCTGGGAGACTCGGGAATCAGCCGAGATGTGATCTCAGGCTTGCTCTTTGCTCCCCTGAGTAGCCCCACTCGCTGGCTCCAGCAGCGCTGCTCCCGTGAGTAAGGGTTACTAGCACAGAAGCTCGTGTGGGTCTTTCCACTCATCTCTAGCGAGTCTTTTAGCTGAGAAGTTAGGAACAGAAGAGACCCCCCAGAACTTGTGCTGGCTTTCTCCCTGCGCTCTGTACTTCCCAGAGCTTCGTCTAGTCCAGCTCCGGTAACGGGGCAGAGTCTTCTGCAGCACTGAGCGGGTGTTTTGGCTGGTATCCAACCTAGATTTTCCTTTGCTCAATTTCCCCTGCTAATCTCAGCGAGGCCTTCTTGCCCTAAATAATGCCTCTGCCCCCTTGGCTTTTGCCCCCATCACAGCTACTGCCCCTACCCCTTTTCCATCAGCATTAGCCCACTTCCATTTCTTCCTGGGGATAAAGAGTTCAGTTGCCAAGCCCAGAGGGAACTAAAATGGGCAAAGTGGGGAATAAGGAGGGGGGTCTTTATGGCATTTTCTCAGCAGAAACAAAGCCTGTTTAATTGCTCACTGCCCATTATCATCCCTAGGGCTGCCACTTTCTTGGCATCCTCCCTCGGGATAAAGTCTGTGTGTCATGACAATTGCGATATTTGCAGCTCACGTGCCATCAGCATACCCCAATGCAGTGTCACCTTGCGATGACTTTCCCATTAGCCTCCAAACGAACTGGGGACTATTAATTAATCACAGTTAAGTAGATTTCCTCCTGCGCCTTTCACACAAGGATCTAACGGGCTTTACAAGTGTCAACATGAATTCATTAACCGCCAGAGCCTAGGACACAGAAAAGCATTATCCCCATTTCACAGACAGGTAAGCTGAGCCACAGAGAGTTGGGAGTAGGACTCAGGCGTCCCAGTGGCCAGTACCTTGGCCTAATTCTGCTGCTGGGTCATTTCAGCGGCTGTGACCCCCGTCTGTCCCACTCAGGAGAGGCCCGTGCGTGGGAAGCTTTTCACTCCATGCAGCTGATGAAGTGGGTTTTAGCCCACGAAAGCTTATGCCCAAATAAATTTGTTAGTCTCTAAGGTGTCACAAGGACTCCTTGGTGTTTTTGCTAATCCTCCTTCAGGCGATGGGTTGGGAACAGGGCCTGCTGCTCTAAGAATCAGAGCTCGGCATCTAAAATATCAGTGTTGTTTATGCAGCGCGGTGCAGGGCTCCGCACTGAAGTTACCCTGGGCTCCTGCACACATCAGCTCCCTCCAACCCTGCAGCCGCTAACCAGTCCCTGAATATTTTGGTGACCCGAGCAGTCACTTGTTCTGCCCAGCTGGTGGGCTGGCAACCGAGTGGGCTATTTGGTTTCGCTGCATTTTTAGGTTGCACGATCCAAACCAGAGCCAGCTGCAGGAGCTACCAGGCTCATCACCAGGGGCAGCTCCAGGCACCAGCACACCAAGTGTGTGCCGGGGGCGGCAAGCCGTGGGGTGGGGGGAGCTGCCAGTCGCCGTGAGGATGGCAGTCAGGCAGCTTTTGGTGGCATGCCTGCGGGAGGTCCGCCGGTCCCACGCTCTCGGTGGCAATTTGGTGGCGGGTACACCGAAGCCGCAGGACCGGTGGACCTCCCGCAGGCAAGCCGCCGAATCTGCGTTACCAGCAGACCTCCCGCAGGCAAGCCGCCGAATCCGCGTTACCAGCAGACCTCCCGCAGGCAAGCCGCCGAATCCATGTTACCAGCGGACCTCCCGCAGGCATGCCGCTGAATCCACGTTACCAGCGGACCTCCCGCAGGCATGCAGCCGAATCCGCACAGCAGACCTCCCGCAGGCATGCCGCTGAATCCGCGTTACCAGTGGACCTCCCGCAGGCATGCCGCTGAATCCACGTTACCAGCAGACCTCCCGCAGGCATGCCGCTGAATCCACGTTACCAGTGGACCTCCCGCAGGCATGCAGCCGAATCCGCACAGCAGACCTCCCGCAGGCATGCCGCTGAATCCGCGTTACCAGCGGACCTCCCGCAGGCAAGCCGCCAAATCCACGTTACCAGCAGACCTCCCATAGGTGCTGCCGAATCCATGTTACCAGCAGACCTCCCGCAGGCGCCGCCGAATCCACGTTACCAGCAGACCTCCCGCAGGCACGCCGCCGAAAGCCACCTGACTGCGGTGCTTGGGGTGGCAAAATACATAGAGCTGCCCCTGCTCATCACTGCACTGTAAAAGTCAGGCAAGGGCCAGCAGCCTAAAGGAGTTTGCTTTGGGAGGGAGCATGGTCTGGTGGTTAGAGCAGGGGACAGGGAAATCAGAGCTCCTGGGTTCAGTCACCAATTCACTCTAGGATCATGCGCCAGTTACTCATGGCCTGATTTTCATGGGTGCTCATCATCAGACTCTCAGCCCAGGATGAAGGGAACAGACAAACTGGAGCAGGTAGGGACTAGTAGGAAAGAACCAAACAGCAGAGTGACCCAGAAAGATCAGAGATGTGGACAAGGCAGGCAGTGGAGAGGAGCCTGGGTTCTATATAGGGAAACTTCATACCCAGGGAGCAGTGACCTAGCCTTCCTGGACTGTTCCCAGCAGAAAATTCACTCTGGCTTTATTGGAGTTTATGGGTCTCTTCCTTACTGCCCCTAACACAGAGATGTGCACAAGCATCCATCTGATTGCTAATTACAAAGCCTGCTTTAGGCAGATTTGTTCTGCTAATTGCACAAATCACCATGGCTGGGAACTGAACTACAATCTGTCACAGGCAGGTCAAGCCAGTTAGATGGCCACATAACTCATTACAGGCTTCTTAGAAAGGGTTTTTCATCTAGTTGTCTCTACTCTGGCCCACTTGCCCAACAAGACAACATGGGCTGAGGTTGCACTTCTCGGGGCAGATTCTGCAAGGACACCTGCCTTGCTCATCTTTTTAACAAACATGATGCAAACAATAAATCAATCCTAACTCAAGAGAACAGTATATTCACAGGGAGTTTAGAATGGGATTTCTGTTTAGCTCTTTCACCTAACTGAAGTGGGCAAATAGCAGCATTTCCTCTAAAAATCCCTACACACTGGAAGCAGCACAGAGGTCTCAGAGTTGCAGAGAGAGGGAAATGTACACACGAACATATTTAGCAAGCGATCCAGCAAAAAGAAGTCACAGAAAAAGAAAATGGGGGTGTGATTTTCAAGGAGTTGGCAGGGTGCTCAGCTCCCATTGACTTTGGTCCCTTGGGTGCCTTTGAAAATTCCAGCAATAGAGGAGAGGAAGGTAAGAGCTCCTCTATGGGGCTCGTAAGTTATTGAATGTTCAGAGATGGGGAAGAGATACCGAAGAGGGTGGATTTCTTCCCTAGTGCAGCCAGGGCCACAGAAGAGGACTGAGGGTTGGAAGGGACCTCAGCAGGTCATCTAGTCCAGGGGTAGGCATGCTATGGCACGGGTGCCGAAGGCGGCACACGAGCTGATTTTCAGTGGCACTCACACTGCCTAGGTCCTGGCCACCGGTCCAGGGGGCTTTGCATTTTAATTTAATTTTAAATGAAGCTTCTTAAAACATTTTAAAAACCTTATTTACTTTACATACAACAATAGTTTAGTTATATATTATAGACATAGAAAGAGACCTTCAAAAATGTTAAAATGTATTACTGGCACACGAAACCTTAAATTAGGGTGAATAAATGAAGACTGGGCACAGCACTTCTGAAAGGTTGCCAACCCCTGATCTAGTCCATCCCCTTGCTCAAAGCAGGACCAATCCCAAACTAAATCCCCAAGTGGCTGAATTCACAACCCTGGGTTTAGCAGGCCAATGCTCAAACCACTGAGATATCCCTGTCCCCTGTTTTGAACACACACCCAGGCACCCCCTTTGTTCCCCCTCCACCTCTTACCCCAGCTCCCCTGTGACTGTCCATGCAAAGTCCCTGCCATTGGCCATTCCAGGAGATTGTTCCTTGTGGAATATGGGGACAGACCTTTGGCCAAGGGTGTCTCACCCAGGCACATGGCCAAGCGGCAATGAAACGCTGCAGGCACTGTTGCATTTTCCCCAGCCCTGTCACACACCTCTTAAATTCAGAGGATGCACCTTTATGAACAGGAGTTTAACCCACCTTTAGGTCAATGCATGAGATTGAGATTTTCGCCTCAGCAGCCCGGTTCCCTCTGTCCCTTCCTGGACCTCTTAACACAGGGGGAAGTTGCATGAAGATTGATCCTGTGGTTTCTGTGCAAAGGGCGGGAGGGAGTCAGAGTTTCTTTCTACTGCAGTTTTCAGATGCGAAATCTCCAACAGCCTCCGAGTCAGGCGCTAGATCAGCCTCCCTAGATCCTCGGTCTCTCTTCCAAGCCCAGTTCTGCCTCCGGGATCAATCTGCGCGTAAACACTCCGGGACTGGCCCTGGGGAGCCGAGAGAAGCAACTTGCCTTCCCGCTGCAGTTTGCACGTAGTCTGTGACAACAAGGCTGGGTGGGTGCGTGGCTGTTCCCTCCCCCAGCCCCACGACACAGTTCCAGGGGTTTCACTGCGGACCCAGCGGAGTTTGTCCAGGACGTTTCTCCCCTGTGGGCAGAGGGAGGTTTGATTTGAACCCACCTCCCGCCCCAGCGTTGACAAGATCTGTTGGGTTTTTGAATCGCCACCGACCAGCTGCGGCGGAGCCACCCGCAGCGCGCTGGGTCCGCTGCTCTCCCCGTGCGAAGCGCTTCCAAAGCCGGGCGGCGAATCGCTGCTCCGGGGGCCGGCTGGGGGAACCTACGGCCGGGGGACGAGCAGGCGGTCCCCGGCGGAGTTTCTGCCCTCTCCGGGAGGCCGGACGAAAGCGCAGGAACGGGAGGCAGAGGGGTCCCCCGCGGCCCAGGCGCTCCCACCCACACCCGCCTGGGCCAGCTCGGCCCTTTTCGGGGCGCCAGGCTGGGCCGAGTCCCGGCAGCGAAGTGCAGGGCCCCGCCCGGCCGGTGGCCAGGGGGGAGCCGGGGCTGCTCAGCCCGCACGGGGGCGGGAGGGGAAGGGTCACTTTTCTCCACCCCGCCTTGCAGCGCCCGGCACAGGAGGTGGCCCCGGGTCCCCCTCTCCACAGCCAGGTGCCCACGGGAGCCCGAGCGCCCGGCCCAGGCACTGACCGCTCCGCGCTGCCCCCGCCAGGCAGTTACCCGCTGCGGGGGGCGCCCGGCTCCCGCTGCTGCTCCAGCCCCCGGGGCCGAGGCTCCATGCTGAGCCCCCTAGAGGCGCCTCCGACTGCGGGGCGCAGCGCACGGGCAGCGGCTGCGGGGGGCACCAGCCGGGGCGCACGGTTCCAGCCTCTCCGCCCTGCTGCGTTCGTGGGGCTGCCGCTCCCCAGCTAGGGGCTCGGCGCCCCCCACCCTGCCCGGGATCTCCTCCCCCTCATCCTCCGCTGGCCTCCTTTAAAACCCTGCCTCCCCTCCGCCTCCTCTGCCGTTCTCCCCTCGGGCGCAAACATTCCCTCGCCCGCTTTCCCCCCTTGCAGGGCTCAGATTTCTCGCCAGCCTCCCCGCGCGGCCCTGCTGCCTTGGGAGCTTTCTTCGGGTATTTTTTTTCTAAAAACATCTGCACCGTAAAGTGACAGAAATACAAATTTAAAAGACCTCCCCCAGCTTTATAAGGAGAGGGGGGAAACTAGAGAGCCCTTTTTGGCTGAAATTCGGTTGTGGGCTGGTTCTTAGCGCAGGAGTGAGGAGGTTAATTAAAAATCAGTCCGGGAACAGTTTTAAAAATAGAGAGAGGCAGGTGGGAAAGGCTGAGGACAGTCCCCCCGCCGAGTCTAGCAAGTTTAAGGTGAGTCAAAGGAGGATAAAAGGAAAAAGTGCTTTGGATTCTTGCTAGCTGGAAAGAGGTTGTAATATTTCCAGTCACACTTTTGCCCACTTGGCTACAACGTCCTAGGAGGCGGGAGAGCGAAATCCAGCTGGGAACAGACTCAAAGGTGGCAATTTTGCAACAGAAAAGCTTCAAAAACAGACTCCAAGGAGAAGCTGCTGAACTTGAATTAATATCCAAACTATATACCATCAATTTAGGCTTAAATAGAGACTGAGAATGGCTGAGCCATTACAAACATTGAATCTGTTTCCCCATGTTAAGTATCCTCACAGCTTCTTGTCAAACTGTCTGAAATGGGCCATCTTGATTATCACTACAAACGTTTTTTCTCTTAATTAATTAGCCTCTTAGAGTTGGTAGGACAACTCCCACCTTTTAATGTTCTCTCTCCCCATATATAATGTGTCTCCTCACTACATGTTCCATTCTATGGATCTGATGAAGTGAGCTGTAGCCCACGAAAGCTTATGCTCAAATAAATTTGTTAGTCTCTAAGATGCCACAAGCACTCCTGTTCTTTTTATAAATATTTGAGCAAACTCAGATACTAAGATGAGAGGTCAATAGAGATAGATCCTGCTGATTTGAAAGACCACGTTGCTACACAGAAGCTAAGGGAGTCTCCCACAGCTGCCAGCAGTACAGGGCCTGTGACACAGAGTGGAACAGTTCTGATTTTTTTCCCAGAAGAGGGCAGCGGGTCACAGACAGACTTGCTATTTCATTATAAAAACAAGGAGTCTTTGTGGCAACTTAGAGACTAACACATTTATTTGGGCATAAGCTTTAGTGGGCTAAAACCCACTTCATCAAATGCATTGAGGAAAAATACAGTAAACAGTATAATTATTACAGCACATGAAAAGATGGGAGCTGCCTCACCAAGTGGGGGGTCAGTGCTAACGAGGCCAATTCAATTAAGGCCTATTCTCAGAAACGGACTAATATGGCTACCACTCTGAAACCTGTTTTAACATAGACTCTCTTTACCTTCTGCCTCCCAAATGTACCTCTTCTATGTGAATTTATCATTCACCGTGAAAGCCTGCTGCACTAAATGCATTGTCACTTTTGGGAACTAACGTACTTGGACAGGGGCCTGGAGGGGATGTTTAAATTAAGGTCTCAAGGCATGTCCTATGTTGCCTAACGATGAAAAGGAAAGATTTTTTTAAACAGTTTCAAATGTGCTGGTGTGTGTATTTTTTCCTCCATCTTGGATGACCCTCTGGTCCTAAAATCAGTAGCAGGATGTACAGGAAGAGTGGACCTAAAAATAACAAAAGTCTCTCTCTCTCTCTCTCTCTCTCTCTCACACACACACACTCTCTCTCTCTCTCTCTCTCTCTCACACACGCACACACACACAAATTGCAATTGTGAAGTGCTAATGCACCAAACAGCATATCACATTCACACCAGCCTGCACCAAGGCAGGAATCAGCCATGTCCATCAGTTTTAAGGAGCCAAATTCCTGTTGACCTGTAGCAGGCAAAAGCCTGTTCCTCAGCCCTTTCATTAAAACACTGCTGGACCTTGCCCTTCCCCCACTCGGTATAGGGATCAAATCCCACAGTCCATATGAGTAACATCAATGGCAGGTTTGAAGCAGTCAGGGCTGCAGGATTTGGGGCATGGCAGGTCTGCTTTGGGAGATATAGGGCTGGGTTCACCAGTGACGTACATTGCATGCCCTCCTGTTGTATGCTAGAGGGGGCACCTGCCCATTTGTTTATAGTGGTCCAAGGGGTAGAGCAGGGGTCTAGGAGTCAGGACTCCTGGGTTCTCTTCCCAGCTCTTCCATTGACATGCTGTACAGCCTCGTGCAAACCACTTCGTTTCTCTCACAGTCCCTTCCTCCTGGGGATGCTGCAAGGCTTAATTCAAGTGGTGTTTGGAAAGCACTTCAGAGGTCCTTGGATGAGAAGCCCAGGGGAAGGGCAAAGAGTTATTATGACACATTTCAAATTGCTAGCTCCACCCTTGAATCAGAAAGCTGCATGGCTGAGCCCTCTGCCAGGAGGAAAGTTAGCAAAGAAACACCATGGATTCCTTGTTCCTGACTTTGCTTTTTCTAACACTTAGCAGCACATTAAAGCCCCCTGCAGAAGCATCTGAGCCTGGCTCCATGTGCCAGGAAAAAAGAATTCTTTAAAGAAAGATTTTGATTTATATTCAGAGTCTACCCAAAGGCCAGTCCTTCCTTCCTCTAAGGCCAGCACTAGATCTGAAGCACTAGTGTCTGCTCCGGGAGCTGGGTATCTTCTGATTTACCTCAGGGTGAGTGAGCAGGTGCCAGCAGTGTGACTGGTTCTGATCCATAACAGCCCAGTTCAGGACTGTCAGACTCCAGAACCAACAGCAGAGGGGAGATGATTTATTAGGTGCACTTTGGATGCTAGAGGAAGTTCCCTGCTAGGACGTTATCCCAGGTTCCTCCTGCTTTGCAAATAAACATCACCTTGACATTTGCTTTACAAGCACGGTCCAGATGTAAGTGCCAAGTCCGAGAGGCAGATCTTCAGTCCAGTTTCAGCTCTGCCACTGCCTTGCTGGGCTGTCTTCTGCAAGCTCTGTGCCTCGCTTTTCCCAGCCATTGAAAAGGTTTTCCTACATCCCAGATGCTCAGGGAGGTCCAAGCATTAGCATGATTATACTCCCTGCTCCTTGGCACCTTGTTCTGGGCCTGAGGCATCCAGACTGGCTACAAGGAGGTGCGTGGGGGGAGTAGAACTGCATGGTGCTTTAACACAGCCAGGACCTTATTTCACAGAGAAGGAATGTTGTTATGGGGAGTTGGGGATGACTCACACTGGAGAACACACAGCTGTTAGAGCCGGCTTTTGTGCAAGCTTTCAGAGGCAGCAGAACCTCCCTCCTTAGCAGGAGTTGGGAGCAAAGCCGCTGGAAATCAGCCCTGCTTGGGTGCCAGCATCAGGCCAGGCTGGGCCGCACTGGACAGCAGTAGCGTATGCTGCTCCCTCGGGCCAGAGTGGTGTCCCCACAGCGGGACCTGGCCCAAGCAGCAGTAAACAGCTGCTCCAAATGCACATCTCAAGCGGAGACGTGGCGGTTAGATGCCCCAGTGGGAGGCAGGTAGAGGGAGAGGGCTGGTCAGAAGGGGTGAGGGAGGTTTTGGATGCAAGGGGGGGTTGGTCCATCGCCATTCAGTTTGTGGGGTGGGGGGCAGCTGCCCATGGGAGGGAGGGGAAGGTGAGGGGTAACCTGACCAGGGCCTAGCGCCAGCTCTGTGCCTGACACAGTAGGGTGGACCCTACAGGTATGTCTACACTACACACTAAACCTGGGCTGTGACTTGGGGTTGAGCCCCAGCCCTCTTCCACTCACACTCACCTCAGGTTGACTCGGGTCAGGAAGCACCCAGGAGCCGGGTCCTAGGCCCCTGAGAGGGGGGTTGGTCAGAGCTCAAGTCCCTTTGTGACTTGGGTCCAAGTCCTGTCACTTTGCAGTGAAGCTGCAGCTCAAGCCGCAGACGCGAGATGCAAGGTCTGCGCAGTGCAGGAGGGATGCGTTAGCACGGCTGGGAGTCCGAGGCCAGGAATGGGAAGCCCAGGTTTACACTGCAGCCTGGACACTCAAGCAGGCGCTTGGAAACACTGCGTCCACAAGCCCGGGTCCCAGGGTTAGTGTGCAGTGTAGACGTACCATAGAAGGGGCTGCCTGGGGCTTTCCTCCCCTCCAGCCAAGTCACTGCCACATGCTCCCAGACCTTTTGCATCGTACACATCATCAGGCGCTGCCCCTGCCGCAGCCTCTAGCCCCAGCCCCTCAGCTGCCCTGTTCATCCCCCCTGCCCAGCTGCAGTGTCACTCCCCATCCCAGAGAGCGAGCTGGATGCGGGCCGAGGCCAGGCAGCCCACCTGTGGGCGGGGGGAGCCCTGGTGCAGGCAGCAGCGAGGAAGACCAGTGCTGCCCAACCCACTGCCCAGTGTGCCCACTCTGGTTTGGCCATGCTGGTCCTTAGTTATGATGGAGGCCTGGCAGGGCCAAACCTGAGTGGGCCGCAGAGCAGCTGGTGCTGGTCCCCCTCACCCCAGCCAGTGGTACTCACAGTGGCTGTGGGCACTGCTGCATTCAGTTATTATCCTGCCTACGCTGAAGTCTTCCCTGCTGCAGGCTCTCAGTGCTGGATTGCCAAGAATGAGACACCACAGGCGCTTATGAGAGGCAGCTAGCTCTTATCCCCATGGCTAGGGAAACTGAGGCACGGAGTGGTGCTGCCATGTGGTCAAGGTCACACGGTGAATCCATAGCAGAGGAAGAAATGGTCCTGAAAGTCACTGGTTAATTACTGTCGCCTGTGGCCATGGACTTCCTAGGTCTGGGAGATGTTCCAAACCATTTTTGGCTGACGGGGGATCAGCCTGGGCTTTTGTTGCTGTGTGAACAGGCAGACACACACGTATACCACTAGGAGTTCACGTTTATACAGGAGGAACACTTCTGTCAATCTAGCTTTATTTAGGTACCCTTGAAAATGAAGCCTCCACATATCCTGTCCGCATTCCAACTGGGTCATTGTAGTTTGATTTGGAAACTGGACTCAAATTGTGATGTAGATAGTTGGACAGCTGCCAGCTTCCACCCCAGAGGTAGCACCATTTCAGTGGTTAAGAGACGCAACCTCTATATAAATAGTTCAAATTTTGACTGAGCAATTGTACTGAGATCAGATTGGAGGAGAGTTCTGTAATTGAAAGCTCATTATCTTTACATGTCACTGGAAAAGGAATTATATCTAATCTTTTAATAAGGTTTTGGAAACGGCCTGAGAACTTGACGTCCTAAGATATTAACCAGTCTCCATTTACAGGCAAACTTACACATTTTGGTAAGTTGGTTAGACTTTTATTCCTTTACAAGGATAAACTCAAATCAGCAGAACTCATTAATTTATAAAATGCTGAGTTATATGACACTGATCATCGGGGGGCGGGGGCAGGGGGCTTTCCAGAGAAATAGAGTGCTAGCTTGCAAATCCTCACTTGTATTATGTTTGAGGCTCCACTGCTTTATGACTTGGGACATAATTTACACCTCTGGAAGGAGGGTGTAAAATGAATCCAAATTTGATTTTCAAGGCAGTGGAGAATCAGACCCATAAGTGATACTTACTCAAGCCCATTGATTTCAAAAGTACTGTTCCAGGAAAGGATTGAAAAATTAAGCCCTCAATACAATCAGTTTCAAGGAACTTCGCTAAGAGCTAGAATTGAGCTCCATAAAACAAGTTTTCATACAAGCAAAGGTGACCAGAAATATATCCCAGGAGTTCACTAAAATGCTCATTAGAAACTACGGCACATGCAAGGTGTTTTGTAACTTACACATTGCAGCATCCTGCTAATGGAAAAGGGAAGGCGAAACTGACTGTAAGTGAAATTGACAAGGTAAAGGAAATGCCAAGCGGCATCCATAGTGAGCAGCCCCTTCAGTACACCCGGCACCTGGTGAGGACGCACGCCGCCGACACAAGGAGTGCAGCGTGGCCGTGTAAAACCGCTTTCATTGCTGCAGTGCACGTCAACATAACTTAGGTTGACTTAATTCTGTAGCGTAGACTCGCCTCGGTTCCGACAGCGAGGGCTTAGGAGAAGCAGGAGGAGGAAGTCTGTTTTCAAGCAGTTTTTAGTTTCAGTGTCTCTTTAAAGCACGGAACAGACAGTACGTTATTAACCGAATATACAGATGGAGCCCGGAGGGAGTAGGGTAGAGACAGAATTCAATCCCACTGAGCAACTTCAGCTCCTTCGCTCCGGACAGCCTGAGATGGGATTAACAGGCCACTTGCAAGCCACTGGAAATGTCAAACAAGGGGGGCTGAACTTCTTAGTGTACGTGCAATGTACCTTAGGTGACAGGTGACCTATGTTCCCTCTAAGCTGCTCTCCCCAGGCCCCGGGGCTGCTGCTGCGAGAGAGAGCTGGGGGGAGTCCTCTTTCCCCACTGCAGCCCTGGGGAAACCTGCACCCCAAACCCCTAATCCCCAGCCCCACCCCAGAGCCCACACCCCCAGCCAGAGCCCTCACCCCACATCCCAACCCTCTGCCCTAACCCTGAGCCCCCTCCTGCACCCCAAACCCCTCATCCCCAGCCTCAACCCAGAGCCCTCCCCTCCTTTCCCCTCCCACACCCCAACCCTCTGCCATAACCCTGTGCCCCCTCCTGAACCCCAAACCCCTCATCTCCAGCCCCACCCCAGAGCCTGCACCCCCAGCCAGAGCCCTCCCCTTCTGCACCCTAACTCTCTGCCCCAGCCCTGAGCCCCCTCCCACATTCCACCCCCCTCACCCTCCACATCACCTCCATATTGGTGCACATAACATTCATTACGCACATAGATGGGAAAAATTGGAGAGAACATTGCCTGTGACCAGGATTCATCACTGAATTTGGGCCACAGGTTGGAGTATTAGCTCCCCTGGCCTGGGCCGGGTTCTGAAAGGGAGTGCAATGCGAACGCTGATCCGTGCTCCCTGGGGTTTGCACTGGATGGCCACCTCTGGCTCTGTGGGCTTTGCCTTGCAGAACCATCACTGACCAACAGCTCCCTTGCCTTGGTCATGCAGGGATCGCAGGCCAGCAGGGCCAGCATTCTCAGCCCATTAAATCTCCCTCGCTGTCTGCCAGCCTTTGGGGAGGCAGGAGTGTTACTGGGCTCCAGCACCAGCTGTATCTGTCTTACCTTGGTAGAATTTGGGGTCAGCCTGTTGTGGTGTCTTTGGGTGCATCTACACTGCAATAAAACCCCCGGGCCTGCCCCGTGACAGCTGACTTGGGTTCATGGGGCTCAGGCTCTGGGGCTATGAAATCACAGTGCAGATATTCAGGCTCTCCACTGCAATTTCATAGCCCCACAGGCGCTGACTTTTCAAACTACCAGGGGGAGAGGGGCCTCAAACCCTGGCTCTGCCCCAGGCCCCATCCCCACTCCACCTCTTCCCCCAAGGCCCCACTCCATCTCTTCCCACCTAGTTCCGCCCCCTCCCCGAAATATGCCACATCTTCACTCCTTCCCCTCCCTCCCAGGCTCCCTGCACGCTGCGAAACAGCTGATCGCGGCAGGTGGGAGGCACGGGGAGGGACGGGGAAGGTGCTGGGGGGGGGAAGCTGATTGGGGGCTGCCAGTGGGTGCTCTGAACCCACCATTTTTTCCCTGTGGGTGCTCTAGCTGCAGAGTCAGGGGCGGCTCCAGGCACCAGCACAGCAAGTACGTGCCTGGGGCAGCAAGCTGCAGGGGGCAGCGTGCCGGTCGCCATGAGGGTGGCAGTCAGGAAGCCTTTGGCAGCATGCCTGTGGGAGGTCCGCCGGTCCCATGATTTTGGTGGCAATTCGGCGGCTTGTACGCCGAATCTGCGTTACCGACGGACCTCCTGCAGAAACGCCGCCAAATCAGTGTTACCAGTGGACCTCCTGCAGGCATGCCGCCAAAAGCTGCCTGACTGCCGTGCTTGGGGCAGCAAAATACATAAAGCCACCCCTGTCCAGAGCACCCATGGAATCGGCGCCTACGAGCCCTGAAGCCCGAGCCTGACTCGGGTGACATGGGCCATCTGCAGGTGTTTTATTGCAGTGTGAGATACCTTTGAGAAGGAATTAGAAAGGGGCAAATATGAGTGGAAATACCAAAGTAGCTTCCCTAAAAACTCCCAACCCAAAAAACTAGCATAACTGGGGTCTTCTCCAGGATTTTATAGTGCCTAGAGGATACAGCTGGGCTCAGGCCCCATGGTACTGAGTTCTCCATGCACAGAGTGAGAGCCCGTCCCTGCCCTGGACCGGGTCTAAAGTTCTCCAACAGAACGGTTCTGGGGACCCTGCATTTTCCAATGAAAAACATTTTGTGGGAACGGATGGATTTAGTGGAAATTTGATGAGAAATTAACAAAATGTTTTGCTTTGACGTTTAATTATAAAACCTATAAAAGTTCATTTCTATATTATACCATTAACTCCGAAACCATGAAGTCAAAACACAGTATTTCATTTTGTGAACAATTCCCAGACTGACTTTTCTCTCTGATTCCGAACGAAACCAAATTTAGAAATGTTAGAATTTCTGATGGGAGACAAAATTTCATTTTCCTATCAGCTCCAGCCTCCCCCAAAGTAGTAAGTAGACAGAGCAGCTAAAGAGGGAAAAACAAAGCACAGAGAGGGGAAAGCACATGCCTAAGGTCATATATCAGGATAGTGGCTGCTCTAAGAACAGAGCCCAGATCTCCTGAGACCCAGCTCAGTGCCTTTGCCCTAGGCCAGACTTGCTGGTGGTCACCGCCAGCTGATGTGGTGCTTTTGTCTTTTTTCATATACTTTTCACAAAACAATCATAAAATCATAGAACTGGAAGGGACTTCGAGAGGGCATCTAGTCTGATTCCCTGCACTCATGGAAGGACTAAGTATTATCTAGACCATCCCTGACAGGTGTTTGTCCAACCTGCTTTTAAAAATTTCCAATTATGGAGATTCCACAACCTCCCTAGGCAATTTATTCCAGTGCTTAACCACTCTGACAGGAAGTTTTTCCTAATGTCCAACCTAAACCTCCCTTGCTGCAGTTAAAACCCATTGCTTCTTGTCCTAGCCTCAGAGGTTAAGAAAAACAATTTTTCTTCCTCCTCCTTGTAACAACCTTTTACGTACTTGAAAACTGCTCTCATGTCCTCCCTCAGTCATCTCTTCTCCAGACGAAACAAACCCAGTTTTTTCAAGCTTCCCTAGTCACAGGTCATGTTTTCTAGACCTTTAATCATTTTTGTCGCTTTTCTCTGGACTCTGTCCATGCCAGGCCTCATCCTCAAAGAAAACCTGCAGAAATACTAGATTTATAATGTATTACAATGATCTGTAACACACTAACAACGTCTCCACAGCTGCTACTCCTTATGACTGGAGAGGTGTTAATGGGCCACTTCACCTTGCATGGTCCCTTGAAATACGTTAAACAATCTGTTCCATCTTCTCTTTAGCTGTGACACTCTGAGCACCTTTCCCAGAGCTGAAGCAGAGCTCTGTGCAGCTCAAAAGCTGGTGTCTCACCCCACAGAAGCTGGTCCAATAAAAAGATGTTCCCTCACCCACCTTGACCCTCGTTAGAGTCAGCTGATAGGAGTCCTAACCTTCTCTGCTAGCTCACAGCTCAGGCCGGTGGCTTATGCTGGTTATATAAGGTTAATTTTATTAGTGATTTACTGTGCTGAAGTCACAAACCCATTAAGATGAGGAGGTTTCCTGGAGTTGTGTAATATAAATTAGAAATTCCCACAAGGAAAACAGCAGTAAGCAGAGATTGTGGAGATGCTTGACGGATAGCTGCTTGGCTGATGGCAGATGGTAGAGTAATCATCGCTGCAGAGTCACGGAAGGGGGAAGAGGGGATATAAAGGGGGAGGGGGAGAGGAGACAGTGACAAGTCAACTGGAGCCTTAAACAACAGAACATACTCCTATCCTGCTACTGGGCTGGCAAGAGCTGGAGGGCCCCATCCTGAGAGGTGCTGGTACACACAGGCAGCTAGTAGAAAGCCCAGTGCTGAAGTGCAGGAGCATGAAATAAGAAATAATTGGAGATATACCTATCTCCTACAACTGGAAGGGACCCTGAAAGGTTATTGAGTCCAGCCCCCTGCCTTCACTAGCAGAACCAAGTACTGATTTTTGCCCCAGATCCCTAAGTGGCCCCCTCAACGATTGAACTCACCACCCTGGGTTTAGCAGGCCAATGCTCAAACCACTGAGCTATCCCTCCCCCCATGCTGATCAGTCTGAGTCTGCTCAAGCTTCAGGAAACATCCAGGTTACCCTGAGTGTGCCGAGAGCCTTAACATGTCTTGAGCTCACCATCCCCATACCAACCTGTGTTCTCTCATTTGCATAGCTCCTCCCCATCCCATAACATGAGACCTAACTTTCCCTTACTAAGCAAGGAGTTGAGTGCACCTGGCAGGATTGGGCCCACCTGCTGGCAGATGATTTGGCACGACAGGATGAAGGGTTTGGGAGAGGGGTTGGGGTGGAGCTTTTGTTGGGGTTTGCAGGGAGCCCATTGAGTCACACCGGGCCAGCGTGTTCACTGTTGTTTAATGAACGTGTTTCAAAGTCCGATGAGTCCATTTTATAAGCCTCGAATAAAGTGTATTAAACGCATTTCTGAGTTTTTGGGCATAGTTTTTTAGTTTAAATCTTGAAAAGCAATGGAAAGTTACCGTTAATACTCATGCAAGCCCGAGCTAGAGACAAGTACAGCATAAGCAGCTACAGCTTTGCAAGAATCACAGGCCTGGGCCTGAAGACGACCTCTGTGTCACTCAAAAGTTTGTCTCTCCCACCCACACAAGTTGGCCCAGTAAGAGAGAAAACCTCACCTACCTTGGGCTCGCTAATATCCTGGGGCCAACGTGGCTACAACAACACTGCAAACTTCTGTCTAGTGGCAGACATGGTGCAAACCGACACTGTGCAAGTTCCCCCAGCGTGTCCTCCAGCATACCCAGCAACTCATCAGATCAAACCCCTTCTCTCAAGGAGAGGTGCCACAGGCCAGACAGTCCAGCAGGCTCTTCAAAAAGGGACCCAGAATTCTGTGAGCCGAATTCAAACGGAACAAAGCAGTGAATTAACGCAAAGCAGAAAGATGTTTACAACATTAAATCTAGGGCTGGTCAACAAAAAAAAAAAAAAGTATTTTCTGCACAAAAATTGGTTGAGTAAAAGGAACATTTTTTGCTTCTTGAAATTTTTCATAGAATGCTTTTTTTTTTTTTTTTTTTTTTTTTTAGGAAAAGGTTCATGTCTGTTTGAACTGGAATATTTGGTTTCATTGTGGTTCTCCCCCTTTTTCTCTGCCCCCACCTCCATGGGAACTACGAACATTTGATTTGAAATGATACATTTTCATTTTGATTCACTGGGGACGGGGCGGGGGGAAATTGATGAATTTTTCTTCTACTGACAATAAGGCCCAGTCTATTCATCACGTTTGTTTCAGTAGGGACTAAGCCAACCCTGCACTAGACATGGTAGAGTAGTAGAAGGTCTTTGCCCTGAAGAACGTACAGTATAAATAACATAGCTGCTGACAAGATACCCCCCAGGCACCAGGAAAGGGATACAAATAGTGTTTTGGACAGAGGAAGAAGAAATCAGGGCTCCTCGGATCCATTTCCAGCTCTGCTACTGACTTATTGAATGCCCTGGGCAAGTCATAGAATCATAGAATCTCAGGGTTGGAGGAAACCTCAGGAGGTATCTAGTCCAACCCCTTGCTCAAAGCAGGACCAATCCTCAACGAAATCATCCCAGGCAGGGCTGTGTCAAGCCAGGCCTTAAAAACCTCTAAGGAAGGAGATTCCACCACCTCCCTAGGGAACCCATTCCAGGGCTTCACCACCCTCCTAATGAAATCGTTTTTCCCTAATATCCAACCTAAACCTCCCCCACTGCAACTTGAGATCATTACTCCTTGTTCTGTCATCTGGTACCACTGAGAACAGTCTAGATCCATCCTCTTTGACACCCCCTTTCAGGTAGTTGAAAGCAGCTATCAAATCCCCCCTCATTCTTCTTTTCTGCAGACTAAATAATCCCAGTTCCCTCAGCCTCTCCTCGTAAGTCATGTGCTCCAGCCCCCTAATCATTTTTGTTGCCCTCCGCTGGACTCTTTCCAATTTTTCCACTTCCTTCTGGTAGTGTGGGGCCCAGAACTGGACCCAGTACTCCAGATGAGGCCTCACCAATGTCAAATAGAGGGGAATGATCACATCCCTTGATCTGCTGGCAATGCCCTTACTTATACAGCCCAAAATGCCATTAGCCTTCTTGGCAACAAGGGCACCCTGTCGACTCATATTCAGCTTCTTGTCCACTGTAACCCCTAGGTCCTTTTCTGTAGAACTGCTGCCTAGCCATTCAGTCCCTAGTCTGTAGCAGTGAATGGGATTCTTCCGTCCTAAGTGCAGGACTCTGCACTTGTCTTTGTTGAACCTCATCAGGTTTCTTTTGGCCCAATCCGCTAATTTGTCTAGGTCTCTCTGTATCCTATCCCTACCCTCCAGCCTATCTACCACTCCTCCCAGTTTAGTGTTATCTGCAAACTTGCTGAGGGTGCAGTCCAAGCCATCCTCCAGATCATTAATGAAGATACTGAACAAAACCGGCCCCAGGATGGACCCCTGGGGCACTCCACTTGACACCAGCTGACAACTAGATATGGAGCCATTGATCACTACCCACTGAACCTGATGATCTAGCCAGCTTTCTATTCACCTTGTAGTCCCTTCATCTAGCCCATACTACTTTCACTTGCTGGTGAGAATACTGTGGAAGACTGTATCAAAAGTCACTTTACTTCAGTGAGCTAGATTCTGATTTCACTTATGCTACTGTAAACCCACAGTGGCTCCATTAGCCGAAGTCGGGGCGGCGGGGGGCTTAAGATGCTCAGCATCTTGGCACTGGTGTTATGCACCCCCATCATGGACCAGGACGCCATTGCGTCAGGAGCTGTACAAACACTGATCAAAAAGGCAGTCCCTGCCCAAGAGAGCTTGCAGTCCAAGTAACATTTGCATCTGAGGAAGCTCCAAGTGCTTTACAGAATGCTACTGAAGTGAAACATATTAATATCACCGGGGTAAGTTCTGATCTCAATGACATGGAAGGAAACCCACCAGCCTCAGTGGACAGGCATAAGAGATTTAACTTTGGCCTTGTGAATATAGGAAGTTAAGTGACACTAACACACTTAGGCAGGTTCTACACCTAAAACTTAGATCCAGCTATGTCACGCCGGGCTGTGAAAAAATGGACCTAGCCCCCGAGCAGACACAGTCAGGTTGATGGAAGGATTCTTCTATTGACCTGGCTTCCCATCTCTCAGAAATGAGGGGAGGGATAACTCAGTGGTTTGAGCATTGGCCTGCTAAACCCAGGGTTGTGAGTTCAATCCTTAAGGGGGCCACTTAGGGAACTGGGGTAAAAATCTGTCTGGGGATTGGTCCTGCTTTGAGCAGGGGGTTGGACTAGGTGACCTCCTGAGATCTCTTCCAACCCTGATATTCTATGAGAGATAGCTTTACGACATTGATGCAGAAACCTATTCCGTCAATGTAGGAAGCATATGCATCACAGCTGGGCCACTGTCACATAGATGTCCCTATTTGCCATTATACAGTGCAAATAAAGCCCTATCTTAGGTTAAGAGAGGATAGAGCAGCAAGCATACAAAAGCTGCATTATTAATGAGCTAGATAACTGAGTCACACATTTTCCAGACACTAAACTATTTAATTCTTTTTTCAGCACCATTCTATTATTTAGTTGTAGATACATTTTTCTACCAGGTAAATAAAAGGTGCAAAATGTCAAGGGGCTCTCACACAGGAATGAAAATCAGCACAGCCAGATTCACTCTTAAGAGTCTTTGCACATCTATTTGTTTTTGCTATTTTCTGTGTGTCTGAACAGCAAGATTTTCCAGGGCACCTCGGGAAAGTGTAGGAGAATACAGCTCTGATGTCTTAGTCCCTAAAGGGTTAAGTAAGAAACATCACCTAGTGGAATGCTTACTGGTATAAGAAAGGTGTTGGGTAGCAGTCTGAGCACAGACCTTGGAGGTCCCAAGTTCTAATCTTGGCTCTCAAGCCAATGTCTCTATGACCACATCTCCACAGTATCTCAGCACCTCACAAACGTTCATCATATTTCCCTACCTGAGATGTTATTCCACTATATAGACTGTTCCTAACAGCAGAGCAGATGGAGGATAACTGCACAATGGAGGTGAAACTGTTGTGTAATGTTACAATGGCTGTGAAGGTGGATGAAGGCTGCAGCAAACAGAGAATTTCCAATCGTTATGGTGTCCAGACCATTGGTTTCAAGTCCTCTATCTGTCAAGAATAGCGTGGTGACTGTTGTGCACCAGTCTCCCCAATTTAAAAGAAGTCCTGCACAGGCATCTTCCAGTTTTGGCGAAAATAACATTTGCAGAAGTCAAAAGTCTGGTGGCAATTGGAGAGTGGCAATGGGAACAGGATAGTGAAATCTGGAAGTTCCTAGTTACAGACCGACACACAGGTGATGGGTGTGTGATACAGTTGTCTTGCTCGAGAATTGAGGCGGGTCGAGCATCTCAGCAACTGCATTCACAATTCAGCAGTCCTTTTTAGGATCTACTCTGCTCACCCCACATGGGGAAGGGATTAGAAAAGGTACTCTAAAAATAGTCTTGCCTCTGTTTTTACTGGCTGGATAGCTGCATCCACCAGGAGCACCACCTCAGCGGTCGAAAATGTAAGAAACTTTTCAACTTTGGAACTTGGAACGTATGTACCCTGATGGACAATTCAAACAGTGACCGACCAGAGTGACGTACAGCCATTATTGCTCAGGAATTGAGTTGGTTTAATATCAATATTGCTGCTTTGTCCAAAACTAGAAGACAGGACAGGTGAGGGAGGAGAAAGGAGGATACACCTACTTCTGGAAGGGAAAATCTATATATGAACCCCGATTGCATGGATTGGGCTTTATTATGAAGAATAAGCCCGTAAGGTGCCTCTCTGAGGTACCAGTTGGCATCAATGGTTTATGACACTCCGACTGAGGCTCACTAAAAATCAACAGGCAACTATTGTGAGCGCCTGTGCACCAACGATGGATGCCGATGAGAATGTAAAGGAAGATTTTTATTCTCAGTTGGAAACCATTTTATTGGACACCCCCTTCAGACGACAAGATCATCCTTCTGGGGGATTTCAGTGTACATATTGGATGAGACTCAGACCTGTGGAAAGGAACAATCGGGAAAGAAGGAGCTGGCAAAAGCAATTCAAATGGAATTCTGCTCCTGACCGAGTGTGCTGAACATGAACTTATTATTACGAACACACTTTTCTGACAAAAGGAAAAGTTCAAAACATCTTGGAGACACCCAGGCCTGGTCCACACTACAGCGTTAAATCGATTTAAACAGCGTTAAATCGATTTAACGCTGTACCCGTCCACACTACAAGGCACTTTAAATTGATTTTAAAGGCTCTTAAAATCGATTTCTGTACTCCTCCCCAACGAGAGGAGTAACCCTAAAATCGATATTACTATATCGATTTAGGGTTAGTGTGGATGGAAATCGAAATTATTGGTCTCATTCTTTTACTGAGCTACATAGAGTGCATCGCTCCGGAAATCAATGGTAGCCTAGGACCATGGACGCACACCACCGAATTAATGTGCCCTAGTGTGGACGTGTAAAATCGATTTTATAAAACCGGTTTTAATAATTTCGATTTTATGCTGTAGTGTAGACGTGGCCCCATAGTCATAGCACTGGCATCTCCTCGACTACATCATAGTTCGTACCTGAGATTGTAGTGACATACTTCTCACAAGAGCAATGACAAATGCAGATAACTGTTGGACTGATCATCACCTTATTCAATCCACAATGAAAGTTAATATCACCCCCAAATGGAGGCTGCAAAAGAAGCAGGTCAGGCGCAAGCTGAAGGTTCAAGATTTGAAGGACTCTATTAAGTGTGACAGCTTCCAAGCAGTCTTAGAAGAAAAGTTCCCATCAGAGTTTCCGGAAGAAATTGAGGAACATTGGAACTAGTTGAAAGCAGTGATCATCAGTGCCTGTGAGGAAACCATAGGCTACCTAACCAGAAAACATCAGGACTGGTTTGATGAGAATGATGCTGAAATTGAATAACTCATCAATGAGAAAAGAATGGCATTTCGTGCTTGGCAGAATGACATAAATTGTAATATAAAGAGAGAAGCCCACACCAAGGTGAGGGCGGAAGTACGAAGTGAAGCCAGAGAACTTAAGAACAAATGGTGGACTGAGAAAGCACAAGAACTTTAACATCTCTCAGACATCCACAATACATGAGGTTTCTTTAGTGCCACCAAGGCTGTTTATGGGCCAGTTTGTCATGGTATGAATCCTCTTCACTCCAAGGATAGAACCACACATCTGAAGGACAACGAAGCCATCAATTCTCACTGGAAAGAACATTTTGAAGATCTCCTTAACTGTAATTCTATGGTTGTAGAAAAAGTCCTTGAGCAAATCCCTCAATGACCATTTAGGGACAAGCTCGGAGACCCTCTCAATTTGTATGAGGTACACAATGCCACCAGGCAGATGAAGAACAAAGGTAGCAGGTCGAGATGGGATCTCTGCTGAAATCATTAAAAATGGTGGACCAGAGTTAATTCGGCAGCTTTACCTGCTTATCCTTAAAATCTGGAGAAAGGAGGAGATACCCAGTGAAATGAGGGATGCCTTGATTGTCACACTCTTCAAGAAAGAGGATGAAGTGGATTGTGGAAATTATCATGGTATCTCCTTCCTAGCCATTGCAGGCAAAGTTCTGGCACAGATCCTTGCAACCTACCTTCTGCCTCATCAGAAGAAATTTTACCAGAGTCACAGAGTGGTTTCCAACCATGTCATGGAACTGTGGGTATGATCTTCTCAGCACGGCAGCTGCAAGAAAAGCGTCGGGAGCAAAACCGACCACTGTACATGGCTTTTATTGATCTACCTAAAGCCTTTGACTCAGAGAATCGCCGTGCCCTCGGGACTGGACTTTCTAAGATTGGATGTCCTGATAAATACACCTATGTCCTAAAATTGCTTCATGATAACATGAAAGCGACTGTTCTGAGCAGCACTGGCTCTCAGAGTGAACCTTTCAAAGTACAAACAGAAGTCAAACAGGGCTGTATAATCACTCCAACCATGTTTGCGGTTTTTATTGCCGTCATTCTTTACCTAATTGCTGGGAAGTTTACAGCTGGCGTTGAAATCACTTACAGAATGGATGGGAAGCTGTTCAGGCTTAGCAGGCTGAAAGCCAAGCTTAAGATCTCCACAATATCTATTGTGGAACTTCAGCACGCTGATGACAATGCAATCTTTGCCCACTTTTAGAAAGATCTTCAAATTATCTTGAATGTGTTTGCCGATGCTTACGCATGTCTTGATTTCACCCTTAATATCAAGAAGACTAAGGTGCTCTATCAGCCCTCTCCAAATGAGGTATTACATGCCCCACCTATCAAAATCAATGGAGTGGCACTGGAGAATGTCGATAATTTCCTCTACCTTGGAAGTCATCTTTCATCCAAGGCAGATATTGATGCAGAAATTCAATATTGCCTGAGCTGTGCCAGTGTAACTTTTTGTCGTTTACGGCACAGGGTCTTTGAAGATTATGACATTCGAACAGACACAAAGCTTCTTGTTTATCAAGCCATTGTTCTCCCAACACTGTTGTACGGGTCCGAAACCTGGACAACCTCTAGACACCACTTGAAAGTCTTTGAGAGGCACCATCAACGCTGCATTTGTAAGGTTCTGAAGATCAAATGGGCAGACAGGCGCGCCAATATTAGTGTTCTGGAAGAGGCAAAGACCACCAGGATCGAGGCAATGATCATCCATCAGCAATTCCACTGGACTAGTCACGTTGTCCGGTTGCCAGACCATCGCCTCTCAAAACAGGTCCTGTTCTCTCAGCTTAAAGAAGGGTACCATAACATGGGTGGACAATGGAAGCGTTATAAGGATTGCTGAAGGACAACCTAAAAAAAATGTAATATTGACATTGATACTTGGAAGACACTTGCCCAGGATTGCTTAAAATGGAGTGAAGTCCTACGTGTTGGTCCCCTGCATCTTGAATTTGCTCACCGACAAGCCGAAGAGGACAAGAGGCACAGGCGGAAGGAGAGACTGGTCTCCAGTCATGGCCAACAACGTCCTGCTGAGTGATAACGAGTGATCGCCCATCATCATACAGACTGGGAACTGCGGCACGGAGAAAGTAGCTGATTTGCCTAAGGTTGCACAGGGAAGAAGGTGAGAATAAACTCAAACACAAGAAACAAATGGCAGTCAGGAGCCTACATTCCTTTGAGGATTTGGGCTGGAGTTTATAAAAGTTCCCCTTTCTGTAGCCGTGTGGAACCATCATACAGTTCAGGTATAGCAAAGCCCAAGAAGCTGGCTCCCAGCTCCCAACTCAATGAACTAGATCAAGCTTCCAATAAAACAAAGGTTCTTTGGGCCAGACCATACTTCACTTCCCTGGGCAGCAGGGGATGACAGTCTGGTGGGGCAGACACAGGGGTGGAAAGGAGGGCATGCTTCCTCCAGGGCATCGCACCCACCTCCCAAGGACACCATAGAATCCCTCTTCCTCAGAGTTCTGGCTGTGGGGTCAAATGTGGAGCCAGGGTTGGGGAGAGCAGGGGAGCAGACACTGCATGCGCCACCATCATCCCCTGATGCTGGCCCATCAGCTATCCAAGTAGCGTGAACTCCTGCTCCAGAGACAGGGTAGCACAGATCCCATGTGACCCTGCCAGGCAGGAGGAGGGCAGAAAATGCAGCAGCCCAAGGTAGCTGATCCTCCGTGGTGCTGTGTGGTTCCTGGAGGCCTGCAGGGATGGGAAGCAGACTCCTCCCCTTTGATGGAAAGCTCAACCTCACAGTATTTCCTGAGCCTATCGCACTCCTCCTTTGAGTCTCTCTGTGGGATTTGACTCTAATGGCTCATGCCCCCTCCAAGTCTCCCATTCACCCCTCCCTCTTATTGCAACACTAAGTACCAGTAGGAATCGACACCACCACTCAGAGAAGAGCATAGAACCCAGGAGTCCCAGCCCACTGGGTCTAACCACTACCCGCAGCTTCCCTCCCAGAGCCAGAGATAGAACCCAGGACTCCCACCCGACTCCCAGCCCCCTGGGTCTAACCGCTACCCCCAGCTTCCCTCCCAGAGCCAGGGATAGAACCCAGGAGTCCCACCCGACTCCCAGCCACCTGCTCTGACCACAAGATGGGGTTGTCTGATATCTTAGACCATCCTGAACACACCCCAGTTCATGGAGCAGACCACAGGCCATTTTCTGCTCTCATGTACATCCGCGTAATGCTGGAGCTACTCCCCGAGTTCAGTGGCCTCGTTGTGGCTTTGCTGCAAGAGCAGAGTTTGGCCTCCCATGAGTAAGCTGCACATTAGCTACAGGCAGGTTTGGCTGAGTTCGATTGATATTTCGTAGCAGCGACGTTTCTTTTGGATTTGTCTCTTTCAAGGTCCACAACTGCACAAAATGTTGCTGGTTCAGACAATAAGTAGCTAACAGCAGCATTCCAGCATTTTATACACGTTAAGGTGGGACTCTAATGTGCTCTCAAGCAACATTTCTTACTCTGCCTGTCAGCCAATTTCACTTCTTATGGATGGAAATATATTTTTGTCAGTTTGCGTGTACGGTGAAATTGATGTTCACCAATAAATATTTGCAACCAAACGAAGGGGCCACCCTTCCACACTGGCTGAGGCCTTTTGTCAGCAGGGCCCGTTGGCCTGGAGCAGACACCACTTGGAGCAGGAATACATCCTCGTTAAGCACCCTAAATGTGGGGGGATCCCCGGTACCTGAAACGGCATGGCCCTACCCCTGCACCGCTCCTTCCACGCAACACGCCACCACTTCTCCCTGAGCCCCCCACCCATGAGCCACCCCTTCTGCCAAGGCCCCACTCCCTGCTCACTCCTCTCCGTCCCTCCTTGCCCTTACGGCCAGTAAAAGGAGATGGGGCCATGGTCCCCACTCCCCGTTCCGGTGCCCCTGCGTTAGTACACTTAATAAATTAAGCGTAGGGAGATCGTTCAGTGGAGCTACACAGCAGGCTGCTGTTTTCTCCGGAGCAGAGATTAAATCTCTGTGGACCATCCAGCAAGCACCAAGCATTGGTGATGCGCCAGAGGACAGCCAGCCCCAGCGATGCGCCTGTGCTGCAATGGGATTAGTGTGACTCTTTGCTGACCAGGATGCCACTCCCGCCCGTTGGAACTGCTCTTCCTTCTAGCCCAAAGAGACCTGCTGCTCCCCCCCCGCCCCGATTAGTACAAGCACATTTAGTCCTATTGCAACACCACAGCTCTGGTGACCAGAGCCCTCTCTCTGCAGCACAGGCAGCAACAGAACAAATTTTGCCAACATGCTACCCTGTCAGCATGCCACAGTCCTGACCTGCAGAGGGGAGAGCGGAGTTCAGACGCCATGACCAGCTTAGTCCTTAAAAGCAGTCCGGTCTAGTCCGCAGAGCACTGGACCGAGGCTCAGGAGACCCGAGTTTTATTACCAGCCCTGACACTGGCCTTGCTGTGCAGGATTTCCTTCACACCTAGTACACTCACTCACTCACTCCACTTCGGACGGAGCATTCCCGGGAGCGCGCCGAGGATTCCGTGTGAACAGGCGTGTCGGCTGCACGCGCAGTCCGCTCAGGAGCTACAGAACATTCCCAGTGTAGCCATAGTTATTTCAAAGAGAGGGGACAGAAAGAGGGGAAAAAAGCATCTGCCTAAAGAGGGGGCAGGGTAGGGGAGTGTGCAGAACTGATCAGCACAGCCAGAGGGGGAAGTGGTACACAGGGATCGTTCTGTTCATTTTTCAGTCTGCCTCTGGCACAAGCAATGGTGGAGCCGCTGTTTGATGGAAACCTGCCAGTGGCCTCTGCTGGAAGCCTGTTAACATTTTTCCATGATGCAGGCGGGGGGCGGAGGCGGGGGGGGGGGGGGGGTTGATCTGGTACCAAACTGAGTCAAGGGTTGTTTTTTGCCTTCGGAGCCCCTATCAGTGGCTGAGGAAGGAGAGCTCTGAAAATCCAGCATGCAGGCGGGAAAGTGGGTGCAGCTGCCCATTGTCAAGGCTCCCCCTGCGCTCCCATTAGGCAGGTGGGAGCAGAGAGTTGCTCACTGATGCCCCCTGACTGTGGTGCAGGGTTGCTGGACTCTGGTCCCAAGTCAGCCTCGAGCCCAGGAGAATAGCACAGGGAACCTCTGCTAACTCAGGTCAGCAATGCAATGGGAGCTCAAGGCCTGGGCCTTGCAGGGACAGCGAGAAGCAATGGGGAATAGCTCTGGGGAGGAGTAACCCCCCCCCCACAGGCAGAGAGGCCAAGCTGTGCTCATGGAGCCTGCCCACGGCCCAGTCCCATTCACAATTTCTTACAGGGCCATGACCCCACTCGATTCTGTATCCCTCTCCCTGCTGCCTCTGACACATTCTCACCCACCTTTCCCTGGGTGCCTTGTCCTTCTCCCCCAGCCTTAGTGTACAGAGCCCATCGGCGCACACCCATTTAACCAGCCCAGGGAGATGTCCCCAAGCTGTCAAGGACAGGATCCATCTAAGAACGTGGCCCATTTGGTCCATGGTTCCTAGCCCCACTTAACTGGCCTAGTGCTGGCCAGTGTTGTGGTGACCCTGAGTGCAGCGTGGCCTGATACTTCACATACTCTGTGTCATCCTAACACTCAGAGAGCAAGGAGAAAACAGCCAGCCATTTCACTGAATATGAGCAAGAGGTGCTGCCTGTCCTTACAGGTATGGAGACATGGTGGGGTGTGGGGTGGAGGGAAAGGGTTTGTGCTAAGTAAAGGAGGGACATTCAGCACCAGCTGCAGACCGGAAAGGTGCATGCTCCTCCCACTCAGCTCATCCCCAGCCCATCATTGCCAACTCTTGCCATTTCCAGTCGTCTCAGGGAATTTGATGTTTTTCTTAAAGCCCCAGCTCCCGGAGTCAAGTGATTACAAGAGCATCCCAGTTTCCATTTAAACAAACAACAAAAAGTGACGATCTAGCTCTTGTGGTTGCAGAGACACCTAAAGATGTGATCCAAGTGGCCCCTAATGGCTCAAAAACTGAGAGGCGAATAAAGAAATGCTGCCCCCCCCCCCCGGCATTTTTTAAAGTCAGTTTCATGATTTTTGAATGCGTGGGGCTGCCAGTGCTGTAGCTCCAGCCTGCAGCCCCTCTGTTAGTCCAATCCTAGGTGGAGGAGAAGAGAAGAGCTATCCACTGTGCCTCCCACCCCGACCATTCTGCTTCTGTGCCTGCAGCTTCCCATTATCATGGCCCACAGGCAGCCATTTGGATGTCTCCCCATTGCAATGATTCGCTTTCCCCTATTAACCTCTAATGTACAGGGGGCTTTAATTCTTCACTTGCAGCCCAAGAAAGGAGCCCCCTGAGGTGGACTATCACCTATTTAACCACCAAGCCAGCTACAGCACGGGGTTCTGGATTTGCCTAACTCTCCCATGGACTCAGGGATTGCAATAGTCTCAAAGTAGAGAGGCTCTGGCTAATGCACTATTTTATTTACTAGCAATGGAGGCAATGGCTTTTTATGGGATTTCCCCTCCCCCGACACAATAAGATGATGTACTTTGGTCTCAGTTGAAACACCCTTTAGTAGATGGCGTGTAGCATCTTCACTGTATCCTCTTAGAAAAATAGTCAAGATGGCCACAGTCACAGTGGGCATGGTGCAGAAAAATCACACAAACTGTCTGAATTAGGTGGTGCATTGAAGAAAGTACCTTTGAAACAGGTTTCCACACAGCTTGAATTCCAGCTGCTTCTCCTTTGTTTACCAGGAAGAACACCCAGCCTGGAAGTCTATACAGCACATAGCAACATCTAGTGGCTGAACAATTTACTGCAAGCAAACATTTTACAGCAGCCTACAGCAAGATTCATGTTCCATACGTGCATCCTCTAGCCAGTTTCACCCAGTCAGCCGGTCCTGGATGCAGAGGGAAGCCTTGCTTTGTTCCATGCAGACACCTTGTCACACTGTCTGGAGTGGCACACAACTGAGTGCCTACCTCAGGGAAGGCTGTCAAAAACAGGGCAGACACCCCAGAGGGTGGCACGTTCTATAATGAGATTTCACCAAGACAGTAACAAATGTGAGTTCCTGGATCACTATAACAGTCTTACCACGGAGTCAAACAGTCCTTCTAGACTCTCCAATCTGCTTTCACCCAGACTGGACTTAGTGATAAATGGTCTCTTATACCAAAAAAATCACACCAGAATAAGGTTGCTTCCAGTCCCCAGAGTCCAGATCAATTGGCACTGTAGATTCTACACCAATGACAACTCCTGGAGCCAATCCTATAATAAATTACCTAAAGGTTATTAACTAGGAAAAAGAACTAAGAGTGATTTACACAGACACACCAGTGAATTACCAGCTAAATCCTAAGAGTGACAGAGTTGTAGCGAGCTGTCTATTCAAAGCGTCTTTCAGGGCTGACCCAGGAGGCAGCCCCTGGGGATCTTTGGCCTCAGTTTACAGTCTCTGACCCTTCAAACAGCCAAAAAGAAGCAGTTTCTTCTTGCCATGAATTTTTATTCCCTTCCCCCAGAGTTCAAGATGACGGGACATCTCCTCTTCATAAGGGTCTGTGTGTGAGGAGGGGAACAATCAACAAAATCTGTCTTCTGATGTTCCACGATGATTTGTCTGGTACAGTCTATGTACCTTCTTTTGTTGGGCAAGAGATCACAAATGTTTCACACTTGGGAATGCATCGCTCCTGTCTGTGGGATTTTCCAGTTGCAGAGCAAACACTTAAATATTACGCTATAACATAGGACATAGATATGATAAGTGAGATTAGTGCAGGCAGTAACATACAAGCATTTCACAGAGTCTAAACCAGGGGTCGGCAATCTTTCGGAAGTGCTGTGCCAAGTCTTCATTTATTCACTCTGATTTAAGGTTTCGTGTGCCAGTCATACATCTTAACGTTTTTAGAAGGTCTCTTTCTATAAGTCTATAATATATAACTAAACTATTGTTTTATGTAAAGTAAATAAGTTTTTTAAAATGTTTAAGAAGCTTCATTTGAAATTAAATTAAAATGCAGAGCCCCCTGGACCAGTGGCCAGGACCTCACTGAGTGCCACTGAAAATCAGCTCGCGTGCCGCCTTCGGCACCCGTGCCATAGGTTGCCTACTCCTGGTCTAAACACTAATTACATTCTTATAAGGGAAATACCTTCTTCAGCTAGGAGACTATCAGCTCTCAACTAATGCCTGTAGCCTGAACAAGGGCTGGCACCTGGCCTGCCAGTGTCACACATCTGATGGTCAACAAGAAACTGCAGCAACTAAGCTTAGGGAGCTTGGGGAAGCCCTTGCCAACTGGAGTTGTAGACTCAAAGAATAAAAATCAGATGCTTTTGTGTGCTGAGGAGGTGGGGGCGAGGGTGTCTGGTAGAGATACAAGCCCTGTGTGGGGTGAACTCCAAGGAGGAAGGGGAATTGCTCGAAGTGGCTCAGATAGGTGTAATTAAAAGGAAAGGGAAGAAACAGAGCTAAAGTCAGACGAGCATCAGGAAAAGCCACCCTGACAAGTGAGATTGTTGGACTGAGCTGTCCCTCAGCCTTCAAAGGAAAACTGTGGAAACTCCAGCCTGAAGGCATTAAAACGAGCCAGCAAAAGCACTGCAGTGTGCGCCTCTGTATGGGCTGTAGCAGGGATGGTCTTTTTCAACTTCTCATCTGCAATCAGAAAGATGAGCAGGGGAGAGGCAACACCAGAGAACCTTCCCTCACAAGCATTTAGACCCACAAGGAAGGATTCATCCCACTTCCACATGCTTCCACTCCCATCCTGCTCCCCCTTCTTTAGCACTATCCCGTTCTGCTGTCCACTCAGACTGCTCCCACCCTGCTAATAGCCCCAGGCAAAGATGATGAGGCTAGTCATGACGATGTGGCCATCGTTTTTCCCTACAGCCTGACTTGATTATCCGGAACTCCCCCACCAAAATGTACGGGAATTGTTGATTGCCAAGACCGCCTTGTCTGGTACTTGTTGCTCTCGTTGTCTGCTTTTCTGGCCAACCAGGACATTTTGGGCACACTCCATTATGTCTCATCAAGAAGATGGAATTTTTGAATAACCACACGCACATTTACAACAATGCAATCCTCTCCTCTCCTCGCAAAGCCCCGAGAATAAAACAGACAGGCTGGAGCCTGCCAGGTAAAACTGCCAATGCGATGGGACTCCAGGGAGTGGGGAACGGCTTGTGATAGGGTCTGAGATTCTACCAGCCCTGTCGTAAATAGTCCATATTCAGCCTTACTCATGTGCCTGAGATTTGCTAGGATCAGGCCTTCGATTTCCCTTCAGGAGCTTCCCCCTGGCAGCAGCCTCAGAACGACAACACAACGGGAGCAAGGTGAGCACAACTTGGCCCGCTCTTGCGTATTGTGCTGTATGTTTCAACCTTAATCATCGGCAGCCCTCTCAGAGCGCATTAGCGTGACTTGCTTTTCCCACTGCCTGGGTTTGTTCTCACTCTCCAGGGACCAACTGACTCTTATTCTCCATGGTGGCTGTGAATATGACGGCCATGTAGTCAGAGACTGTCTGTGATCAACAGATGACTAATGGCCCAAAGAAGACCAATGATACGGCACCAAGATTGTAAATCACTCCACCAGCCAATGAGCCACTCACCCTCTGGGACGTGTAGAAGTTTGTTTTAAAACAGTTCTAGTTTAAGGTGTATTAAAAAAACAAAAAACAAAACAAGACAAAATAAAAAGAACCTCTTTAAAACTTGATGAGTGCCCCATACTAGGCCTTTTACATACTTACACCCCCTCCTTCTACAACTCTCCTCTCATTTAGCACTCTAGAAAGGAGGACAGAGTGGCCCCGATCACTGCATGTGCTCCCCACCCCCTGGGGGCCCATCCATGTTGGGACTGGTGAAAGAGGCAGCACGAACACTTATTTCTGTTTAGATCAGGTTTATTTCAGTCTAGCTTAATTAGGAACAGGGTTAAACTGAGAAAACTGCTCTTAAGTGAAACAAGAGTGTCCACACAGGTTCACAGCAGCTTAACTAAACCAGTTTGGGGGTAGACAAGGCCTCAGGGGTTTCTTTTAGAGCAAGATAGCTGCATAGCTTTGTGGCGTCTACATTAGACTTTCCCCCGCTTAGAATTCTCAAGTGGAGCAGCTCCACTGATGCGAGCAATGGCTGGTCTCCAGTCATGCTCCCACCAATGCCGTCTGAACCACCACCATCATCGAGCTCTACTCACAGAGCTGGGCCACGTGGCGGGGAGACGGCTGGCAGAACATTGTCTCGCTAGCACTTCGTTGCTATCGCCAATGCAGTGTCTCAGAAGGGCGAGGGAAGAGAGTGTTCAAGGCAGAAAGAGATCCGCTGGAATCTGCCAATCGGCGTCCACTGGCGAAGAGACACATCTTGTCTATTTCACACTCCCTATATCTCCAGCTGATCCTGAAAGTTACATTTCGGAGAGGTTTCAAGTAGGTTGCACAGGCATGTCAGATGTTAGGGAGTACGGCATAATTTATTGGTATATTTTACCATAATGGGAAACACTGAGTGAATATCACCGCGGCTCTGTGTATTCACACACATGCAAACACTTTGTGGTTTAACCCCCTGTTGTTCCATTGCCGCCCCTTGTTTTCCTTCTCCTGGCAGAGAACAGTGCAGCAGCCACACTGGTGGTTGGACAACTGAAGCAGTTTCCAGCTGGCTCTGGGGGCTTATATGGCTCAGCCCTCCAGCCAGGCCATTGCAGCAGCTCATCTCCTTTCTGAGGTAGCCGAGTCCAAAGTCACAGGTGAAAATCCAGCAATGAATACAGGAGTCTTTGTCCCAGCTGGTTATTTGTGCCTCCACCCTTTGGGTTCAGCTCTCAGTCCTGCTCCCCTTCCCCTTGGGTGAGGCACCCACTGCCATGGCCTCACCTAACCAGCATTAACAGATCCCAGGTATCTCCAGCTAGTCCCATGTCAGGCCTACTTCCCCCCCTGGGTGGGAGGCTCCGACAGGTTGCAATCTCTCTCAGGCCTTGGCTCTCCCCCAGCAAGAGCCACTGGACTGTCATGGTCCCAGCCAGCTGAGCAGGTGCCAGGCTGTCCCCTAGACCCTCTTCTTTGGGCCTGACCCACTATAGATGTAGGGGGTGGGGGTGAGGGGGACTAACTGAGCTTTGAACAGTTCGTTAACCCTAGGTCCGTGTCGGGTATGTAAACCCCATCTCGCTCACTCCTGGAGAAGTACCTTACCCATTCCGTGCAAATCAAACCTTTCATGGACTCAGCCATCTCGTCCCATGTGGCAATAATTACACTGCTGTTTGCAAAGACTGTAATAGTCTGCACCAATGGCCCTACTTTGTGCCTAATGAACCACATATGCAGAACCCAATGAGCAGGCGTGTCAGTCAAACCTGCAGCGAACACCAGCGTGGACACAAACCCAGCCTCAGAGTTTGCCTTGAAGGGACCATAAAACACAGGAACAGATGATACAAGAATTCCAGAGTGTGCGGGAATTTTCTGGACTGCTATTGATTATAAATAGCTCCTGCCAGTAGGGATTAGGACAGAGTTAGAAGTGCCAGCTGCACACAAGGCCAGGTTCTGCCATTCTTACCTGTGCACAGCTCCTTGCAGCCTCACCCAAGGGCAAAAACCTGACCCAAAGTCTGCTCCAGGCAGGAGTCAGCAGCCAGCATCTCTAAAGCGGAGCAATCCAGAAGAACAGAGAGGGGGAGAGGATGGATTTGCAGTATATCGCCACAAAGCTCCCATTACTGAACAAGCCATTTCATTCATAGTCGCTTGCCTGGGAGATTTCAGATTTTCAGGATCTCAATGTGCTGAATATTTTGTTCCTTAAGAACGAAAACTGCTAAAATCCAAACCTCCCCCACTAATTCCAAAGAACATTAGTTATAAATCCATAATCCCTTGAAGGGGTTGAGATGCTGTGGTAATGGGGCCATATAAATAGTATGTGAGTATGAGAGTGTGTGTGAGATGCGCGCACGCACGCACACACACACACACACACACACACAGGTATGCAAGAGAATTTGACTTTTTGAGTCTTCATCAGAAGTGCAATTGTAGGCAGGTCCAGCAGCATCGTCTAAAATTAAGGTGAGCTGGCACTTTCCATTATAAGACCCTGTTTTCAATTGCTTATAAAACTTTCTCCTACTTTAAGTCTTAAGGCTGAAATGTCTCATGCCAGGTATCTGCCTCAGGCTGATTTTTAAACTTTCAGCAAAAGTTGTCCAGTCATTTAGGAGAATGAGATTAACATTAAGGGAAGGTGTGTTTTGCCCATGTCAAAAAAAATGCACGGAGCTGTTTTGTTGGGAAGCTTTAGCTCCTCCACGCTTTGGCACAAGGACTTGACATTTGGCAGAGGGCAAGGTTCACTCTGGCATCATGGATGGGCTTTTGACATTTCCATGAAAATCTGCCCAAATTTGGCTAAGTTATGAGCTTCTGAAAAAAAAAATAGATCTCAGTTCACACATGCTCAGTGCAGCCTCAGAATTTGGCAGCTAAATTCTCCAGAGATTCCATCTTTACTGAGCAAGCTCCAGCCCCTCACAGCTTCTGTATGTGACCAGAATGAATGTGCACCATCCCCACAGAGCAAATGAACATGCCCCGTCCTGGAGTTGGCACCTGAGCAGGACTTCCCCTGCAATTCCTCTTCATGGCAGCCAGGGGCCACTGCAGTGCTAGGCACAGGAGCAGAGAGCGGGGAGACTGTTGCCCCAGGCACTCAACGCCACCCCCTGCTGGTGCCCAGGTAGAGAAGCAGGAAGCTGCGTGACCACAGAGGGAACAAAAACTAAACCTGGTGGGTGGGGGATGAAGGGATGAAATTGACTCCAGGAGCCTGGAGTGCTGCCTGAGAGTTGGAGGCAGGGATCCTGGGGGGAAAAAAAATAGTACGTGATCATGTCATTAAAGACTGTATCATAAGGCATAGCTTCAAGAGGGCTGAATTAGGGTTACGCAGGAAACCCTAACCCTGGCATTTCCTATGTCTGAGTGCCTGACTTTGCAACATTAAAAGAACATCGAGGTAGTTTGCAGGTGTCGTTTGAATTTACACATACAGAGCCAGGTAAGCTTCTTATGAAAATTCAGAGGCCAAATTTTGTGCTGGTGTAAAGAGGCCCTCCTGACTTCAGAGGAGCCCTCCCCCAGTGCCAGTAACGGCTCTGCCCTCCCTCAGTACGCTGGCCTAAGAGAATGACTAGTGAGATATTGTACCAGGCTATATCATGGAAAGCAGGTAATTCACTGGAAGTGGCAAATGGTTCAGAGGATCAATCTTTGTCGCAGCAAGTGCTGGCATGTAGGCAGCACATGGGGAGTTCCCACGGTTGGCATCAGATTATGCTAAGAGCTTGAACTCCATCAAGCTGTCCCCCTCACACTAATGAATTGATCCTGAGCACATCCCCGTTAAGTAGGGAACTATCATCCGAAGTTTTAGATGAAGAGATTTGCTTACAGTTTCTCATCTCACTGTGCCTTCATCACAGAAAGAGTCTGCAGCAGAGAAGGGAACAGAACCAAGATCTCTCAAGTTCTTGAGCCAGCCTTCTGCGAGAGAAGCAAGCAGCTCAGCTGGAGAAGAAAACCCCAGCCAGACTGGGACATCTACTGCAGAGTAAGCCCCAAGCTCCTCTCCATGGAGTTGACTAGACTGGCTCCCACAGCAGAACGGATCTCCAGGCACGCCAAGGGAGGCAGCAGGTCTACTTGTTTGCAGGCCGCCCAGAGGATTCAGGGGGCCTGGGGCAAAGTGGGGGAGTGGACATAAAAAAAGGCACCACCTGCTGCGGCGCTTGTACTCACCGGGCAGCGCTCCAAGCCTGTGGCAGCGGGTCCTTCACTTGCTCTATGTTGTCAGCAGCGGCGGGTCTTCACTCACTCCGCGTCTTTGGCAGCATCAAAGGGCCCGCCGTCGAAGTGCTGCCGAAGACCCGGAGCGAGTGAAGGGCCTGCCGCCGAAGTGCCGCCGAAGACCTGAACCGCCACTGGGTGAGTAGCCAGGGAAGGGATGGTAGGCCAGGGCTCACAGAGCCCCTGCAGGGCCCGGGGCAAATTGCTCCACTTGCCGTCCCCTTCCTCACCCCCGGGTTTCGGAGTCAGGATTCCTGAGTTCTATCTCCCAGCTCTGCAAAGGCTTAATCTTGGGCAAGTCACTTGACTCCTCAGTTGCTCACACAGTGAGACTAGGGGACAGAACACCAGCTTTCTCAGGCCCTCCAGATTGTTTGGTAGAAGGTGCTGTATAAACGCAAAGGCTCATTCACCCACTGCAAACCATGCTGGACGGGATCATAGCGAGCATCCTGCAGCGTCCTCCTGGGAGTAAAGGCAACAGCCACCATGAATAACGTTAGTAATTATCAGTATGGAGAAGACTAAGCCGGGCTCAGTTCAGAAACCAAGGAGTTTTATGGAGCCTGAGCAGGAGGGGGGGAAGTGGCAAGGAAGAACCTGCCCATTAGAAACTGGTATTTCAAACGCAAAAGGCGACTACATTTAAGAGGCCGGGGGACAAGCTTATAGGATGGAGTCAGGCCCGTTAATGAGCAGGATTTATCCCTGGTATGACTGTAGCCTCAACACAGCTAGACCAGGGATCAGTGTGGTCCACTATGTATAATGCAGTTCCGACAAGCAGGGAGCGGAGGGTGACCTGATTCTAGCCAGTAGGGAGCAGATCTGCTCAACTGCGTGTCACAGACACTAGTAGCTAGTGAACACCCTCCTTTGAACGAGTGGTAGAGACTTGCGGTGAGATCCACAAAGGTATTTGGGCACCTAACTCCCATTGAAATCAATCAGGGTCAGGTACCTAAATACCTTTGTGAATCCCATGCCTGGAGGGTCTGAGTCCTGTCCTCTTTGGCCACTACTGGGAAGTTCCTGGTGGCCATGATGCACAAGGAGGTCCCAGATTTGTTACAACAGATCGATGACTGGGTGCCGCAGGGGATTAATAATGGAATAGGAAGGCAAACACCTCTAGGCCATTGGTTTGAATCCACCCCAGCTCAGCTGAAGTCAGAGGCCGCTTTGCTGTCTGATGGCGCGTCTGAAACGTGTTGGTGGTCACAGTCCAGTTCCTAGTGAACAGGATCTCACAAGGCAAAAGCCACACTTTGCACTGACTTCCTCCTAGGAGACAATGTCAGCAAAGAAGATAAAGAGAGGGGGAGCTGCTAGCCTCTCACCTCTACAGACAGGGCAGAGGCACACGGCGGGGCAGCGAATAGGGAAGCTTGCCCTGCCATCGTTGTGCTGTGACCGGATGGAGAGCTTCATTCACCAGGGTGGCCTCTATGATTCGGAGCACCAAAGTGAGAGGAAGTGAATCTCGCCCGCGCCCTGCAGGGAGAGAAGCAACAGCAGTAACTCTCTGAGGGCTGGTCCACACTGCCAGCATTGCACTAGTAGAGTTGTGCCACCGTAGTGCTTTAATGAAGATGCTACGACACGGAGCGTCTCCCGTCAGTGTGGCTAACCCACCTCCGGGAGAGGCGGGAGACACTCTCCTGTCGACGTAGAGCTGTCTACACCAGGAGTTAGGTCAGTATAACTGTGTCACTCGGGGGTAGGGGGAGTGGATATTTCCAACTCAAATCATTTGGGTGCAGGGGTGGTGGTGGAGGGAGGGGAAAATCTAGGCCCCCAAGGAAAACAGGATGCTGCTCCCAGTTAACCAGACTGTCAGAGACCGGAAACAAGAGATGGAATCTAGCCCGAGCTGGGAAGAACGTGGACTTGTGGGAAGACGCTGGCAGAGGAAATGCAACTAACACATGATACGAGCAAGCAATGGGACACAGTCCAAGGCACCACCTCCTAAGGGACGGGAGGGAATTGTTAGCCAATGAGAGTGGCCTGGTTGAATACCAAGAGAGGGATTGGAGGGACAGTGATGGATTACGCTCAAAGAGCAGCTGGTGTTATACCCCATGGAAGACAATAGCAGGGAGAGAGGCTAGTCCAGCTGAGGGTCTCAACCAACTTTAGAAGTGTTAATTAGGCCTCACAATGCACCTGTACAGTATAGCTGTATCATTTCCCCCTTTAACAGAGAGGGGAAACTGAGGCACAATGAGCAGTGACTTGGCCATGACCCACAGCGTGAATCAGTGGCAGAGCAGGGAATAGCTATGAAAGACCCCGTGGTGATGGTGGTGGTAATTTATTCCTGGGCAGAGGTAGAGGGTAGGTTATTCAGAGAGGCCTAAGCAGGCAAGTTGACTAACCCCCATAGAAACCAATGGGAGTTAGGCACCCAGATACCTTGGAGGATCTGGGCCTATGTGGTTGGCAGTGGTGGCACTGGCTCAACAAGAGTGAAAACAGAAGGGCGATTCGGAGTTGGAACGGGCAGGTTATAAAACAATACGAACAACAAGGCCTCGGATAATCGCTGAGTAACGGACCAAAGCTGGGCTCGCTCAGCGTAGGCTGCAGCGCAGCCATGGCCCCCCCATCCTCGCTTCAACCCTGCAATCCGATCGGAGTGAGTGGATACTTACAGCCACTGGGGGATCTGTGCCAGCATCTGCCTGAGGTACGTCGCCACTTAACATGCTACAGCAGCGCAGCTGCACCACTTCAGTGTCGACACACCCTCCGCCAAGGGGAGAGGTTCCCCCACCTCGCTGAGAGGCAGTAGTGAGGTCGATGGGAGAATTCTTCCACTGACGTACCGCTGTCCACAGCAGGGGTGAGGGTGGTGGAGCTACGTCTCTCGGGAGCATGGAGTTCACATCCCTGAGAGATGCAGATATATTGATGTAAAATCCTAGTGTAGACCAGACCTGAGTGGGTCAGATGGCAGGATGAGAGCTCATAATAGTAATGAAAAAAATAAGTATAACAATAAAAAAAAAAGGGTTAAAAAGCAGCAGTCGGCAATACTACACCCGATTGGCTTGGATGCTTTCATTTAAGGAAACTGATGCTGCTTTCCATGGGCAGTTTTCAATTATATAATGGCTTACGGAAAATACTATGATATAATTATGTCAGCATTGTAATGTTATGGAAAAAGCTGTAATGTGATTATGTATGCAGGGCATTCTTATAGAAAAGAGTGCAACAAATATGCACACAGCCCTGCAGCTAGCTGGCCCTCCAGCCTGTTTGGACGCTGCCAGCAGATGTTTCGATATTTGGTTTTTTTTTTTTGTTCTGGCTTTTTGTTTTCCATTTTTTTCATATTTTGGGGTAAACGTTGTGAGAGGGGAGGAAGGAGAGGCCCTGGCCAAGGAACAGCACTGGAAGTCAGGATGTTGCCTGGGTTCCAGTCCCAGCTCCCTGATGGTCCTGGGTGAGCTTTGGCAAGTCATGTCTCGTCTCTGTGCCTCAGTTTCCTCATCTGTAAAATGGGGACAATGATCTTTATCCACCTCACTCGGGGTAGATAATGAAGCTAAGTTAACCAAGGATTGCACAGTGCACTGAGACCAAGGACAGGCCTATACTATAGGATGGTAAATGAAGGGTCAGACTCTAGCTATTGCCTGCGAGGTGGGAGAGTCCCAGCCAGAGTGTCCAGACAGCAAGTGTGAAAAATCGGGATAGGGTGGGGGGTAATAGGCCCCCGTATAAGACAAAGCCCCAAATATTGGGACTGTCCCTATAAAATCAGGACATCTGGTCACTCTAGTCCCAGAGCTTGGACTGCAGCCCACGCCCAGATGTCTACAATCCCATGAGTCTGAGTTTGGCCAGTGGCAAGGGTCTAGCTGCTGTGTAGACACCCCCAGAGTCCTGGCCCTTAAGGGTTCGTCGTCTCCACTGCAGCTGGGAGCAAGCCAGCCAGCCCAGGTAGACAGACTTGCACTAGCTTGAAAAACAGCAGTGTGGACATGGCTTCTCCAGCATTGACTGGGACTAACCCCTCCACAATTTCTATTGTGGAGGCCTGGAAGAGCAGTGTTACTAAGACTTTCCTGAGGATTTAGGATGGGGAACTGATGCTGTCTTCCCTGCACTGCAGTCACACACGAATCGCCAGGCCAGATCGTTCCAGCGGTCCATCTAGGTTAGCCTCCCAAGTGGGAAGTTCCTACCCCACACAGGGGAACTTTTTAACCCCTTATCCTTGGAAGCAGGAATATTTATAGCTCCTCCACATTTTGTTTGTCCACTTGCCTTTTTAAGCTCTCAAATGTAGCTGTGGGCATTCTAATTATCCCTCCAAATGCACAGTCCTCTTGGCCTCATGCTTTCTTGTGGCAGTGAGTTCCACAGGCTAGCTTTGCACTGCATAAAACAGCATTTCCTTTTCTCCGTTTTAAAGTTTGCAGCCTTTTGATGTCACTGAATAAACAGAAGCCCCTCAAACTACCTTTCTATCCCATTAGCGAGAGAAAGTGGCTGAGGGAAGATCTTATATTGGATCAACTACTGTTGGTGAACGAGAGAAGCTTTCAAGCCACACAGAGATCTTCCTTAGGTCTGGGAAATGTACTCAGGGCGTCACAGCTAAACACGAGGTGGAACAGATTGTTTAGCATAAGTAGTTAACACATATTTCAAGGGACCATTCAAGGGTGAAGTCGTCTGTTAACATCTCTCCAGTTACAGGGGGGAAAGGAAAAGAAAAAGCTGAGGAGAGATTTTTAGGCTATTTCTACATTGTGCCACTACAGCCACACCACTAAAATGTGTGTCATGTAGCCGCTGTTTGTCACCAGGCAAGAGCTCTCCCACCGACCAAAACTTCCGTCCCCAAAGAGCTGTGTTAGTGTTGTCGGCAGGAGAGCTGTTCACACTAGCGCTTGTTGTCGACAAAACTCTTGTCTTTTGGAGATGTGTGTGTGTGTTCTTTTAACACCTCTAAACGACAAAAGTTTTGTCTTTCACTTGCCAGTGTAGTGGGTTACAGATTGTTGTAATAAGCCATATCCCAGCCACTCTCACATACTTTTATCATGTTGCCTCTTATCCGTCTGCTCTCTAAACAGTTCCAACTTTTCCATCTCTGCGCACATGGAAATCTCTTGATGCCTCTGATCATTTTCAGATTCATAATCTCCATTAATAATTTCCTCTAAGCTATTTATGCCTTGTTCCTTGTTGATTTCCACATCCCTCTGAATATTGCGTGCGCTACCCTTCCCTAAGGACCCATGCTTAACAGAAAGCAGATTCTTTGCAAACCTTTCTGGAGCTGCTAAATGTTACCTTTCCTCTTCACTGGCATTATTATATCTGTGCAAATACCTCAGATAAGATTTTTGAGAACATTTAAGTATTATCAACAAAGTTATTATCTGAAAACTGTCAATGATTAAATCTTGGCTGTACGTGCATCTCCAGGGCTTGCGATTAGAAAACAAAAGTGGAGTCTCTTCTTTTGAATGTGGCACAGTCAGAGACTCGACAGATTTCCAGTGTCACAGCTCTGAGGCGGTCTGATGACATGAGCCGAGATGCATGGGATTCATTCCCATCTCTCCTCGGAACAGGGGGGTCTATCAGCCAGAGACATAATTTAGCCAGTGGGGAGCTATGCAGCAAAAAATTGGCTTCAGCCCACGGTTTGCTATGGAAAGGTGGGAAGAGATTATTATTGTTAATTTATATAGTGCCACAAACACATATGGGGCTTCACAGTGAAGCACAGGGCCAGATTGTGATCCCAGTTACAGTGGTGTAGATCCAGAGCGACTCTGCTGACATCAGTGGAGTCACTCTGGATTCACCAACTGTGTAACTGAGGTCAGAATTTGGCCTGTGATCCCTGCCCCAAAGACTTTACAATGCAAGGGCCAGATTCTCACCCCACTTACACCACTGAAAATAGAGAGTGACTCCACTGACTTCGGTGGAGTAACCTTAGTGCAAATGAGATCAGAATCTGATTCTAGTCAGAGACGGTGACCAGATGAGTTATTATCACAGACCCTAAAGGGTAGGGGAGATGATCCAAGAAGCCCCTCTCAACCCAATCAGGAATCATCCTAATACCTATATGGTAGTTCTCATGTGTGAGTGCAAGGAACAATAGATGCCCTGACAAGAAAGAAATCCAGGCAAAAAGAGGTCCCCCCTCAATGTATTCTGGGGGTGTCCTTTGTGTCCTTCCTCTGCCTTTGGCTAAAGATAGAACAGGGAGGGCCAGGACTCTCAGGGGGCACTGAGTATTTTCTCTCTCAGGTGCTTGGCAGCTGGTTCTTGTTCATAGAATCATAGATTATTAGGGTTGGAAGGGACCTCAGGAGATCATCTAGTCCAACCCCCTGCTCAAAGCAGGACCGATCCCCAACTGGCCCCCTCAAGGATTGAACTCACAACCCTGGGTTTAGCAGGCCAATGCTCAAACCACTGAGCTATCCGTCCTTCATGTGCTCAGGGTCTGACTGATCACTCTATATGGGGCCGGGTAGGAATTTCCCCCAGCTCAGATTGGCAGGAACCTTGGGGGGGGGTTACAATTTTCTCTACAGAAGGGGTCTCAAACACACGGCCTCTGGGCTGCATGCGACCTGTAGAGTTATTTCCTGCAGCCCACCATAGGCGCCAACTCCACCGGCAGCCATGCTCCCCTCGGTGCAGGAGGTAGAGGGACCCAGGCCCACCCTACGCCAATGGGTCCCAGCACAGGGAATCCAGCTGCAACCCGCTGACTCACACTCTGGCATCGGAACCAGACTACAGTCTGGTCCCCCGGCTCTGCTTCCTATCAGACTCTGGATGTACGGTCCCGTGGTCCAAAGATCCTCTGCCTCCTCAGGATCCTCGTCTGCCTCCCCCGACGGCAAGGCGTTGGTCCACTCGGGGGCTGGGCCAGACTCTTGCAGAGCCATCTGCTCCCTAGAAGAGACGTCCGCTCTCTCTCGTGGCTCAGCAGCAAATGAGCTCCAGGGCTCTACTTTTCTACTTCCTGTCCCACTCTGGTACTTCTAGTGAGGGGGGCGGGGCAGATTTGGCCCCACCCACCAGGGGAGTGTAGTGGACCCCTCACACTCCAGTTCGAAGGGAGACCACTCCGCCTCACTACAGGCACGAAATAGTCTCATCCCCTCTGGGCTGTAAAACTTTGTTCTAATGTCGGTTGTTGGGTTTAGTGTGCGGGTGGGCTGTGATACACAGGTCAGACTGGATGATCTGGTGGGCCCTTCCACCTTAAAGTTTATCACCCTAGGACTGTAAAAGCAGGTCATAGCCAGGGCTGGATTAAAGCAGTCCAGGCCCCAATCACACCATGACACAAGAAGGCCCCCCACTTTGTGGTGGCAGGGGCTCCGTGCCCTTCCTGAAAAGCAGGAGAAGCAGTGTCAGGACAGCATGAGCTCCAACTTTCCACCTTAGGAGCACGGCTGGCTGCAGGGTCCCTGCAGCCGCTGGAGCGGACCTGGGATGAGAGATGTGTGTCCACTGCAGCCTCCTCACGCTACACACAGACCTCTCTGCTGGAGTGGTGTTGGCAGGGCCCTCAAGCACTGGGTGTTGAAGCGATCACCGTAATGAGATGAATGGGTCAATCACACTCCTCAAAGCTCTTGTTATGGGTTCTCTGAAGACTCAGGCAGCTGTCGCTGCTTTGGTTACAGTTGGGTCACAGTTTCAAGCTTTGTTTTGCGACTATCCAGGGTCAGAAACTGACTTTTGTTAAGAAAAAATGAAATCCTACAGTCTGATATAATCACGACGACTTCAGGAGCTGGTGCCCTAGGCCTGGGATTATGATGTTTGTGCTTTAATCCGCCCTTAGTACTGCCGTCTTATTTAGAGCTTAGTTCAATGTAACTTGAACTTAAACACAGGAACAGGCACAGGCTTCAGGGCTCTAGAATAGCTTCAGTAGGACCTTGGTTGGAGATGATCACTTTCTGCAATACTGACAGATCACGTCTGCTTTCCGCTCCCTGTCCTGGTTACATAATGTTCTCATGCAAATTTTATAAGAGAAAATATAAAAATTGCCTATGCATAAAAAATGACTCACTGGAAAACTGATCACATTGAACTTAACTATGTTTTGATCCACAGCCAAATTGCTTCATTTATTTGAAGTGTAAATTATTCCTTTGCCTAACGCCCAGTTCACAGGGAGTTCAAGGCCATTTGCTTTTAATGGGTCTCTAATCAGAAAGTTTTACAAAGTATTGGGGGGCAAGGTAGAGAAAGCATTTGGGAGGAACTTGAAATCCTCTTTTCTCAATGTATAGATGGAAGGTTTCTAATCTCCACACCCCCACCTCAGTTCAACCACCAGCTCCTCTGCCTTGCTGGAGGGCACTTCTCAGAGCTGTTTTCTCTGGTGAATTCTCTTTCAAATGTCACAATTTCAGACAAAGAATGTGAGCTATTTAGAAACTCTCAAACCTCACCTCCAGGCGGCGTTTGTCCTCGTGAGCCAGCCTGAAATCTTTACTGCAGCGGGCAGGTCTATATTACAGAAGCACAAGACTCCCTAGGCCCCAGTGTGATGCTTCTTGGGGTATCCAGGATGGGGACTTACCTGGCTAGCCCCTGCCTCTAGACCAGTGGTCTCCAAACTTTTTTGAATATGCACCCCATCAGTAAAAACTTTTTGAGCACCCACCCCCTGCTCCCAGTTGAACAATCGAAGCCAAAAAAACCAAACCAAACAACCAGAAAAAAAGGTTGCTCGGACTCCTGGCCAAACTGCAGAGGGAGGGAAAAAAAAAAGGCGGCACTGCTCTGGCGGTGCTCCTCCTGCTGCTCACCCCGAAGGATCCTCCTGTGCGCACCCCACTTTGGAGACCACTGCTCTCGACAGAGGGAGTCTTGCTTGTGGTAACTGGATGTCACCTCCCTAACCCCACTGCCACTCAAGCACTCCCCTCCGGACTATGCCAACTCTTGCTTTGCTTTGCAGGTTAACAAGAGGAGCACCTCATTCCCTGAATGCCCAGTGATATCCAGTCCCTGACACTGGCTACTTGGTTTCTCTTTAAAGAAAACAAACCCAGATCCAAACTTCACAGGTGTTTGAAATCCAACTCCCATCCAAAGCAGGGAGTTGAGCCCAAATCCTAGGCTTGGCCCCTAATAGCTGGGAAATCCTCTCTCTCTAATGCGGGAGAGATCAAACACAGAAAAGAGCACCCATTTTTACATTGGCTTATGAAAAAGTGTGGGATTATACTGAAGGTCAGGAAGATACTGATAACTTTCATATCAGAGCACAAGTGTACATTCTGTCCCCAAGTACTTCTGGGACAATAAACGGTTAAACAATGGAGATCACACACCCAGTACTCAGAAAGCAATGCCTGAACTTAGTCTGAGGACAGGTCACGTGAAAGATACCAATGAGACCCTCTTACAAAGGATATAGTCAAATCATAAACAAACTCAGGCATTTCTAAGATGCTAATCACTGTGATTTCTAAGTGCTGTGGAATTGACTCTAAGTGTATTTCTCTAGAAAACAGCTGGAGATATTCCAATAACAAATGTAGCTATCTCCAAAGGGGGGAAAAAAAATCTCATTTACATTAACAGTGCCTGGGTGGAGATCAAATGAATACAGCCGAGAACAGAATGTATCATATAAAAAGTTTAAGTCAGACTTAGACTGGACCCTTACACTGTCCCCAATACTAAGTATATAAGAATCAAACTGTTAGAGGATGCTACCCATGAGTATACATGGTTGTAGAAAAATTGCTTATGCTATTTCCCAAGTAACACAATGAAGTCACATTATTACACTCTTCACTCTCACCCCTTTGAGGCATTAAAAAGTCCAAAGATAAAAGGAAACTAAGAACTCAAAATTGAGTCAGCCATTAAGTCTAGGAGCCCGTCCTACTCTTCAAATAACTCATCCTTTGGTTGGTCGCCAAAGGTCCAGTCATCCCACCCATTGGGAGGCTCATCCAGCCAGCAAGCTGTCTCAGTCTCTCTGCTGCAATCAGGCCTCCCTCCCAGAAGAAGCAGAGCTCTGCCCTCCCTCCTCGCTAGCCCCCAACTCAGGTGAGCCTTCTCCATACCTGATATCAGCGGCAGGTGCAGTGGGGCAGGGCTAATGGGGTCCACAGGCCCTCAGTAACCCCCTCCCTGTCACAGTCCCAGGGGGACACTCAGGACTCACTGAACCAGAGAGTCCAAACTCCTCTTTCAAGAATGAGTCCCTCCACTTCAGGCTTAACTCACCTTGGCAAAGCAGCGTGAGGAAGCTTGCACCACAGCTGTTTGGGGAGACGCAGAAGAATTCATGCTTTAGGGCTGAGTGTGCAGCAATTGCCTCCAGCAGTGAATTCCCTATTAAGAGAAAAAGAGAGGGGCAGATTCTTGGCTGGTGTAAACTGACTTTAATAGAGTGATGCTGGCCCAGTCTTAACACCTATACCTCCTCCCTGAACTGAAATAAGGACTTTTGTGCAACTGAGTGCAAACAACAACTGGGTTGTCCAAGGGCAGTTTTGTGATGAACAATTCATTTTCATTATTATTTTTAAAATTATGTGCCTGCTTTCTTCTTGATCTTGCAGCAACGGATGGATTTTTGCAGGACCCCCTCAGCAATGACTAGAAAAATGAAAGAGACCAGGACAGTAGTTCCATCAGCCCCAAGAGCTAATGTTGGAAACTTTAAAGAAGAGGAACATGGTGAGAGGATTGGATTCCATGTCATGCCCTGAATTTGCTAGCTGGAGGAATGCACCTACACATTCCCAACTAAACCAATGTTAGCTAGGCACACTCTTCCACTCTTGGACTGGTCGTGAGCAACTGCAGCCACGTCAGGCCTTTAGGGCAGAATTATGACAGATTCCATCTCTCTGCTGCTCCAGCTCTCAAAGGCTCAGTAAAACCATTGCCAAGTAGTGACCACAGACTGCTGGTGCCTTAGTACAATACTTTGCACAGTCTATAATGTCTTTCCTAGGAGGATCTCAAAGCACTTTACAAACTAGTCTCCCAGTGCCCTTGTGGGGTAGGTAGGTATCCTCCCTTGTACTGATGAGGAAAGTGACACACACAGAGGTGAAGTGACTTGCTCAGGCTTACAAAGGGAGTTAACGACAGGGCTTGGAGCAGAACCTAGGAAGTGTTTCCCTGTTTTAACCACTAGAGAACGCTTCCCTCCTAGAAGTTGCAGTACAAGTACCAAATCTGTAGATTTCTTTTTATCACTTTTTTAAAAAAGCTTTAACAGTTTTACAAATCACTGTTTTGAACATCCAGGTGAGTACATAAACAGGAACCATGCGGGGGGGGGGGGGGGGGAAGAGAAAGGAAAAGAAAAGATTGTGTTTCCACCAAGCATGTCCTGAAACTGTCCAGGAATATCCAGATGTCTAACAACTCAGGCTTTGGCTACACTGGACTTTTGTCCGCAAAACTTTTGTTGTTCAGGGGTGTGAAAAAAACCACACACATCCCCGAATGACAAAAGTTTTACCAATGTAAAGCACTGGCATGAACAGCACTTTGTCGGCAGGAGAGCTCTCCTGCTGACAAAGCTATTGCCGCTCGCTGGGGGTGGAATTGTGTGTGTGGGCGGGAGAGCTCTCCTGCCGACAAAGAGCAGCTACACCGCGCATCTTTTAGCAGCATGGCTGTAGCAGCACAGCTGTGTCGCTAAAAGGTGCGTAATGTAGACATAGCCTAAGTGAGGGTAGAAAAAGGATTCAACCAGCAAGCCGGGCAATTCAAAGGCTGGAACAGAGGACGAATGCAGTAACAACTATGCACCACTGCTACCAAAATGTGAGGCTCAGCCAGCATCAAGCATCTAGGATATCAGCATATTACTCACCAATTCAGCAGGGTCCATCAAAATCAGGCGAGGCTCCACAAAATGGCACACTCCAAGAGGGCATGTTTCCAGTTAAGAGCAGCACCAAGCCGGCTCTTTCTGTACATAACTCCCAGCCAGAATTCTGAGTAAATGAGTCATCAAGTCGTGTCCCTGCTCCCGGCTGTTTCAGCAAATAGAGTGCATTTCATTCGGTCTCTGGATAGGATTCCTGTAAAGGAGGACATTATCTCCAGGCCCCTGGAGATGCTGGTTAGTGAGTAGTAATCTGGGTACTATTTTCTCTCATAACCAGCCGTATCCTTCCTTTCATGCAATCTACTATTTCACAGCAGGGTCAGCCCAGGGCAGCCAAAGAGAAGCATAAATACTGCACTGCTTAGCAGAAGACTGAGGACAGGCAGAATGTCTAAATATTTTTAGTCAGAGACAGAAGGTTTGACTACCACTTAACTAGCTGTGATCTGTAAAGCAGTGAGGAAGTATGGTGCTGGACATGAAGTTCAAAAGAGCAGTAATATTATATATGAAAGGATAACTAGATGATGTTGCATAGGGCCATATCACCCATACTGCTGTTTTATCTTCAGCTTAAAACAAGGGGACTCCTCACACATGGGGGCTGCGATTCAAAACACTGCCAGAGGGGCAAACAAAAGCCTTACTGTAAGGAAGAATCAGGCCTAGATTGATTAGCGATCAACCAGTCCAACACAAGCTTGTTAAAATCCAAACACAAAGCTTGTTTCATTTAGCAGGCACAAAATAAGCTATGTGCCTATATCTGTATAAGAAGAGATACTCAGAGTTCGAATGGGACAAAAAATTCCACGTGCACTTGAATTGAACAGTCTGCATTTGGGTGAATGGGAGTAAAGCTTGTCTACCGCACCGGAGGCAAAGGTATTCTCAAAGATTTTGATGGAATGAGCCACATTACGGTTACAACACAACATATTGATACCAAGCTCATTCTGCTGACAAAAATACCTGCAGCATGTAACATTCCAAGAGCATAGAAATACAAGAGCCCTGAGAAATAAAGCAAAAGCTCAATTTGACTAGGGGGTCAAAATGAGATGTTACTGGACAGACACCAGACACTGACTAAATGATCTAGATGCTGTAATAAAAAAAAAGTCAAGGGTTAGTGCAGATCAAAATATCTGAATAAAGTCACTGAATGTGAATGCTACAACTCCTTATCCCAATAGGAACAGTTCTGGGAGTTACGTCTAGACTTCAAAACGCCAGTGTTTTTAGTTTTGGGTGCACGACAAGGGTTTTGGCAGGTCCAGCTTCAGCTGAGAAAGTCAAAAGTCTGCACCTTCAACTCCCCCCTTTTGGTAGGTATAAATTTAAATGACTTTCCTTTGGGCATCTCTCCACACCTGAACTACATTAAAGCATCATCTACAAGAATTGACTATCTGGATGGTTGGAACTAATTGTTGATCTGCTAATTTGGGAAGAGAGTGACCACCACCATGCTGCATAATGTTTGCAACATATCAAAAGAAGAGAACTTTAAACTCAACAGGAATGAATGCCAGGCTGGGCTGACTGAAATCAGTTATGTGAGACGGATAATAAGTGACCAGAGTCCAGCCAGACCCCAAGGAAGCAGAAACAACTGTACAAATAGAAAGACCCTCAGATGAACAGGCCTTGCACAGATTCATGCTGATGTTAACATGTCCTCTCTAATTTGTTACAAACTAGGTATTTCAATCACAGCTCTTCTTGAGATAGTACAGAATGGCATTGGGATGAGAGGCAAGAAAAGAAACTTTAGGGCTTGTAGTTGTCACAAGAACAAAAATCCCAAAATGTTCTGAGATTAAGAGCCTAAAATCTCAGCTGATACAAGTTCCCATTTGTACGGGAGCTGACCTGTGTGACAATTGCCTGGAGCACTAATCCGCAACTGAAATACACTCAGATCTGAAGCAAAAATCCTGGAACTTGTCTTTGGCTGTAAGCAGTTTCATAGGTATGGTTATGGACACAAACAATTCCGCAAGTCAGCAGATTCTCACCTTTGTCACCCTCACTCCGTTCGTATGACTGCAAGCAAGAAACGAAGCCCACTTCCTTACCAGCACCCATGTGTGTCAGATCCTTATTACAGTAAACTCAGGAAGAATCAGTCACACTGAAACAAGTATTAAGTTAATTTTATTCACATTTCCAGAAGAAAGCATCAGTGGTAGCTCAATGTCAAACATGGGGCAACTAGCATGAAAGGTTCAAGTATTAAATAGCAAACAACTTTCAAACACTGAAATGAAAACCTCACTGTGAATTCCCCCATTTTACTCATATTTCCCATTCAAGTCCTAGAAGTTTGAAAATAAACTAGCTCATCACATGATGGAGAGAATGTCAAAAAATTTAAAGCTTTCTGTGGGATCATTCCCTTAATAGGGCATAAAAGTAGCAGGCAGGAAATCTTCTACAGCGGAACTGGCTTATCCCCTGGGCTCAATTCTTTTTCTTTGGTTGTATGATTTTGCTATCAGTGGCGCCGACTGCTTCTGTCCAACTCTAATGCGATTAATTACCCAGAGCAGAAATTTGCTACCATCAGTTTACAAGGATGTTCATTTGTGATGACAGAAATTTGAAAACAAGACTCCCTGCTAAGAGGGATTAAAGAGAAAAGACCTGAACATTTTGGATTTCTAAAAAGGGGATAGGAATACAACATACTGTACAAATATAACAAAAATAATTTAGAACGTCTACTTTCCAATTGCCTTGCTGATCCATGTCTAATAATTGTCATGCTTTGTATTGCTGTGTTGGTAAGTAATAGATTTATCCTTTGATTGTTTTTTTAAATGGCTCTTGTCTTTTGAGACTGAAATTCAGCCAGGCAGACAGCTGGTTTTTTGCTTATGTTACCGGTCCGAACATGAAAACCCTCAAACCAAGTGACAAGAGTCAAAAATTTTTGCTTTCTACTTTAAAGGAAATTAAAAAGCAGGTTTCAAACTAACAAACAAATATAATTCAAACATGTGCTTTCAGACCTCTTGCTTAAAGACACAAATATTGACTAGCATTTACAAAAGATGTTTCCACTGCAGCTGAAAGTGTGCATCCCAGCTTGGGCAGACAGACACGCACGAACGCCACTTGAACTAGTATGCTAAAAACAGCAGGGTAGCTGGGAGCTAACCATCCAAGTTTATACCCAGGGTTTGGGTGGGTTTGTATTTAGGGGTCTACCCCAAGTTGCTGTTTGTACTACCCCTGGCTATGCTGCTATTTGAAGTGTGCTAGGTTGAGCAGAGCTGGTGCACGTCCCTCTGCCTGAGCTGAGAGGCACGCTGAATAAAACTTTGGTGTGTTATTTTTTTAGCTTTCCAATGAAATTATTGGAAATGTGATGGCAAAAAGATTTGAAATCGTGAATAGTTATTGTAAAGTTGTTTGTTTTTATTAAAAATAGATATATATGTGGAAGGAATAGAGCTAATAATAGATGCACATGTTCTGGTTTATTCTGTGAAGAAAGTTACCAGATTAGAAAAATAGGCACAAGAAGCATATTCCTCCTCCTGATATCCCTAAATGGTTCCCTTCCTTCTTCCTGTCTGGAAGCAACTGCTATTGTTCTGCTTGAATAAATTCCAGACAAGAACACATTCTCTTCTTTGATGCAGCTGGCTGGGAAGCCCCTAAAGATCTCACTTCTCTCTGAATAATTCCAGTGACTGCAATCCTCATGGCTTGTTTCACCAATGTTCATTCATTCTTTCTTTTTTTTCTTTTTTGCCAGGAGACAATCTTCTGTTCCCACTGAGGGTCCCAACTTAGGGAAGGAAGTCAAACAGGAAACTCAGTAGGACCTGCTTACTGGGAACAGAGACATAGTGAAACATAGCACAATTCATCAGACAATGTCAAAGCACTTTACACAGATGGGTAAGTTGTATCCTGGTTACAGAGCCTGGTGAGGCATGGTGATGAAGTGACTCACTCATCACACCAGCAAGTCAGTGGAATAACCAGGACCTGAATCCAGGAGTCATGTCTCCTACTCCTCTGCTCTAATCACTAAGTAATTGTGCCTCAATTAGAATGGGAAGTGTGTCGGTGCATGAGATGTGCTACTTGTGATTCCTATTAGAGGGACCCTTTGCTTAGGGTGAAGTTTACCATAAAATGAAAAGCTTCACCATAAAAAAGGAGTCCACCATATTCTAAGTCACCCCACAGCATTTCTTTCTATAGTACCAGTATGCTTAGACTATGATAATAAAATTGCGCTCTTTGGTGATTATCCCGTTATCAAATTGGAAATGTACTTATTTTATAAAGTGCATATCTGACCCAGCACCACAAAGCTGCATTAAATTACTAAACTCTACTGCAGTGGCATATGCATCTGTTATTTAATATTTCAGATTAATCATAGCGACTCCCTCCCACCACTCACTTTCAGTAACTCTTCGGTGTGGAAGGCTTAAACTCCTTAAGTCCTTATACAAAAATAGAAAGCTGGGAGACATATTGCTCCACAAATTAATCCTACACTGAACAGATTCAGCAGCCTGGATTCTGCTCTATTTACAATTTTAAAGGACTTTTTACTTGACGAAGGTTACGGAGACCTTGCTATCAGAAGCTGAAAGGTAAAGCTGGAACATGGATGTGGCGGCGGTGTAGCTGGAAGACCAACAGTTGCCCTTATGTTTGTGTCACACAGTTGCGTACGAAGTGTTTAAATAGAGGTTGGTAGTTCATAACTCAGCTCTTGCGGTAGGTGTGGGACTAGGACAAAGGCAGCGACACTGGTGATATAGACTCCAAGAACAATAACTGGAGGTTTTTGGTGGTATCTGAGGGCGGTTCATATCTTCCCATCTTACAGCCCCCTGGGAAATTCATCCAGTATTGGTCTTGACTGATGGCAAGCATGAGCCAGGTCACATAACATCAGCATGGCTACAGCATCCAGAAGTGCTCACTCTCACACATATACCGTGGCTTGAGTGGTGGGATTCTGTGAGGACAGATACTGTCCAAGCTCCTGAGGATCCCTCTGAACACCCCCTTCTCCCACATGCACACAAAATCCCCAAGCGGATTTCCAATATACAACTACCCAGTGAACAGGCTGTCCAGGGATGATGCCATGATGGTCCAGGGCATGGGAGGTCACAGAACAGAGCTCTTGGGGATGGAAGAAGTGATCACTTCCTCCAGATTTTGCTATATTGAAAGGAGTTTTCAGTGTATTAATAATTGTGTGTAATTGTCACATATTGGGCATCTCACAAGGGGCCTTCTGCCCGTAAAAATGACACTGTGACTTTTGGAAGAGCAGGAAATATTGCCAGTACTTTATTGGTACCAAAGTGTGTGGATTGTTATGTATTGCACAAGGACGTAACTACACACGTTGTCCCCCCCGATACAATTGCTACCTGTCTCATTCTGGACAAACTAGTTCCCTTATTTGAACCTCTGCCTTCCCCAAATATGCTCAGAAAGCATGGGAATGTCTGGTGCCATTGGCAAGTTGGGGGTAGGGAATTTTAACTAGAGGTGGCTGCCTCGCTCTGTTCCCATTCTCTTGGCAGAAGCTTCATCTCATCCCTGCATGCAAAAGGCACTTTTCCCTTTCCATTCAAATCCTCAGCCTCATCCAAGGAGCCTTCTCTGCCAATTCTGCCTGCAGAGATGCTGGAATGCTCCGAGGAACTCTGACATGACAGTGTCATGACAAGCTTTAGTCATTCAACACAGTGCTTGCTATTTAAAAACTAAAGCAAATATTTTTAGAGGGTCCTGTTCACAATGGGAGGAGAACCATGCTAGCTACAACTGGGTTTAAATGTGATTGTTTAAACATGGCTCAGCTCTTAAAGTGGTGAGGGTCTTAGTGAGACCACCAAATTCATGAATGCTCTTTACCATGTCATTTCTCAGTAAGATCTCCATGGCATAGAGATGACAATAGTCCATACTATCCCTCGTGGGAATGCATGAGCTAGGATCATTTTTCTAAATACCTTTAGCGTGTCCACTCCTTCAATGGAGATCTCTGCTCAACCACTGCCTGTCTTAAAACAGAACTTCTTCCAATCACAGGCCTATCTTAGAGCTCTCTCCAAAAACAACATAACCCATCTCTGTGATGGAGCCATTTTGACCCCCCAATGCTGCGGTTCTGTTGGTCTGCAGGCATCGCATTAGCTGAGAGTATTTGACAGCCAAGAGCAAGAAGACCAACTGTGGGATTTTAAAACCAGTCTAGAAAAGGTCAGTAGTTGATTCCTAGTGGTGAGGAATTCAAGTGCATTGCTTTGAAGTGCAACCTGCCCCCTTTTGTTCTCCTACTGTCCCCCTCAAGTTTTAAACATACAGAATACATAGAACACGCTGGTGATCATGCAGACTCTTTCAGGCACTATCGTCAGACAGAACAGTCATTTTGCTCAGAGGGTTTTGCTTGAGATAGCAGCTCCTCTAATAATATCACCCTGGATTCCCCTTATAACGAGAGGTTTCTTCTAGATCTTAAAAAGAGATCAATATACCAAAACCAAATTCAGTTAGAAAATATAATCATCTTCTCTTCCTGGAAGTGACACCACCCCCATCCCAGGCTGGGGCAGGATTTTTACATCTTCGATATCCTTTCAACAGGTTTCACGTTAAGTCAGTCTGAAACGTGATCAGGCCCCGGCTTACAGAAGTTCCAGTCAGTCTATTCAGCACTTTGTAAAGCAGGCACTAAGCACTCGATTGCTGATGCGTTCCCCCTGTTCCTCTTTTCCCCTCCTGGCCTGCATCGAAGAGGGATCTTCTCAGTCTTCTTCTGCGGATTTGAACATGAGGATGGCATTGTAGATTTTCAGTGCAGGACCCAGCTTAATGCTCAGTATTTTAACTATGTCTGCCTGGTTCAGGAGGAGGAAGGCTTCACCGTCTATCTGCTGTAGGACAGAGAAACAGTACGAAATGAAGATTACTGCCAGGAAACTTCCATGGTTCCCTCCCCAGCTCCCAGCTTTTAATTAACATAAAAATAACGTATTAGGTGCTGATGAAAGAAAGAGTGACAGGCCTTGAGCCTTGAACTCCTGTATTTATCCAGACAGACAGACATGCATAAGGTAAACTTCCCACAAATGCTGCCCTTTTCGACATGACTCAATCCTAATGCAGAGGGACCATCTCTGGAAGTGAAAGCGCCTATGCTGAGATTACTTATAAAGGGTGCAGTTAGTGGCTGTTATGATGGTGGGTTATGTCCATTAGGAACTATATTGTGGCCTAAGAATTACTTCTATTTTAAAATTCAGATGCAATCAAGTATCCTATAAACTAGTCAGAAAGTAAAATCGTATACCCGACTCTAAAAAATCCTGAAAAATCCTGAAAAGCAAATCTCTAGTAGGATGTTATTCAGAAACCACACTAATCATGGGCTGGAGTAATACAACACTCTGCTACTTTTCATGCATCCGACGAAGTGGGTATTCACTCACGAAAGCTCATGTTTCAATACGTCTATTAGTGTATAAGGTACCACAGGATTCTTTGCTGCTCTACTTTATATAGTTTCTTGGAGTCCCATTAAAACTACCCAGGGCAAAACTTAAAGGTGAAGGATCTTTGACCTGCAGATCTGCATTAATGCTTTGGTCATAGATGTTGAAATCTCATAGCTGAGAAACAGTTTCCTGCGATTTAAATGTTTGATTATTTTCAGAACTACAATTCTGCCCATAAATTGGAGTCTCCATGTAAGCAGAAAACAAAATAGATTCATGAAAAATCAGTTTCAAAGGCACAAAATGAGAGTGTTTTGTTTAGGAAGGAGAAATGAGAGAGGTATATAAAACAATGCAGGGTACGGTGAAGATAAAAGTGTCTGCTCCTGTTTACCCTCCTTTGTAATACAAGTGAAAGGGAACATCCAGTTAAACTGAAAGGAAGCACATTTAAAACTGATTATGGTAACCCTCTTCTTATGTTTTTACAAAATACATATTTAAGCTGTGGAACTCACTGCCACCCGGTATCACTGAGTCTCAGACCTTAGCAATTTTTTTTTTTTTTTTAAAAGGGAGTAGATATTTACATGGATTAACAAGAACATTCACAGTTACCCTAGAAAGGATAAAGTTATAATTCCTATAGACCCCCAGTGCTTCAGGGCCTAAGCCAAATATTAACTGATAGTGGCAAGGAAGGCATTTCCGTTATAGGCAAGTGTGACAAGGTGTGCTGAGTCAGGAGCTAACTACATTCCGTCACTCTGATACCCATCGGTATTGTATTATTTGGTATTAACTGGGACCTAATTGGATGACAAGTAGTTGACAGAGGGTGTCAATTAACTGAGTAGAGCTACCGCTGAAGGGCTAATTGAAAGGAAAGCAGCCCTGGCAGGTGGGACTATACACACAGACAGGAAGGAAGTGCAAGAGAGGAGGGAGTCTGAAGGAAGGCAGGACTGGCTGCAAGGAAGCTGGCTATGGAATGCAAATACGTAAATAAAACACTAAAGGCTGTGGCTTGCTGAAAGAACATAACAAAGCATGGTGGTGAAGGAAACCTGGAGTGGTTGTGGTCTGTGATTAAGGCCTGAAAGGACACTCTGGGGGACCACCCTGCGACAGCAAACTACTCCACAGATGTCCATTACAGGGTTCTGCACCGTCTGGCACTGGCCAATGTCGGAAATAGGGTCTTGGACTAGGCATGGCACATTTCTGATACAGGATGACAAGTCTTACATTCCTAGGATTTTTTCTAACTGGAAATCTATTGATTTTAACAATTGGCTGAATAGTGTGGGTCCGTCTAATTACACTGGACAGTCATGTGGGCAAGAGAAAGAACTGGGGGTTTCAAGGTTAGGCTTGGTTGGGATGATTTAGTTGGGAATTGGTCCTGCTTTGAGCAGGGGGTTGGACTAGATACCTCCTGAGGTCCCTTCCAACCCTGAGATTCTATGATTCTATGAACTGGGAGCCAGATCTTATTTCTATTCCTCCTATTCATAAAAACACTGCGCAATCTTATGCGAGTCACTTAACTTCTCTGTGCCTCAGTATCTGCAACTGTAACATGGGAATGGCAGCAATGCTCCCTAACTCCTAGGGGGTCACGCAACTTAATTCAGGAATGTTTGTAAGGTGCTCAGGTACAGGACTGCTGTGACGAGAGTCCCAGAAATAAACAGAGAGCTGCTTAAATAAAACCAAATGAATCTAAAAGAAAAAGTGTGCAGCAAAGCAGTCGTATATTTCAGCATGATATTTTGGGTCTGATACAATTATTACAGCTTCACATTGATCCTGTTACTTTCTAAGTCATTTTATTTTAAAGAGACCATTGCTGAATTAGTCCCAGACGTAAATGTAATATCAATGCCTAGGGTACACTTTGTCACTTTGTTCCATCCTCCTTGGCTTCTTTCTAAAATTCTCTGCATGATTCATTCTCTTTAGTGCTAAGATAGCTCAATAAGAAAATAAAGCATCAACTTCCTCTTCTCCCCAAAGCCTGCATGGGATTTATTTACCTAAACAGAATGCAGTTACAGGCCTGGTTACAGCTAATGGACTATTCTAGTGGAGTTCAGAGGTTCTGTCGGTCATACCTTAATTCTTGCCAGATTCTGGCTAAAGCTCAGCCCATTATTAAAAGGGTCTTAATTTCAACTTGACCATTTAATTTGAATACAAGTCTGAAAATACATGAACCCCTTCATGCCAAGGTTAGGGCCTGGCGCTTAGCAGGGCTCTGGACTGCTGGAGGCAAGAGGTGAAATAGGAAGTGGCTATGCTGGAAATGAAATTAACTCTAACTACACAATATCAAAAGTTTGAATGGTGGATTTATTAGTAGCTTTACCAGTAGAATCTCAGTTATCTACATACTTTGTCAGGAATTGGGTTATTTCCCTGTGCTCAGTTACACTGAAAAGTCCCTGATTTCTGTGGCTAAATTCCATGTCCCCCACTCTAGTTAAACAAACAGTGTTAATATTACCTTCTGTACAGTACTTTTTGAAAGCCTCAAGCTGCTTTACAGAATGAAAATATGTGCCAATATACAGAACTATGAGCATGACCTTCATTTGCTTGCCACTGAGATGCAGCCATCTCAGGGGTGCAATCATTTATGTATTTCTGGATTTATTAGAAGTACGCCCATTACAATGAGCACTATGTACTATTATTTATTTGGAACCCAAGAACATGCTAAGTGCCTCGGAGAACATAGAGAAGATACAGTCCCTATCCTCAAGAACGTACAATTGAAATAGACAACACACTGATGGTGCAAAAGGGAAGCAGGAATAAGCAAGCTGATCAAAGGAGTCTTAAGTACACCCTGAGTTGCACCTGGAAATGTAACTGAAGCCAGTAGAGTCCAGAGAGCAAAGGTATGATTCATTAGAGAAAATTTGCTAAGCAAGCAGACAGGCAGGTTCTGCAGTAGCTGAAGTTTTTGAGTGGTGTTAAAAGGTCAGGTAGAGTGTAGTGCAGTAATCCAACTTGGGAGTGACAAAGGCAGGGAAAATTGTGGCAAGATTTGCAGCCAAGAGGAAAGGCTACAACTTCCTTAATAGCTGCAGATTCAAAAAAGTCTCATTTGTTGTTGCTGCCTAGGAATGCAGGAAGAGCCAGCGATCCCGAAGAGAATCCCCAGGCTGCCAAGCTCACTAACAAAGGCAGACATACCTAAGGCTGCATGTCTATCATGGAGGTCATGGACGTCACAGATTCTGTGACTTTCTGTGACCTCCCTTATTTCTGCAGTGACTGGTACAGCTGGCTCAGGGTCTGCCTGAGCTGGGCAGCCCCTGGGTTATCATGAGCAGCAGTCTGGATGTGGGAGAGGGCTCAGGACTGGGGTAGGGGAAGCACTTACCTCGGGGAGGCTGGGGGTGGGGGGGGGTCTCCCGGAAGCAGCCGGCATATTCCTGCAGCTCCTAAGCAGATGGGTCAGGGGGCTCTGCGCACTGCCCCTGCCTGCAGGCACCACCCCCGCAGCTCCCATTGGCTGTGCTTCCCGGCCAATGGGTGCTGCGGAGATGGCGCATGTGGCAGGGGTGGCGTGCGGAGTCCGCTTGGCCTTCCCTCCCCCTAGGAGCTGCAGGGACTTGCCGGCTGCTTCCAGGGAGCTGCATGGAGCCAGGCAGGGAGTCTGCCAGCCCCGTGAAACCTCCCCCACCAGCAGGAGCAGGGGTACTGGGGCCATGCACCGCCCACCTCCCCCTCAGTATCAGGGATCCTGGGACACCCCCCAGCATCCATGATGCCTCTGGACCACCACCCCGAGAGCAACCCTGGCCCAGGTCTTAGGTAACAGACTGTGAATTTTTGTTTATTGCCTGTGACCTGTCCATGACTTTTACTAAAAATATCCATAACTAAAATGTAGCCGTAGTCATATCCCATCACTTGAAGAAGCAGATGAGATCTGCATTGCATTGCATTGCACTACATTACATAATAGTCCAAGATAGGACCTGAAAAATAACCTATGCAAGTTTAAATTCACCCTCCAGTTTTAAAGTTTTACTCATGTTGGAATTTGGCTAGGAAGCTGCAGCTCCCCAGAAGTGCCACATTCTTTTTCAGAAGCAGAAATCATAGCTTAGCTAGGTACCATGACTCCAAATCACTAGAAATGCAAGAGCACATAGCTGGCAGTGCTACAGGATAACACTTAATCAGGCTATTCTTACCTCTTCCCTGAATACCGAAGCTTGTTCCTTACAGCCAGGTAAACGCTGGACAAAGCTAGCCACCTAAAATAAATAGTGGAAATAATGCAGATAACAGAGAGATTAACGGGACACCATCAACTCAAAAAACATATTTCCATCTTAATAGTGTTCTACCTATTATAGTTACAAATGACATCTGAACTGTCTATAGCTGAAAGTGATGATAGCAAAAGTCTCTTTTTCTGTTTGTCTCCTCTGGGTATCTGACAGCACGGTGCTCATAATCAATTCCACGGTCTCCCATGGAGAGTCAGCCAGTTTCTCCCTTGCTGAAAAAGCCCTTACAAACATTGACATTATTTTTAAGGATTTACAAATCAAATCAAATCAATCAGGAAGTACGATTTAGAGGGCGCTCTGTCAGCAAATGGAACTTTTGGAAATTAAGATAATTTAAATGAGTTGACAGTGTCCCTTTAAGAGGCAAGATTTAGACTACTAAATATGTATGGCTTGCCTGAGGAAGGGGAACAGTAGTTTACACGCACGTGAAAAGTGGAAGCACTAGGGAGAGAAAGAAACTACCATTCAGTTATGGTGAAGCAAGGGAGTATAACTAGAACCAATGGGATTAAATGAGGAAAAGTGAATTTTGCGTTGAGTAGCAGGAAAAACTTTCTAACGGTGAGATGTGTTCGACTGTGGAATAGTCTCCCCAGGGACGTGGTGAAAGCCCCATGAGTTAGGTTATTTAAAACTAGACTACACTGTGCACTATATCAGGGAAGAGAGAGAAGAAGAAATAGACTAGATGACTTTATGTCTTGTTTCAGTCTCTAACTTCCATGGTTCATGGAAGATTTGTATATCAAGGCATAATCTGTTCAAACATCTCTTCCAATTGGATGTTCCTACAGGGAATGGCTCTATTTCAGAAGGCACGTTCACTTTCTCCCACCAATACAAATGGACAAGCAGTTAAAAGGGACACTGTCAAATACTATTTCCTCTTTCTTCTTTTTAACTCCTGATTGTCCAGCTCCATCCTCTCCTTAAAAAAAAAAAAAATACACAATGCCTTCTCCTACTAATTCTACTGTTTCTGAATTTCGCAAACGTTCATCCTTCTCTCTCACTCCCATGAGACTATAAAGAAACAAAACAAACAGGGTTCCTTCTGTTTACAGAAAACTCCCATTGATTTCATTGGAACTGTAGGTGCCCAGCACCATTTAGGATCAGGCCCAGGGTTTAACTACTATTGCCGGGCCAGCAGGGAGAGCTCTGTTTCACAGGATCCACACAAAACATGGTAACTTTATACAAAGAGGAAATTTGGGGTTTCTAAATAGTGAGATGTGAATCCAGCAGCCTGGGCTGTTTGCAGAGGTAATTTCTCCTTGGTTTCCTCTATGGAAAAGTCCTGCAGAATGGCAACAAAAATGAAGACCTTTCTATAGGTTTCTGAATTGTGCTACAGAATTTAATAGAAAAATGTATCCTACATGTTATAGTACATGTAACAGGGTGGTCTGTCTCCTTTAAAGGGCAGTGGGGCCCAGAGCCAGCCAATCCTGTTCCATGATATGGGCCCTTTAAGAAAACAGATGCGTAAGGGGCTAGCAGACAAACTGGGAACAGGAGCAAGGGTTAATCAAGTGGCTATGCCTGAACATAATAAAAGTCAGCTTTAGGTGACTGTCAGGGGGCACAGGAGAACTGCAAGAGAGCAGCTCCCTGGAACGGGAACCAGATGCTGGATACTGGTGGGGTAGGGAAACCTGCCTGAATCACATGCAATGAGACCTGTTAGAATACAGTAATAGGAGGTTCAAAGGCTCTCATTGTCTAAGATCCTACGCCTGGTCATGCATTAGCACTCCATCCATATATGGAGGGGGGTCCTCCTCACACACAGATCTCTCCACCTCCATGAGAAAGAAGGGCCCAGGTGCTTCATGCCAACATCCTTTCCCAACTCCTGGCCCAGCAGAGGGTGCTCTGCAATGTCCAGGGCTGCATGGGAGTAGGGAGCAGAATCAAGGAAGGCCAAGGGAAGCAATGATGTATGGCCAGGAATGAGACTGGGGGAAAGCTACAGTGCCAGGGACCCAGTGGGGGCTGTCAGTGATCAGAGTTGTATTGGAGACACAGGACTTGTGCATGGATACCTCTGACATCCTGCAGACCTCCAGGGATCATCAGATTTGTGGGTGGGCTCTAGGGTTTTTCCTGTGGGATGGTAAACCACAACCTGCCCTTCCCACAGGGAAAGCTACAGAGCCCCCCACATGCTGTGTGATCTCTGCGAGGACATGACAGAGATGCCCACGGGAAAAGTCCCCACCTGTGGCTCTGCATGCTGAGGAGGGAAACATGAGATCTGATATACAAGTTTTAGAGTAGTTTCTAGAGAACATCCTGTGATGCTCTGTACCTTGGGGGAAATACCCTGCACCCTCAATGCTCATCCTTATAAAATGATTCTGTGGTATCCAATGCAAAGTTGTCATGTTGGGTGTCTTCAGAAGGCTCATGATGCACTGAGCATTGTTGTTACAGTAATGTTATAGGTTGTAATTTCACATATATAGTTATGAGGCTGAAAATGTGTCCTCATGACTTAAAACAAGCCCAGGGAAAATTTTTCCAGGAACACAGGGGCAGTTCACACCTCATCAGGGCATGTATGGGACAAACCCAGCCCAGCCTCACAGGAACAAAGGACACTGGCCTAGGCAGCAACAAAGGGTCTGTCTGTTGGACTCTCGAGTGAGTCATGCCCCTTCCCTTGGGGCTTGTCTATACTACCAAGTTTTGTTCACAAAACTTATGTCAACACTCAAAAGTCGACAAAACAAAAATCGCCAAAGGGTGCTCACACTTCCTCCCTCTGTCGACAGATCATGTCCACATTGGGGACACCATCATCGACAGGGTGAGCAATGGGTCTTGTGAGAAGAACGAGCTGATAGCTGCATGAGTTCTCCCACAGCCCCCTCAGCTGCCGAGAGCAGCATCACAAGCAGCTCTGTGAGATCTCCGTGCTGAGGAATGGCAAAGCAGCACAGCAGTCTGCCTGCTGCTGTGTTCCTAGTGCCAGGCAGAACAGGAGCATTCCAATGATTTGCTCTTTGGGTATGGCTACATTTAGAATTTCAAAGCGCTGTCACGGCAGCGCTTTGAAGTGTGAGTGTAGTCAGAGCGGCAGCGCTGGGAGAGAGCTCTCCCAGCGCTGCATGTAAACCACATCCCTTACGGGTGTAGCGTGCAGTGCTGGGAGCTGCGCTCCCAGCGCTGCTGCCCTGATTACACTGATGCTTTACAGCGCTGTATCTTGCAGCGCTCAGGGGGGTGTTTTTTCACACCCCAGTTGCAGCGCTGTAAAGTGTGAGTGTAGCCAAGCCCTTTGTCTGTTCCCCAAAGGGAGCAGCACACAGATACTTCCTGGAGCTTTGAAAGGGAGATGCGCATGCCTGCGGGGCAGCAGAGATCAAAACACTGAGCAGAGCAATCGGGGCAGGAATTGTGGGATACTGGTGGAAGCCAGTTTTGTGGACCAAACAATCAGAAGTATTTACACTGGCTCTTTGTCAACAATAAAGGAAGGGGAAAAACCAAAAGTCTCTTGCAGGGGTGGAAGTTTTTTGTCACCAAAACTGGGTGTTTTTCGTGACAAAAGTCCCATTGTAGTGTGTACGCTTTTGCTCTTTTGTCACCAAAAGGCAATTTTTGGCGACAAAACTTGCCAGTGCAGACAAGCCCTTGGTCAGTTTGGGACTACAATGAGGTAATAATGCCCACCTGACTCTGAACGGGGGTGGGGGGAGAGGGAGAGGGAGGAAACACCAAGAGGGAAGAACCAACATGATAAAAAGGGAGAGACATTTGCCATGCTCTTCCCCTCTTTTCCACCTCCATCTACAGACACCACCACCCAGCGACTGAAGCACTGATCAAAGGGGAGAGCCTGGCTGAAGGGTAACTAGCCAGCCTGTGGTGAGAAATGTCTAAGTTTGTAAGGGCACTGAAAGTGTTAAGATCAGCTTAGAATACGTTTTGCTTTTATTTCATTTGACCAAATCTGACTTGTTGTGCTTTGACTTATCACTTAAAATCTATCTTTATAGTTAATAAATTTGTTTATTTATTCTACCTGAAGCAGTGCATTTGGTTTGAAGCATGTCAGAGATTCCCCTTGGGATAACAAACCTGGTGCTTATCAATTTCTTTGTTAAACTGATGAACTCATATAGGCTTGTAGTGTCCAGCAGGCATAACTGGACACTGCAAGATGGAGGTTCCTAGGGTTGTGTCTGGTATGGGAGCTATTGGCTAGCGTCATTCAGTTGCACAATCCAAGCAGCGGCTGGCCAAAAGTGCCCACTCACGTAGCTGGGAGCAGCTTATGTGCCAGAGGCTTGTGTGAACATCCCAGGAGTGGGGGTTCTCACAGCAGAGCAGGGTAAGGCTGGCTTCCAGAGTCGGGGACTGGAGTGGCCTAGCAGATCACCGGTCCAGAGAACACCAGGGGAACGTCACACATCCTCAATAGCATGAAATTCTGTAGGGCTTCTTCCATAAGGGTTGTAATGGGGTCTTAGATTTGAGCTAGGATATTGAAGTCTCCATAATTCTGGCATCTTAAATACCCCTTTCCTCTGATGGATACTCCCTCTTGCGTAGATCTCTATTATTATACCTGATAACAGTTTTGAAGGTAGTGGGATGCTGGAGTCTAAGGCCACGTCCAGACTAGGAAATAAAATCGATTTTAGATACGCAACTTCAGCTACGAGAATAACGTAGCTGAAGTCGAATTTCTAAAATCGAGGTACTCACCAGTCTGGACGGGGCGGCATCGATGTCCGCGGCTCTCCGCGTCGATTCCGGAACTCCGTTCGGATTGATGGAGTTCCGGAATCGATGTAAGCGCGCTCGGGGATCGATACACCGCGTCCAGACTAGACGCGATATATCGATCCCCGAGCAATCGATTTTAACCCGCCGATGCCGCGGGTTAGTCTGGACGAGGGCTAAGCCAGCATGCGGCCTCCTTGTAATAACATATCAAAGTAGGAGTGACAAGACCATGTGAAAATATGCAAATAGGAGCTAGTATTAACAAGAGCTTTATAATCCACATGCAGCTTGCACAAGGACAATCTCCCACAGCCTTCTGTATTAACATCTCATGTGGGATTAACTAATGAGGAATTCAATCTCTGTCACCTATTAATATATCCCTGGGCTGGGACTCGACCCTCCCAACCCTACCATCTAACTACACTTTGAAAGCATGACAGGAAGCTTTCAATAAATAACAAGCCCTCATTCAAATGACAGCTCTTTTTGACTGGTCAGTATTATTGATGGCAAGCCTTTACTTGGGTGTCTCAGATTACTGCTGGTCATTTATTTCAGCTGCTCTCTGACCTTAGAGTTTAAAATAAATTATTTTTCTTTAATGTGGGTTGTGTAAATTCTCAGACTAAAGGAGAATTTTCAGAGTTCAGAGGCTCCTAGCACCAACCACTGACCAACGACTGCCTGTCAGGAAGGTGTTACAAGTCCAGGTTTCCAGGGACAAGCTCTAGTTGTGCCCACTAAAACCTAGAAAGTCCTGGTGTCTTTACCTTCTTCACAGGCCTATATTATATTGTACATCTTGGTTCTCCAATTGCTTCTTTCATGGACATCTCATTGACTCCATGGGAATTCTGCAAGATTGGATCCTTTTCCTGATACTGAGGACAAAATCTGATATGCCCTGTTGTAACAATTAAAGCCAAGCAGGCCTATTTTCATTGCTAGCCTAACTGGTGAAAAGTAGGTAAATGTTCATGAAGTGTTACAATGATTTGTTATATAAAACTGTTTAGGAAAAGATGTGCAGAGGAGGCAGACAGATGGCATTCATTTAAACAGAAAGGATCCACTGACACCACTCCAAAGACTGTGTTAAGAAATCAATTAACCAAAATTGCAATGTCAGAAATGAGGCCTAATTGGTGGACAAAATAATGAGAGGATGGATTATTCCACACACTATCTTTTTGGGGCTGTTAAAAAAGACTTTTTAGGGGGGTGCAGTGGGGTGAGGGGAAACAAAAGCAAACTTATTTTTTTTAATATCAGTGCAGTTGCAGCAGAAGGATTGTTGCCAGGACTCTAGACCTTGATACTCCAGTGGAGAGGCCTGTTCATCATTACTGCACCAGCAAGGATCCCAACATGATACAGTGACATCCTCATCTGTCTTTCCCTCCCTTATGTGCTCCCTTTCTGCCATCTCTCTCCCTCTAAGCTTTTCATCTGATCCTGAAATGAACTGTACTGCACAGCACCCGCACGGTGAAATGAGCCAGCCCATCCAGCTCTGCTCAGCTGGAGAAGGGCCAGTGCAGGAGAGGGACCAGACCAGACCAACCAGACTTTGGCCCTGACTGGCGTGCTGAGCCAGGTCCAGAACAACAGCTGTTATGACCAACCTTCCAGCCCAAAATATCTGTCTGTGACTAACCAGGCGCCCTGTATCCTGAGAACATCAACAAATGCTGCATTTCCCCCATCTCCACTATCCTCTCTCTTCTCTCTCTTCTGTGTCTGTCTCTTTTGTTTAAATAAGGAAAGCAACTATCATTCCCCATTCAGAATTAAACAGCAGAACTAAACTTTATTTTCTCGCCAAGGGGGACTGGTTAACTGAATAAGAGACCAACCAATATTCACTATCTCCAAAAACAGACTTTGATAGGTTTTGATTAAGTTTGTTTTGCATAAATAATCAATTTCTGTTTCAGTGCTCTTTATCTCATTTTGATTCTTTTCTTTTTGTGTGGTTCAATCAATACATTTCTAACATTTGGCATGAATTTTATAGTGTTTGCCGGAGAAGAAGCAGGCTGAGGTCTCTGAATACCAAACCCCGAACCCAGTTTAACACCATTTAATGTTGGCTAGTGCCTGGGTTATGTTAACACCTTTAACTCTTTGGGCCCATATATTCTATCAAAATGAATACAATCGCCCTTCGAAAGTCTCTGGTGTTGCTCCTCCTCCAAATCCCTGGTGGTCACTGTCATAACATGTAGCAAAGACTGTAGCACAGACAAGCATAGTTTGGCATATTCTGATGTTCAGTGCTCAGCAGCTATACTGCCCCTGCTTCACCCCTGTCCTCACAAAGGCTTGTCCCCCACTCTGCTCTTTTATGAAACAGCCTCAACATTTTGTCCAAAAGAAGAACAACATTCCATTTGTTCTATTTACATTAGCAGTATCAGGTGTTACAATTTTTGCCCTCCCTGGTTTTGATGGATGATCTACTGGAAAGCTGAAGTGGAAGCATTCTCAGCTCTGAAAAGCAGGACACAGGGATGGTGAATCTTCTACAGAGAGTTTTTTCTCTTGGAAGTTAGTTGTGAATTGAATTCAAACAAGTTTTCACAAAACCAAAAGAGAACCCCTCAGTTTAAAAAAAATCAGACTAAGTAACCCACCCTGTCACAATTGCTCAGGTCACACTCTCTTGTGATGTCTTAATCCCTCTAGTCTCCAGTCTTCTGACGAATCCACCAGCATAAAGAGACAAGCTGAGATCTGATTTTCATAGTGTAAAAGGCAGGAGGGAAAAAACACTTGTTTGAAAATCTGTGAAGCCTCTCTATGAATCATAAAGAAGCAAAAAAGGTCACAAACTTTATTTTTTCTTTGCAAGAATTTTTCACCTCACAACCCACATTACCACAGATTTCCTCCTGCATGAGAAGGCCAGCCATCACGCTCCAGGAGTCAAGTCTCTGACACTTCAGAGCTGGTGGTGCAATTCTAATCAATGCCCCAGGCATCCAAGCAAAGCGAGCTACTCAGCACACAGCAGCAGACATGCTTTATCAGAGACCACCTAACCGCAGGGGACACATCTTATTTACAAGCACTGCATCTCATAAGCTAGGACAGAAAAAATGTATCTCTGACAGCACGAATGCTGCCTCTCAGAAATCATGTCTTACTGTGGCCAGTTTGGTTCTGTATGTGAAACAGGCAGGGAGAGGAAGGAAGAAGGACTCCAAGCATGCACAGCACAATTTTACTGTTATCTGCAACGTAAAGTGAGTCAGCAGCACAGTCAGGGGAGGAACAGACCAGAGGAAGCCAGTGTCCATTGTCAACGTTTTGTTTCAGGCCTGAGAACGAAAAGGGTCAGGACTAAGCAGTGGGAAACAGATCCGTAATCAGGGAGACACCACATGGTTGGACAGTAGGGGGTTAATACAGAATTTTTTCAGGGACTCAAGATAAAAACTTTTGACTGAGCCAGTTATTTCCCTGCATGAGCCATCACTGCAAAGTAAACAGATAAACCACTGCCTACATAGGGGAGGAAAAAAGATGTCTTCCAATCAGCACCAGAGAAAAAAGGAGTGACCCGAGATTCCATCAAGCAGAACAAGCAGAAAAGGCAGATGCACAGCACTCACCTCTTCCACGGTCCATTTGGCCACGCTCCTGGCAGTGAGGCCCGAAACCTCCGGCAGCAGCCTGCAGTGCTGCTCCCAGCAGAGATGGAGGCGGTGGGTCGGGCTGGAGGACAGGGAGGGCATGAAGACAGACTGATGGAGGGCCTGCTGCAGAGTGAATTCTGTGTCTGGAAACAGAAACAAGAGGAGTCAGAGTCAGTAGTCAGTCTTCAATTTGAAGCAATACCAAAAAAACACAAAAACCAATGAGTGTGTGTGTGGCGGGGAGCGGGTGGTAACACTTTGGAAGGGGAGAAAGGTGGGGCAGGAGCACAGACTGCTATTCCTTGGCACCCTGCACTGTGAGCATGCCCCCAAAGAAGGGAAGGAAAAAACCAAAAGCAAGGCTGCCAGGCTGGCGACGTGATCGTTAGCTGTTTCTAGGCAAAATGACGTCCTGCTGCTAACACAGACGATGTTTGCAGCGTTTTATTGACAAGGTGGAGGAGTTCTGGTAACAGCATCTTTGGCTGGAAATAAATGGCACCATTCCAGTTCACAGCCCGTAATCGGCTTGCTAACAGTGCGACGCATGCCAGATGATGGCCTGGACCAACTCCCTCCCCCACAAGAGACTCCAAAGCCAGTAATGCTCTAGGTTACCCCCAGACACCAATATTGCTCTCCATTTGTCAAATGAGAGTGAAGCTTAAAACAAAATAAAAAAATAAATCAGATCACTCCCCCGCCTCCCCCCCCACCAAATGAGCTCACTTGATAAATGCAGAGTCATGGTCCTAAAGGGATTTGTCTGGTTATAAAATGGGAACTGATGCAAAGGATGGAACAACATAGAACACGTTCCTCTGGGTTATAATGGTTAATGTTTACTGGCCCCTCTCCCCCCCCACCAATACAAAAGGGAAGCATTTCTAAACCTTGGAATACTTCATGTAAGATTATGGTCAAGGTTAATGGTGCCACCATGTGGAAACAAAGAATTATGCTTTGTTACTTTACTGGCAAAAAATAAAAGCATATAGCAAAGATACAGCTTCCTCCCTTGTCACCCCTCCAGGGCCGCTGACAAGTGCTGGGACGGCTCTTGTGATTAAAGTCCTGCAGATTTTATCCAGAGAAGAGGTACCGCCTGCCCCGCATTGCCCTGGCAATGTGCTTCACCCTTGTTCTGGAGGGCCACCCATAGAGGTGAGAAGGAACTGCAGATTCCACGGGCCATTTAGGTACAGTATTGGACTTCCTACTGAGACTACCAATTGGTGCTCATTCTGGTGGTGGTTGGTGATGTTTCTGTAGAAAACGGACTGAGGGTACGTCTACACTGCAGTCAGAGGGAAGCGCACCCAAGCTCGCTTTGATCTAGCTAGCACCAGTAACAACAGCAGTGAAGCTGGGTAGCACCAGCACAGGCTAGTGGCTGGAGGATTATAAGAACAAGTCAGTGGGCAAAGTTTTTGGCCCAAGGGCCACATCTGGGTTTGGAAACTGTATGGCGGGGGTGAGGGCTCCAGCTGGGGGTGCGGGCTCTGGAGTGGGGCTGAGGGGCTCAGAGGGCAGGAGGGGGATCAGGGTTAGGGTAGGGAATTGGGACACAGGAGGTGTTCAGCGGTGCAGGCTCTGGGTGGTGCTTACCTCAAGCAGCTCCCGGAAGCAGCGGCATGTCCCTGCTCTGGCTTCTATGCATAAGGGCAGCCGGGGGCTCTGTATGCTGTCCTGTCCAAATGCACCACCCCTGCAGCTCCCATTAACTGCAGTTCTTGGCCAATGGGAGCTGCGGGGGCGGTGCTTGGGGCAGGGGCAGCGTGCAAAGCCCCCTGGATGTCCCTACCCATAGGAGCCAGCAGGGGGACATGCTGCTGCTTCTGGGAGCCATAGCACAGAGTCAGACAAGCCCTGGTCCCTGCTCCCCAGCAGGAACTCGAGAGCTGGATTAAAACATCTGAAGGGCTGGATGTGGCCCCCGAGCAGTAGTTTGCTCACCCCTGGGTTAGACGAACACCAAACTAGGGTTGGTCTAGGTATATTTAATCTGACCTCACTGTGGGGGAATTGAGTAGACCAGGGGTTCTCAAATCTTTTTTCCCCTCTGATCCCTCCACAACATGCTATAAAAATTCCATAGCCCACTTGTGCCACAACTGTTTTTCAGCATCTAAAAGCCAGACCTCTTGAGGATCCTTTCAGTCCTACATTTCCACCATTCTATGAAATCCACAGGGGGTGGGGGGAGTGGGGAGGATAAAATCACTAAAAGATGGAGCACCGGAAGAAAAGCTCCAACGGAAAAAAAACAAACATGCAAAGAAGAAAAGGCAAGTTTCCAAGACCTGCAGTATCCTCATCAGACCATGGGAAAGCAGCACAAGAAGCAGACCTTAGACCAGAGCATCAATGCACTCTTCATTTTTAGATACAGAAATCAAAAGGGGAAACAGACAAAAATAAAGTCAAGTCAGGCAGTGATCAGAATCTCTATCCATATATGAGAAATTAATGAAAGTAAAAAAACACATCCCACAATGCAGAATATTCTACAGGAAAGCAACCATCCCAAAATATAAAACAGGGGCTGGTTTATATCCTTTTTGGGGTGTGGAGAAAGGAAACTATAAATAGTCACAACTACTTCTCCCTCAAGGGACTGTGGGATAACATCCTAAACGGGAGACATAGTGAAAGCACTATATTTTGGATTATTTTAAAACTAGACAGGGCAAAGCAGAGGCTATATTTAGGGAGAAATCCTGTACTGGCCACCAGGGGGAGCACCAGTAGGTTTACCCCTTCTGCTCCCACCATCTCAAACTTCCATGACTGTAAGACACATGTCATATGTCAAGCTATACATATTTTAAAAGGCATAAAATTACCTATTGAGAGTTTAAAAACCCCTCCTCACTCAAATATTCATAAAAGATTTGAAAGTTCCTCAGATTTATTCACAATACTCAATTTTACTGACATAATTTTCCTGTTTGGTCACTATTTCTTTCAGTGTTGTTCCATCACTGTTATTTCATGTGGCCCGTTTGGTTCCCTTCCTGTCCCTTTTTTCCTTCAGTCCCCTCCATTCTTCTAATTTGGGTGGTTTTGCCCCAGCATTCACCAGTGTTAATCCTTCATACGATACCTTTTGTTTATCTTTGGAGCAGGGGAGGGAGTAAGGTAAATGTGTGTGTGTCGGCTAAAAAGTCTGCGTGTGTATGTGAGGTGTTATAAATACCACTGAGGGATGGGGTAATAACTAGGAACAATCAGGATTAAGATTTCTGTGTTTTAAGTGAACGTTGTGGGGAACATTCCTAACTGTGGTATAGGGAGGTTATTTGACATTTGAAGAGGAAGTGGTGGAAGGCCCTCTGCTGGATGAGAAGCTGTTAATCTATCAATACTGATACACAATAATGGGATGAACATTGTAAGTGACTTGGTCAATGAGATATAACTGACATGTGATCAGACTGTCCTGGGTGAATGTAGTGATTTAAGGCTTTGTCTACATTAGTGCTTTTGTTGGTAAAACTTTTGTCGGTCAGTGGTGTGGAAAAACACACACTCCAACTGACATAAGTTTCCCTGGCAAAAGTGCTGGTGAGGCCAGCACTGTGTCGATGAGAGAGGTTCTCCAGCCAATATATTGGGGGTGGTTTAATTATGACATCAGGGAGAGATCTCTCCTGCCTCTGTAAAGTCGGTAGTGTAGAGACAGCCTTAATAAGAGGCTGTAGAAAGAGCAAACAGGAAAGCCACAACACAGATCTTGATAAGCAGCTTCAAGCACACAGTTGGAAGACAATAGGGTGAGCTACTAGCTTCAAGGACCTTGTAATCTGTCTCTAACACACAGCAAGCCTTGTTTTGGCCAAAGCTAGGAAGGTGGAGATCAAAAGAACACTAAACAGCTAAAAAAAACTTTTCAGGAGGAGAAGAGAGAGGGGTTACTTGTCAGCAGCTCAGACAGGGAGACAAGCTGACACAGGGCACGGGGGCTGGGGAGTGCTCTGTGGAAGAGCCACAAGGGGAGCTGGTTCTACCTGGGTCCCCATGCCATGAGGAAGACGGTTAGATAAGATGCCAGTTAGGCATGCATGCAGTCGAAAAGGCTTTTGTTCTAAATAAACAGCAATTTGCTCTAAGGAGGCTGGGGGAATCACTGTATTAACCAGCAAAAAGAACAGGAGTACTTGTGGCACCTTAGAGACTAACAAATTGATTTGAGCATAAGCTTTCGTGGGCTAAAACCCACTTCATCGGATGTATGGAGTGGAAAATACAGTAGGAAGATATATACATACACACAGAGAACATGAAACAATGGGTGTTACCGTACACGCTGTAACGAGAGTGATCAGTTAAAGTGAGCTATTACCAGCAGGAGAGAAAAAAAACTTTTTGTAGTGGTAATCAAAATGGCCCATTTCCAGTAGTTGACAAGAAGGTGTGGGGAGCAGTAGGGAGAAAAAATAAACATGGGGAAATAGTTTTACTTTATGTAATGACCCATCCACCCCCAGTCTTTATTCAAGCCTAATTTAATGGTGTCCAGTTTGCAAATTAATTCCAAGTCAGCAGTCTCTCATTGGAGTCTGTTTTTGATTTTTTGTTGTTGTAATACTGCGACTTTTAGGTCTGTAATCGAGTGACGGAGGAGACTGAAGTGTTCTCCAGCTGGTTTTTGAATGTTATAATTCTTGACGTCTGATTTGTGTCCATATATTCTTTTACATAGAGACTGTCCGATTTAGATCACTCTCATTATAGTGTGTATGTAGCACCCATTGTTTCATGTTCTCTGTGTGTGTATATGTTTTCCTACTGTATTTTCCACTGCATGCATCCGATGAAGTGGGTTTTAGCCCATGAAAGCTTATGCTCAAATAAATTTGTTAGTCTCTAAGGTGTAAGGTGACCAGATGTCCTGTTTCTATAGGGACAGTCCTGGTTTTGGGGACTTTTTCTTATATAGACACCTATTATCCCCCACTCCCTGTCCTGTTTTTTCCACAGCTGCTGTTTGGTCACTCTTCTAAGGTGCTACAAGTACTCCTGTTCTTTTTGCTGATACAGACTAACACGCCTGCTACTCTGAAACCTGTATTAACCAGTGTTCTGTTCCCTCAGGGAGCAATAACAACAGGGTCTGAGCTTAAGTCAGACATAATGAGATAATCATGGTTAATATACATGGCATTGTAACCCAGGGCCTGGTCTGAGAGCGACAGAACTGTGAGTCCACTTGGAGCCAAGTGATGGTTGAAGACCCAAGAAAAGGTGCACTAGACAAGACCAGGAGGGGTTGCAGGTGCAGTTTGCCTAGTGACTGTGACAGCTCCATTGTTTTAATGTCAGACAGAACAAAGCCCTGAATAAGACACTATCAGGCACTGGTAGGTCAATGCATGACAGTAAATAACTTAATAGCGCTATCCATCTCTGTTGTCTGTGGTTCTGTCTAAGCTGAGCTTAACTGGAACAGATGGACGTTCCCTAGAAGGCCAGAGCCCCTTCTGGCTGGCAGGGGCATATACGACTGACCATAGTGAGGAGCACAAGGTAAAAATAAGAAAAAGTAAGGCATCTGCCCCAGCTTGTGCCTGTTTAGCTATTTTTTACTTGGACCATACTACAGTGTTAAATCCTGCTAAACGCTAGGTCTGAGCGGCTATCTGAACTGGCTTTTTATAGTAAATCTGTAAGTTAAACACGCAGTTTGCAGAAGTACAACCAGTAAGAACCTTTTCTTTAAAAACTGACCCACAACTTGCCAGAGGAAAAACTCCATATTCCCTCCCTTGCTTTGTTGTGGTCTGTCTCTTATTTTCTGAAAACTAGAATATTTTTAAAAGCCTTAAAAAAAAATTAGGAGTGATTGAAAACTGCTACCATGTGATGCCTGTCTGATGGGATCCATGGGAAAGCAGACAGTGACTCTTGGTCCAGCTTCTAGTGGACACATGTTTACCATAAAGCCATCTCAGCAGAGAGGTCAAGGAGTGAATGGGGAATGAACCCCCCTTCACCCTTAGAAACTAGTTTCTCCATAAAAGGGGTGAGGGCCCATCGTGGAACAGTGTCAGAGGTCCAGCTAACTTGCCTTCCTGCTTCCTGGGCAGTAGCTGTGAAGAAGGGTGTAACTCTAGGGCACTGACTCTGATACCTCTAAGAGTCCATGACATTTGCTTTAATACATTTGTGCGGGGAGGGGAGGGATTTGGACTGTAGCACATACTTGAGATAATTGCCTATAGCAGTCACCAGAGTGAAGTACTAAAATTCAAAAACTGTGAAGTACCAAATGGTTTGATGGTTTCTTTACCTAAAACACACACATAAAATTAACCAACCTTTCCCTTCGTATTCCTGTTTCACTAGCTGGAGCTTTCTATAGGCATGCGAGCACCCAACCCTGAAAGCATAAATCAGTTATGTAAAGGTAACAAAGCAAGCAATAGAGACAAATTGTTTTTCTGCAATGAGTGTTAATGGGAGTTTTACAAGAACCAAGAACTTTCCTCCTTAGAACTGGCAATCACACCCCTTAATCTCCCTCCACCCATCACCAGACATCTCTTGGGTAAGTGCCATGCTGCTAAATTCACAGGAGGAGATACAGATTTGGGTCCATGGCAGACAAAGGAAAGAAATCCTCCACCAAATGTGGGGAAATTTAAATGGGACCTCACCATCTTACTATACAAACTGTAACCTCTGGACAAACTGGCTGCTCCACAGAGCAACTCCTTCTCTTTCCCATTTCAGGTATAGCTGCCGTTGTGGGAAACTTACCCACTAGTGCAGTGGAACATGCTGCCAAGTCTCACTCACTTTTTTGGTTTAGCAATGGTATCTGCAGATGATTCCTCTTCAATCCAAGGCTGCTCTTGACTGTTTTCAGACTGCTCTGACAGACTGTGGATGCTGCTTCGGCCCGATCTTTCGCTATCTTGCATGGAAGATTTTCTAGAGAGACAATAATTGAAGCTAATTAACTCATACATTCCACTTCTCCAGAAATGCTGGATGTTGTTTGACTTGTATGTGAAAACAACTTCTAAGCACCACTTCATGGTTTAAACTTTACACTCCCATCCCCTGGTTAGTGATGCACAGCACTTTTCTTCTTAGCGCTGACGCATGGAGATGATGTGAGAGAAATCATCCCTTGCTAGCCCAGGCTCTGATCTCAGCAGCAGGAAGGGACCATGGAAGCATTAATTCTGGTGCATCAAGAGCTTTAAACCTTGATACCTTTGGATAATATTTAAATAAGTTTTCACAGCTAAGTTTGGTGCATAAACTGAGCTGCAGCAGATGTGCAAGGCAAGGGAGAAGCAGTGGGGCACTGTAAGATTTGCGCTAGGAAACTCAAACCTCCCACTAGCAAGAAATGAATTGTTTAAAACAAGAGTATATTACATTTCTATCCTGCCTGTTTTCCCACAAGGGTCCCACAGCTCTGTACAATCTTCCTATGTACAGCACCACTGAAACGCAGCCACCTTGGGAATGAGGCTGGCAACAGGGGACACAGAACAGTGCTGGGAGGGGAAGAGACATTTGGCCAAATACATTGCACTGGAGGCAAACCCTCTTCCTACTAAATATGTCCAGGGATTTTTAACCTCCACGCAAAGTGAACAGAACGTTAACATTTAATCAAAACGACAACAGCCTCCCACCTCCCCACATACACAACAAACAGCACAACTGAATCAAACTGCTGAGATCTGCAGTTCTGGCTCTACAGGAATCTAGGGGCATGTCTACACTACAAAGTTAAGTTTATGTAAGGCAGCTTAAGTTGACCTAACTATGTAAGTGTACACATTACAGCAGGGGTCGGCAACCTTTCAGAAGTGGTGTGCCAAGTTTTCATTTATTCACGGTAATTTAAGGTTTTGCATGCCAGTAATACATTTTACATTTACAGGGGCCAGCGGCTGGGACCCCAGGCTGGCAGTGGGCTGAGTGGCTCAGCCCACTGCTGGTCTGGGATTCTGTCTGCTGGCCCCTGCCAGGTGGGGTCCCAGCTGCCGGCCCTGCTCAGCCCGTGGCCGGCCCTGGGTTCCGCCCATCCAGGCCGACAGCAGGCTGAGTGGGGCCGACGGCCAGGACCCCAAGCTGGCAGCAGCGTGCCGCAGTAAATCAGCTCACGTGCTGTCTTGGCACACGTGCTGTAGGTTGCTGACCCCTGCACTAGAGCGTTCCTCCTGCCACTGTAACTTGCCCCTTATGCCGATCCAGTAAATCCACCTTGATGAGAGGCGTAAAGCTTAGGTTGACATAGTCTGGGTGATGCAGTGTCTGTATAGTCACTGTGGTCCTTGCATCACCTGTTGGCTGTCAGGGGGCTGACAGTCGGAGCCGTGAATGTCGAGAATGTTCACTGCTGGTAGGCTCCCTGTTTTGAAACTGAGTGGAGTGGAGTGGAGTGGGCTCTCAGCCCCCCACTCTATCCCTTTTAAGTCGGTGCAAGTGCTCCTGGTGAGGATGCACACTACTGACAGAAGGAGGGCTGTGTGGACAGGAAAAATAGCAGTAATTACTGCAGGTCCACTACTAACATAGGTTGACTTAATTCTGTAGCGTAGACATGGCCTAAGCAATTAATCCCTTAGTTCCCAGCTCTTCTTAATAATATGTTTCAGTTGACTCTTGCAGCCATGGGGTTGATACACAGATTTTCCTGAATGATACTCAACTCCCACAACAACTGCATTCATAAATCACTGTCATAAAGGCTCCCAAAGCACTTCATGATGATAAGAAATCATTTCTCCTGCACCTGAAATGCAGCCACCTCCAGGGTGGAATGCTGCAGTAGTTTAACAGCACATAGCAACCCTGGTTGAGAGTTTCAGGACAAGAAGTAAAGAAAAAGCCTATATCCAGTTGAAAGGGCAAGGGAAATATTTATGGCAATAGAATAGAATGTAATTTCCTTACTGGAATTTGACCAGGGCAACAGGATAAAGGAGGGAAAAAACCTATTTAGAGCATGTATAGAGTATACAAGTGCAGTGTCCCATACTGAGATTGTGCAAGGCAAGGGTTAATGGTACTGTGGCAAGATTCCTGCTTCACCTCGCAGAGCTCAGCATTCCCCCCTCTGGTGGTGGAGGCCTGGAGTAAATTAGTCCCGCTCCAGAGAGCTTTTACTCTTCAGTATTTACAGGGTGGGCCTCAGGGTAGGCCCCAGGAGTGCTTTTCAGCCAAACAAAAAGAAACAAATTCATAACACAAAAGGGGAATCTCTCTCCCTGCCTCCTCTTAGGGGTGCTGCCTTGTTATGTTAGCCCCTGGATGCCAGCCCTTCCCCAAACAGTCCATTGGGGGGTTGCTTCCCCTGCAGGGAGGAGAGGAGCCTTCCACCCAGGAGAAGCCTTTTCTCATTGCTGCAGCTTGTCTCCCATCTCTCCTCAACCTCTCACCAGAAAAGAGGTTTTTTAAAGGTCCATCAGCAGCCCTCAGGTGTCCCTAGTTGACCGGAGGTAACCCCATTTCAGCTCATGAGGAAAAGGGCCTTTACCATTCTAGGGCTGATACATCTGCCTTCCACACCGCAGCCTGGTGACTCCTGCTCTTTGTCACAGGTATAAAGAGGAGAGATGAATCCAGTGCTTTAACTGCTATTCTGTTAACTCCCGGCTTTCAGTCTTGTGAGATAATGCAGACACTGGGTATCAGCAGAGCTCTGGTCAACAATAAAGTCAGCCTCACCTGGACTGTGGAGAGTCCTCCTGTAGGTCTATGAATGGAGCAGGAGTCTCTGGTCTCTTGGGCTTCTGGACACTGTTGCTGGGTGAAGGCCTCTCCCCACTGAGGCGATCCTGTAATGAGCTTTCTCTGTTGAGGTTAACTTCAGAATACGGGCAGCCAACTAACCTGTGTTGAAAACAAAGACATTCTACTACAGCCTCATCTAGCCCTGCCATGCCCACCCTGCCCAAATCAGGGATGCATGCACCAACGAGCTCAGGAGAGTACAGCCGTTTGGGGGAATAGAGCAAGGGAAAGCATGTGGGCAGAAGACCCCTGAGGAGCAGCAGACAGTCTGTTTAGCAGCTGCATGCCAGACTTGTGCAATTGGAAGGACAGGCATGCTAGGGGGCATGGAAGAGGGAAGGCAGACCAGAGGAGGACCTGTCAAGGAGGTTCTGCTCTGAGTTGCCCAAGTGACTTCAATGGGCTGACACCAATGTAAATGAGAGCACAATCTGGCCCAGAGCAGAGGTCAGTGATAGACAACTAGACAAAAGTTGAGTTTTGAGGAAGGATTTGAAAGAGGAGAGGAAGGCTGCATGGTGCACAGGGTCAAGAGAGGGTGTTTCAGGCACAGAGCAGCACAAACCCAGGCACCAGATCTTTTGTGGGAGGAGGAGACAAAGAGAGCATCAAGGTGAGCTGATCTGACAAGCAAAGTGAAACTGCAAAGTACAAAAGAGTGAGTTTCCTAACAAGAAAAGTGAAAGTGACAGTACAGAGTAAGCCCTCCATTAGCAGTCCCTCTCCACTATGGTGTATGCCCACTCTACTGCTCTGTCGGGAACAGCTTTACAAATAATAATAAATTAAGGCTCAAAACTTCTCTGGGATCTAGGTATTTTTAGCCCAATTTTAGAGATAGAGAGAGAAACTAAGCTACAGAGTGCCAGTGACAGAGCCAAGATTAGAAACCAAGATCACATGATTCAGAGTGCTGAGCTCTAGCTATTAGACAGCACCGACTGCTTAACCATAGCTATTCTCCATTAGCCTCCTGGCTTGTGCAGAAATTCACGCAATGATTTGCACCTCTATTGCCCATTCTATCTGAGAATTTCAGAGCACTTTACACCACATAAAAGCTAGGTATTATTATAGACAATAAGTATCTAATCTCTGCAACCCTTACATGAGGTAGGCAAGTATGATCCCATTTTACAGAGGAAGAAAATTAAGACAACAGAGAGTTTGATTCCTCCAAGCTCCCCCAGGAAATCAGTAGCAGAGCAAAACACTAACAACTACACCATGCGCCTTCTCTCCCTTAAATCTTGTGTGCTGCTTTCAGGTATGTTATTTTATAAAAAGGAACAACATTAATGGCAGGGGGTGGTAGAAATCATCGTCCCACTGAAATACAATCTAGTTTCCGATACCAACAGTGCAAGCTGAACTGATAGTCAATCAGTCCATTTAGACACAAGAGGGAGCTGCAACCAAAGATATGATAGTATCTACAGAATAACCAGGGGATATAGTTGTACTGCTCCCATGGACAATAGGAGTCAAGCAGCTAAAACACCTGTGTCAAGCTTTGAAAATTATCCCTTATAGCCCAGGTGCACGTACGTATAATGTGTTCCATATCGGGGTCCCCTGACATGACCAATACCCTGGCAGCCGGGGGTAGGACACCCCTGCCCTGCTACTCCCATCATATCAGCAGCACCTAGTAATGAAAATAGTTAAACAATATATTTTTTGCACTTGAAGATTAGGCAAGAGAAGAAAAATGTAATGCAATGGCATGACATCATCCCCCTCACCTAGCGGGAGCTGCAGGGTGTGTCCGGTTTTTGCACACCAGCCCACAGGGTGAATGTCAGAGCTGTCTGCGTCGACCCAGAAATCATAGCTGTGGTCCCAACCATCAAAATGTATCTAAAAGGGAAGCCAAACAAGTACAGACCACACCAGCAGTGAGGGAGAGAGTTAAGGTTAGGACTCAGCTTTCATTTTAGCCCTTCCCCCGGCTGTTTTAACTTGCTCAATTTTTCATAAAAATTTCCTTTGGGGTGGCAACTTTCCATGCTGTATGTCACACAATCCTCCCTCTGACCTGGTCAATGTAACTACTGTTTTCCTGAGCCCTGCATCTGTAGTTACAAAGAACAAAGATTCTGGAGACATAATCAAACCTTTGGGCCCTCAACAAAGCACAGGACACATGGATATTTAGTCACATCTTATCTTCGGGCTTAATATTTGCAAGTTCAATTGCTTATTTACTTGGTTTGCATTCTAGGAATCCAAAAATGTTGTTACAGAAAATGAGTTAGTACAGCTTTTGCACGGACTAACTAGAACTTTCTATTTGCAGCGTTGGTGTAGCCATGTTGGTCTCAGGATATTAGAGAGACAAGATAGGTTAGGTAATATCTTTTACTGGGCCAACTCTTCTCCAGGTCTGGGAAAGGTACCCAGAGAGCTTGTCTACACTTACAGCGTTGCAGTGGTACAGCTGTACCAGTGGAGCTGCGCTGCAGTAGGGCTCGGTGAAGATGCTACCTGTGCCGACAGGAGGTGCAGATACTCTACCTCCCTGAGAGGCAGTAGCTATGTCAATAGGAAAAGTCCTCCCATCAACATAGTGTTGTCTACACTGCGGATTAGTCGGTATAGCTACATTGCTCAGAGGTGTGGAAAATCTACACCCTTGAGTGATGTAGATACACCGACATAAATTGATAGCGTAGACTAAGCCAGAGCGGCACAGCTAAATACATATTATAAGAGACCATTCAAGGTGAAGTGGCTCATTAAAACCTCTTCAGTCATAGGACCAAAAAAAAAAAAAAAAAAAAGAGAGAGAGAGGGTTAGGTGAGTTACAGATTTTTGGGATCTACGGATCTTAGTTTTCTGTGATACTCCCCGCCCCCCCACCCCAATATTCTCCAGTAAGAAACCATAAAAATCCATGTTTGAAATGCTGAACTGTAGTTTTCCTAGATACAATATATGTAGGCTGGACGCAATATTTTATTGATATATTTACAATTTTTAAGCTGACAGCCCAAGCCCCACCACTCGGGACTGACAGATGGAGCCCCGCCCATTCTCTGATTATCTGAATTTTTGATTATGCAATCTGGCTCCAGTCCCAATTTGACCAGATAACAGGGGTTCCTGTATATATTTTTATTTTTTCACAAAATGTAAAAGCTAAAGATTCTCTGTAAAAACATAAATTCAACATTTTTCTGTGGCAAACGGATTTCTAGCATCCCTGGTAACAAGCCATAAATCTAGTGTCTTTATAAGATTGTGATTTTTAGTTTCTAGCAACGTTTCAAATTTAATTTCCCAGGCTTGTCTTCTGAAGATGTTGTGCAAGTTTCCTTTGGGGACTGATCATCGTAGCAGTAGAGCAATATCTGCAGGTTTTGCATCTATTGTTATGGCAGGGTCTGGTGCCACTCTAGCTGGTGCGTGCTGGTCTTTGGGGAGCTTCCTTCTGATGAGCTTGGCGAGTTGTTTGAAGGCCAGAAGAGGGATTCAGGAAAGATTTCTTTCAGCAAGTTGTCCCCATCAAGTATGGGTTGTAATCTACTTCTCATAGAATGCACCACTCAAATATCCCACAAGAACCTGCTTCAAGACCAAAAAAAATAAACGCAACCCCAAAAAAACCCTCTGACTGCACATTCCTTGTTGTTACTTACCAACCCACATGGGAACCCACACACTGTATCTCCAAACAATTACAACCGATGGTTGATGTGGACAACATTGAAAGAAATCTTTCCTGAACCCCCTTTTCTGACCTTCAAACAACTGCCTACCAAGCTCATCAGAAGCAGGCTCCCCACAGATCAGCAAACACCAAGTCAAAGCAGCACCAGACACTGCCACAACAACAAATACAAAACCTGCAGCCATAACTCCACTTCTACAATGATTAACACCTCCACACGACACCTTTCGAGATCCATGGGTCCTACACACGCCTATCACAACATGTGGAGTACCCTATCCAGTGCACTAAGTGCCCCAATAACAACTATGTGGATGAAACCAGACAATAAACTCAATGCTCTCAAATGAACTGACACGGGTAAAGGATAAAAGACAGAAACACCACATCACCTGTGGGTGAACACTTTTCACAAAGCGATCATTCTTTATCTGACCTATCAGTCCTCTGCATAATACTTTCAAAGGATGAGCCTGGGAACTTAAATTCATAACTTTGCTAGGTAATAAAAAACAAGGATTGAAGAGAGACACACTAGATTAATGGCTTACTACAACGATCTCAGCAACAAACCGACTAACAACCCCCATCCAGCTGCTTCCTGCCCCTTAACACCCCTGCAGTCATAGAAGGAATGTAACAGGCCACTTCACCTTGAGTTGTTCCTTGAAATGTGTGTTAATATAGTCTAAACAATCTGTTTCACCTTGTATTTAACTGTGACACTTTGGGTACCTTTCCCAGACCTGAAGAAGAGCTCTGAGTAAGCTCGAAAGCTTGTCTTTCTCACCAACAGCAGCTGGTCCAATAAAAGATGTTTCCATCTAATGGTTGTTTGGTGGTTTAGACAATATGAGTTGATGTTCTTGGTCATTTCCAATGAACGTGGGGCCACAATGCTAATTACAGAACTATAACTGTAAAACTTGGCTCTCCTTAGTGATCTCAGGGGAGAGACCAAGAATTGAATGGGCCATGGATAGAACTCCACTCTCATCCGAATGGTGGTCCCTCCATGTCAGTACAGAGGCATATTGCTGAGGGACCTCACATGGCTACTGTCCCCGTTTTGTGGATTGACATTCGGTCTCTGTGACTGGCAAACCAGCACCTTTCACCAGCAGTATATTTACATGAAATCAAAAGGCAAATTAAAATGCATTTATGTGCCGATTACATGATAGTGAGTGGAGCCACTCATGACATAAACCTGGGCTCATCTTGACTATGGGTTTTCCTTTTCAGTTCACTGTTAAGGGGAGCTCAGAAGCTGCCGATGAACTTCCCATTAGTAGTATATCAATGTTGCATTAATTCACATAGATAATGCAGAAACTGCTCGAGGGAAGGCAAAACTATTTCAGCAACTGTCATTCCAAAATAAGTTAAATTAAACTAGTATCAGACAATAGTGAGCAGTAACATGACGACTCACATGGAACTAACAAGCAAAAGATCATTTTTAGACTGGACAGCTTTGCTTTCCAGATCTGTTATTTGTAAGGTGTTCCTGCTTGTTGTCATTTCCATAACAAGGAGGAGCCAATCTATGCACACTCTGTATCTCAAGTCATCTGTATTCCTGGGCAGAAGGGCACTGTGCTTTCTTTGAAAGGCATACCTTGATACGATGGTCCTCCTTCTCAGCTATTGTTGCCACTCTTATTAACATGGGATTTCTCCTGTCCACGGCCTCTAGCTTCATGTTAACCTGGAATCCGTGGGCTGGACGCTGTAAGAGAAGATTGCAAGTGGAATTGTGAAAAGTCCATCATTTCAAGTCGTATAGTACTAGTTATCTTTTCTGGATAAATAGGTAAGTTCTTCCACATACCACAAACATTCCTTTGTAACTTTGAGCCCCACTCCTGCAAGCCACTGACTGCTTTTGAGACCAAAATCAGGATTTCCTGATGGGTTATGTTGGCAATTTGCCAGCTGCCAAAGGCCACAAATGAGACAATCTGAGCAACAGAGAGGAGTTTTTCGTACTCCATACTGGTGGCAGATTTTATTTCCTTCTTAAAGCTTAAAAAAAGAATAATTTAGACTTCTCAGGATAACCTTGGCACCATAGATTTAAAGACGCAGGGCTATTAACCACCATATGTCTGCATGCAGAACTCCTACTGGGATCCAGGGTATGATCCATTCACCTCCTGAGGTATTTTAGAAGGACACTGGACAGCTCACTACTATGTAACTGAGTTAAATGCAGCCTAGGATGGTAGTGACTGAAAGACACCATCATCTGACAGCTCTCTTCCATAATTTAGGTGCTGTGACTCGGCAGATCTCATTTCAGTCACTTGTGAACATGTGTTCACATCACATAAACCCCTGTCAAAATTGGCAATAAACAGTCCTACTGCTGGTAGTCTCAGCATAAGCCATTAATTTAATGGGCATGGAGACCCTGCTACTATTGCATCCTAGATATAGTCCCACCATCTCAGGGTTGACGTACACTGCATGCAGCATAGGGGAAGATGGCCCTGCTGTTACCAGTGCTGTTCCTTTTCTGCAGATAAACAGAGAGAGCAAGTATCCCAGGTTGTCAATCTGGCACCTTTTACCAGCAAGAAAATCACTTAACGTTTTTAAAAGTTCTTGGTAATGTAGCCTCATTGGCTTCAGGATGCAGCTATCTCTAGTTAAGCCTTTGGATACTACATGTAGTCACATCCTCTCTCCATGGCAACTGGATGCAGGGCAGATTGCTGCTTTGACCCTGGGCTTAGAACAATTTCCAAAGCTGAAAAATACTACCTGTAAAACATTTACAAGCGCTACTCAATTCAAACCATTTGCAGCAGAGCCGGGACATGATACCCTGGAAGAACACCCTATTCCTTTTCAAACTATTTAACAAGTTAGCAAAAGTCAGAAAAAAGCTTGAGTATAACACAATCCTCTTAGGGAGGGTCAGACTGACTGACATGGAGGCTCCTCGAATGAAAATTCATAGGTAAGACAGGATTTTCCCTTTCTCTGTCTTCTCCCTGTCAGACAGCCTTCACAGTAGGATGTAGAAAACAGTAAATCATTCCTGTGGATTCAGCTCACCCATGTAGAACTGAAAAGGAACTTAAGGGCTACAGGGGCATCCTGTCCTGTAACATCCTTCTACCAAACACTGCACCAGCAGGGCTGAGGATGTTGATTCTACAGTATCTGAGAAAATGTTTGAGAATGATGGAACTCCTCAGAACGTGTGTGATCTCTCCACCCACAAAAGGTGCTGCTCTTTTCAGATTGCGTAGTAACAAGAGGAGTTCTACCTGAGGCTTTGAATACCTTTGCTATATTTATTCCTATATTTATTCTGTTCACATCGAACCTGCATTTCTACTTCCTTAGGATGTTTGGATTCAACCAGCAGGGCAACATACCACTTCCTATGGTGCGAGACAGACTTTAGCAACTCTGGAGATGTGGAGCTGGTTAGTTCACTGATATACCATGTTTGATAGAGTGTGCAACTGCACTTTCATTGACAGCAAGCTCCAAAACCCCCTTAGACCAGGAGGTAGCGAACAGGCGAGATACTTTCAGTGAGAAAAGGAAGAGACCTACTAGCTATGAAGCTGAGAGGCGGCTTTATTAGGACTTGTAGCCCACAGATCAAGATCAAGGCAGGGAACTGCCCATTGCAGGAGGACTGATAAGAGTAGTGGTCCTCCGATGTGTGTTATGTGACTGTGATGAGATTATCATAGGTTTATTACAGTGCAATATGCCTGCAGTCATTGACTTGTCTTTCCAAAAAGTGCTGGTCTTGAGCCCCCGGTAAGATCATCTTGTAAAACCACGAGAGTTCTTTGTTTCAGCTGACCTTGCTCTGATGTGTCCGTTATAACCCCAACATCTAAACCTCAAGTGACACAGACATTACACTGGTCTACAATTTTTGAGAAGTCGTCTGCTTCAGAGATAAAATGTGATATTTATTATGTATTTTGATGAGCTGAATTCAAATATGACAATTAAAACAACTGATTGGCTATTGTTTCTAAGATATTTAAGTTTTTACATTTTATGTATATGTATATTGTGTAGATAGTAGAGTTTTAATCATAAATTGTAAACCTAGGTCTTTTCATGTGTTTATGGTTGCTTTACATGATAATATTTCACCTGTACTGTTTATGTAACACTTTAAAAATCAGCAAAAGGGTTATATAAATAAAATTTATTATGAAACAAAAGGCAAAAAACTATTATGTACATAGTTTAGTCCTATTCAGTGTCTACTCGGCGCTTCTTGGCTTGTCTCTTGTATTCATTAAATGGAGCACCTCTTGTCACTGTCCAGCAATAGTCTGCAAGCATTGATGGGCTCCATTTGCCCTGATAGCCTGCCAGGAGATTCCACTGCTGTAGTCTGGAGCCCAACAGCTCTGCCTTACTCTTGGGTAGTTCCAAATCCCTGACAAGGTCATTCAGTTCACCTTGTGTTATGAGGTGTGGTTCAGAAGAGGAGGATGGGAGAAAATGTGGGTCCTGTGACATAGATGGTTCAGGACCAGAAGTGTCATCCTCTTCCTCTTCCTCGTCTGACTCAAGTGAGAATGATACTGGTGCATCAGGAACCGGCAGTCCTTCTCCGTGGGGTACTGGGCGTATAGCTGATGGAATGTTTGGATAATGCACAGTCCACTTTTTCTTCTTTGACACACCTTTCCCAACTGGAGGCACCATGCAGAAGTAACAATTTGTATGATCTGTTGGCTCTCTCCAAATCATTGGCACTGCAAAAGGCATAGATTTCGTTTTCCTGTTCAACCACTGAAGAAGATTTGTTGCACAAGTGTTGCAGCATATGTGTGGGGCCCACCTCTTGTCCTGATCTCCAATTTTGCAGCCAAAATAAAGGTGATAGGCTCTCTTAACCATAGTGGTTATACTGCGCTTTTGTGATGCAAAAGTCACTTCACCACAAACATAGCAGAAGTTATCTGCACTGTTCACACAAGTACGAGGCATCTCTGCTCACTTTGGCTAAACAGAAATGTGTCCCTTTGCAAAATCAAACACTGACAAATAAAAGAGCACAACACTGTATGAATTCTAGAGCTGATATAGGGCAATTTGTTCAGCAGAGTGATGTAAGCTTCGTTATGATTGCATCATCCATGACTTCTAGGAATAACATGATGCAATTCATATCATGTATGACACAATACCAGCTTCAGATTGCATCATTCATTGTTTTGCCTAAAAAGCAAGTACTGTCCAAACCCAGTCAGAGATTTATTCATAGTTCCAGTCAAAGATGTATTTTAGTCATTTCTGGTTTAAATTGAGATCCCTTCCCTTTATAACTCACTTACCCTCCGCCATTCCCAAGTCAAGAATCATATATACTGACCCAATAGCATATCTTGAAAACTAGAGCCAATCAACAATTTTAAACATTATTTTCGTTCTCAGTGACCCAGAATTAGTAAAGTTGGACTACATTTATTTCAGAAGCATTTTGGCTGTAGAGCAGTGTAATTAATGAATTTCCTCCAAGACAAGAGGGTGTTTATCACTTTCTTAGAACGAGTGACTATAGGTACATCACCTCACATTCTCATTTGATGGGTTAGGCAGCATTGGATTTTGATTCAGGATAAGTCCCTGTTGAAGAGAGTGTGTGTTTATATATATATATATATATATATATATATATATATATATATATATATATATATATATATATAGATTGAGAGGAAGTTCCAGTTATGCCTAACTCAGGTTTGAGAACCAAGACCTGAAGGTGGTTATAATCACAATCTTCTTTACCATCTTTACTTTCAGTGGCTGAAGGGGAAAGGCATAAGGGAGGGTCTTTCAACACATGTCTGAGATAAGAGGACGATGGCCTCTACTTTTGAGTCTCTCTTCCTCATATAGCACCTCTTTTGGTTTTCCTACTGAACTTGGATGCAAATAGGTTCCTCAACAGGCTGCTCACCTGGCCTGTGATGCACTGCAAGGTGAGCTGATCAAGACTGCATTCCCTCAGTTCTGAGAGTGTCTTGCTGAGCTGACTGACCCTGACTTTCCTTCTTGGCACTGAACCCTGAGGAAAAGAGAGCTTCTGCCCAGGACAGGAACAAGGTTACTTCTTTAAGCAGAGCTGAAGATTTTCTGCATTCTGAGCAGTTACGTGTTCACTGGATTTCTGAAGAATCATCTGCTGTAAATGGAGGAGTGTCTGACGGCCCAAAGCATGAGACAGGTTACACTCCATGACTCCTCCTTGGACCACTCCCCTCTCCCTCAGGTAATATAGGAGTCCAGATATGTTCTCACAACATGGGATCTATATCTATATTGAGGATCAGCTTCTCCGGACCCAACAGGAGGTAGCTGTTAAATATAAAGAAATAATCGCTTTCTAGGTAAATTCAATTAATTTGAAGAAATTTGGACCATGTGTCTAGATATATTTGGATAAAAAAAAAATGTTGAGACGGCTCGAAGAAAGCCAGGCCTCCATTCTTCCTAGCTCCTCATCTTTTTCCTTCCCCCATCCCTTCTCCCTATTCACCTACGTTTTCTCCTGTTTTATTACTGTTACCCTCCTCCTAACATGTTATGTCTATGTAGTATTGCCTGGTTTTGTATTGTCTGCTCTTGCAGCCTTGACAAGTTGTAACTCTGCATAATTCTACTGGAGATCCCATAAACCATGTGGTATTTGAAACATATACAAACTGCAGGTCATTTACCTTTTTGTACTTTTCATTGTCTGGTTCTTTATGGAAATCAATACAGAACTAATCATACACAAAAAAATGAATTCATCAAGAGATGCTAGTACTGGATCTGGACCAAGATCTTTATATACTCATTTGCTGCAATTGCTGGCTGGAAGCAAAGCAAGAATTGTGCTAGGTCCCACACACGAGCCCTAGTAGCCCCGGAGCTGAGTCAGAGATTTTAATCTCAGCAGATGAGTGCTAATGTTGGACAAATTAGACTCTCTTTTTTCCATCTCTCTTCTGAAATAAAGAATGCCTTTGACAATAACTTATATGCTAGAGTTTTATGAGGGCTGTAACTGGCCCTTCCACTTGTTTGCTCAAAGTCGTGCTTCTGAAGGCTTTTGGCAATGGCTGCTAGACCCTGCATAACATAATGAGAAGGTCATTGGACAAGGGTAGACACATATTCTTTTCACTTGAAGGGAGGAATGACCTTGGCATTTGTGCCTTCCTGTGTAGAAGTTACAACTCTACACTGAGATGCTTCTATTGCAGCAGGAAGCTAAAGTATCTCTGGGTGACTCGCCCCGATTGTATCTTCAGGAGGATTATTTTCACAATGACGGATTTCAGTATTTCTACCTGGAATATTGATCTCCTTATGGACTTGTTGAGAGAACTGAGATATAAAAGAGGCTGGAGGCCATTGTTTCTCTTTGAATTACAAAAATCTTGCCCTCTTTCCAAAATATCTGTCTCTCCATGGAACTGGTTCTATCGTTCCAACATGGAGATGGACTATTGCATCGCTAGTCTTCTGATGCTGTGAAGGGTCTTTAGTGTTTTATTTTAATTAACTTTGGGGAAGGCATGAACTTGACCCTGGGATCACAAGCATCTTTCCCTGATTGCCTCAAGTATCCATTTTCTGAGGGCCCATCTTGAAGTACACCTCATAAAAGGGGGGAGTGGTTCAGACTTGAGAAACCCAAAACCAAGAGAAGCTATTGGGACTGGATGGTTTGCAACCCCAAACGTGGTCTTCCAACAGCAATGGCCTCTTCCTCATGTATAATCTCTGTGCTACGACCTGAAGGAGCAGTGACTTCAAAGGGAATACTTGTTGGGATAAGATAGTTTGAAGTTTCTCTCACTGGAAAGAGCGAGAGATTTATTCTCTTGTCTAAAGCCACAGTGGCTACTTTGTCTCCACACTCCCCAAATAGTATACCAATAAAATATTTCAAGTGAAGCCACAGTTACTTCTGGGACACATCTCTGGAAGTTTTAAATGTACTACAAATGTAGCCAGCTGAAGCACCAATGCTGAAAAAGCCACTAGGGAAATCTAGTTTTAAGTAGATTTTATTTAGTGGTTTTTCCAGGGCTTTTTTGCCCACTCACAATGACTCCTCAGTTGCACACAGACCTCCATGATAAAAAACTTCAGCCAATAACCTCAGCGCTGAGACTGCTGTATCCAAGTTTAGTCTGAGTGATCTTATTCTCTCGTCCGTGTGTTTGGCAGGAATACTCCTTCAACTGGTATGATTATGCCCATTAAGAAGGAGGCTGCAGTAGGTTTAACTTTAGGCAGAGTAATGAAGACCCTTTTAATCATTAGGTACAAGTAAGTCTTGAAAGTGAATTCCCACTCCACCTTCATCGGACCCTCATAAACCAGGTGAGGAAGAATTACACAGCTCCTGGCCAACTCTGCCAGTTTTTCTAAGGATTTTTTTTTCTGTTTCATTTTCTAACAACACAAGCACCTGTGAAGTTAGTCCTCTATTCAATCTCAATTCTAAAAAGCTAGCTGAAAGTCTGGGATATCTTGCTAGCTTTACAAATTTCTCCTCTTAGGAGGCTCTAGTGGGAAGATTCTCTTGCTGGAGGTGCTAAGACTTTGTGCTGTCTCATTAAGAGCTGATTGTGAACAATGTTCTTCAGGTCCTGGGCCAAATCCCTTTGACAAGGTGAGGGAGGGGCAGAGGCAAGGGGAGAGCGCATTACCAAGAAGATTGAAAGGACAGTTTGTAGGCATGTATCCTGCACGTCTCCTGAAGGAAAATTACTAGTAGTCACTCCCTCTTGTAGGCCTCTTGGAGACTGGAAAGGGAAAGGAGGTAGGTCCATCTCCCATGGAAGGAGATCATTTCATCTGCTGCTGGCTGAGTGAGCACTGACCACACAGCATGAGCAGTGAGCTGGAATCAGTGGAGACTGGCTCTGGTATCAGAAAGATTGCAGCCGCCCACACCTTTCATGGCAGCTGAACTCCTGTAGGCAGAACAGCTTGTACGGAGGGTGGAATCTTTGCGGCCTTCTCAACCATCTGAGCATGGACCTTGCTTACAGGCTGGCTGGGAGCAGGGCTTTGCTCCTCTGGGTTGTTGCTGTGGGACATCATCTTCCCCTGATATTCAGGGGACTCCAGCCAACGTTTCCTCCTTGGCAAGCCATGGGAATAGGGGTCGCATGCCTAAGAGGTGTAAGTGGGGGGGGCGCCTTTGGAAAAAACAAAAACAAAGCTACCTTCTGATTCCATGCAAATGTTTCTAGCCTGCTCTAACTCAATGAAGGGAGCTTTCATGTGGCCTGCCTAACAATCTCAGCATGGACCTCTCATTCGCTGGCTGAGAGCTTCCCTTGCTCCCAGGAGCCGCCTAACGAGTGTGCCAGGAGATTGCTGTCTGATCGGTTATTTCTGTGGGTTAGGGGAGGTGTGGCTCTTCATACCCTCCTCACTAAGATTTTTTTTTTTTTTAGTTTAGCAGTTTTGAGGAGAAAAACTTCAAAGCCAATGAATAAACAGAGACATTCAGTTAAAAATCTTTTACGAATTGCGCAAAAGCTCCTCTCCAAAGGGAGCCCTGGAGTCTGCCATGTCTGGAGACAGGATTCTGGAGAGTTCTCCTGAGGGGCCATGCTAAACCCAGGCTCAGAGCAAAGATCCGGTGTGCCTCAGTAGCGTGGAGATGGGGAACACCCCACTGTGAAGCCTGCCTGACATGAACGGGGCTGAGAATGGTACACTCTATTGTAATATTCTGACCCAGTGAGACAAAAGAACTTCACCAACCAATTTAAATGCTCTTGCTGGGGCTGCCTGGGAACTGGTTTCTTCCAAATATTTCTCCCATGAAAAGCTTTTGGAATCCTTGTATTCTGGAAAAGATGAAGGACTATCTTAAGAGTTAAATTATAAAAAACTCCAATCAACTACAAAACCACCACCACCACCACCACCGGAGCACAGCTATGTAATACGTGGCTATTCTGTGAACTGAGCTCTCACAAAAGATGGCAGATTGACATCCTTGCAGAATTAAGCCACCTGTTTATTCACACAGAAAATTTACAGCACAGGCAGTAGCAGTGCAAACTTCCAGCACACTGTTCATTTCTTTATTGCTCCACCAATTCTTCGTCTCTTGAGTAAGTTGCCAGATAGAGCCAGTCATGGGGTTTTGTGATATGAACTGAGATCACCAAATTAATTTCCTATATTGCAGGCTTCTGAACAGCTGTTAGATAGTAGAGACTTTCCATCACTTCCCACATATCTATGGGTTGGATGCAAATTAGCAGCCTGGAAGGGAAAGGCTCCATCTCTCCCATTAACTTCCTGAGATTATGGTAAACTAATTTCCTGTATTTCAACCACAGTGGGATATGTTCTCCTTGGCAGCACAACGCAAACTACATTTTTAAAAAGTGTTCTACGTCTTTTTTTCTATCCTTGCTATTTATCACCATCTTATTAGCCTGAATTTGTGAGTCTCGGTTGTTCCCATTGGACAGCCGTGCACATCACAAAACTACGCAACTGGCAAATTGAGGACTCCCAGAGAAGTCAGGAATTGAACAGAGACTAGCCTTCCATTCTGAAGGAAGCTCCCACTCCCATCGATGCTGCTAAACCTATTAAGCAAATAAAGGACGTCATGCTACAAGGCTGTCAATCCAGCACCAAGTGGACAATATTTTTTTTAGGCAAGAAAACAAAAAACAAAACAAAAAAAAACCTGCTAAAGCCTGAAAACAACACAATTTCCCTGCAGATTTTATCCTTTCAATTTGCTAATATCTCAATTTCAATGCAGAAGAAACATACAGGACTCCAATTTTTCCTCCTCTCTTTCCAGGAATTCCATACCCACACCTCTGGGAGCATGAGACTGAGCCTCCTTTTCCCAGCTCGCCTTCAAGGAAATACTGCATCTACCTCCAAAGACTTCCCCACAAAAAATTCAGTTTTGTTTCCAAATGATCAAGCCCTCTCTCAGTGGCTTGAAAGAGCTATAGAAATCAAATATAGTTGTACTTCAGTGTGCATTAATAATAAACCTGTTCAGCCAATAAAAGAAAGGATACTGAATAGCACTCATAACTTGCAAATATATAATTATGCAGGAGATAGAGCTTGCAGGTCTTCTGACTGAAGCAAGAAACACAATCCTGCTTTTAACATACCAGGTGGTGTTGTCAGTGGGGTTCCAGTTTCTTGGCAGTAACCAACAGGACGAATATATGGGCTGCTAGCATCACACCTGGATCAAAAGGAAAGAATTGGCTCTAGTCAACTTTAATGTGAGAAGAAACACAGCAGATCAAATCCGATCTGATGTTTCTTTGCTGGAGCAGCAGATGCTTTTAGCGTGTGTGATCATGATGTACAGCACAAGTGCTTCCTGGTTGGAATTCACAAAAGCTACATTTTCAAGAACTGACATTCAAGTTGCCCCAGCAAGACAGGTGAATACTAAAGAGCCGAAGTGTGTGTTTGTGTAGCTAACGCATCCTTTCTAAGTGCTGTTCTTTGAAAAACGAGCCCACTGAATTAGTCTGGGCACAGATTTTCAAAACTAACATATGAAACAAGCAAACAAAAAAATGCTAAAACTCATACCATAAGAAGCCTATGCAAGAAATAAATATGGTGGGGGAGGGTGGTGATTTGAAGACTTGAGCTTAGAACTGTGTACATATTTCATTAACTGAATGTGAAGCCAATTGAAACTTGCCTGGCTTCTGATTTGGTTACAAAGCCAAAACTTGGTCCAAGTGCTTGAAATCCTGAGAGAACTTGGCCCAAGTTCTGAGAAAGCCCCTTCTTTCCCATGGGTTCTGGGGAAGGGACTGATGGTTTCATGCCAAACCAGGCAAAACAATGCAGCTTCAGCCAAATTTTGCTTCGATGGTTTTTTTGTTTGTATCTAAGTTTGCCTTCCTGGAGTAAGAAACAGCTGTGAAAAGAGTGTAACACTAAAGAAACCACCACCACACACAGAGCTGATGGGTGCAAATCTAAATGCTTTGTATTGCTTTCACAGATCAAAAGCTAACTTTTTTTAGAAATTAAACTAAAAACTGGGCACACTTCTATAGTGTAGATTGGGATATATGAAATGGAGAGGAAAGGTGTTTTCTTTACAAATATTCAATATGGTCTCTTGGTTAGCTGGGACCAGGACTAGGGAGACCCTCACATGGAATGCGGCATGAACATAAGAACATCAGAACATAAGAATGGCCATACTGGGTCAGATCAAAAGTCCATCAGCCCAGTAACCTGTCTTCCAACAGTGGGCAATGCCAGGTGCCCCAGAGGGAATGAACAGTACAGAGAATCATAAAGTGAGCCAGTCACCCATTCCCAGCTTCTGGCAAACAGAGGTTAGGAACACCTTCCCTGCCCATCCTGGCCAATAGCCATTGATGGACCTATCCTCCATGAATTTATCTAGTTCTTTTTTGAACTCTGTTTTAGTCTTGGCCTTCACAACATCCTCTGACAAGGAGTTCCACAGGTTGACTGTGCATCGTGTGAAAAAATGCTTCCCTTTGTTTGTTTTAAACCTGCTGCCTATTAATTTCATTTGGTGACCCCCTGGTTCTTGTGTTATGAGGAGTAAATGACACTTCCTTATTTACTTTCTCCACACCAGTCATGATGTTATAGACGTCAATCATATCCCCCTTTAGTCATCTCTTTTCCAAGCTAAAAAATCCCAGTCTTTTTAATCTCTCCTCATACTGAAGCCATTCCATACCCCTAATAATTTTTGTTGCCATTTTCTGAACCTTTTCCAATTCCAATATCTTTTTTTAAGATGGAGTGATCACATCTGCATGCAGTACTCCATGGTACATCCACATCTTGATTTATATAGAGGCAATATATTTTCTGTCTTAAAATTATTAAAATTAAATAGTTAGCATCTAAAAAATAAAAAGCACCCTGAGATTCTCAGATGAAAAGTGCAATAAAAGAACAGGACATAATTTTCAAAAAATGAGTAAGATTCTGATCAATTCAATGGATTTAGAAGGGAAAGACTTCCATGGACTTCAATATATTCACAGAAGGCAATGAGACATGGGTCTCCACCCAAGAGAGGTGACAGCTAGAAGCCAGAAACCTTTAAGAAGATGGCCCTTGAAGGACCATGAAGAGAGAAATACAGGTGCAGTTACCTCAAAACTGTGACAAGGCTACTTATTTAGAAGCCTGAAAATGGATTCAGGAGCCCCAAAGCACTCACACTTTAAAATCTTAGCAGTTAAGTATTAGTGATCATGCACTTTATGGCAAGATGTTACAAGGGGAAAAATATCACAGTATTTGCGGATAAAGTTTGGAAATAGTTTTCTTTACCAATAGTCGTAGCTCTCGTCCCAGTTGTCAAAATGAATTAGCAGCCGGTTATCCAACGTGTCAGCGATGGTTGCCACGCACATCAAAGATGGATTCTTTTTGTCCACTGCCTCTAGTTTCATTCCCACCCGAAAACCGGATGGTGTGACAGGCTAAGGAATAGCATAGAGGGAAAAGATATGTCAAGCTCTATGCCAGGTCATTTAAATTACTGTTCCAAACCTATTTGGCTCAGGTTATTTGAACAAAATCCTGTAGTAGCAGAAAACAATATCATACTGTAACTACTTGCTTGTTAGAACATCTGTCATGAGGGTTAAAGCCCAGATTTCCATGTGTTCTGGCAACAATGCCTATGATTTCTAACAATAGGTTGGTGCAATCTGAATAATACTTATGTTCAATTACACCAGAGCCAGACAGTTCAGAGATAGAGATACAGAGGGCCCTTCTGATGATGAGTACGGATAGAGGATGGATACTAGCATTGCACACCCTACCATATTAATGGAGAAGGATACGTCAGATGGCTCGTGAGAGTCTCCAGGGTATACAGGTGGGTCAGTCCAAAAAGCAGAGCCAGAATTACATGCTAAGGCCTCGATCCCTCTAAAGCAAATCCTCCATCCTTTTGCAATATCTGGGTAAGAATACTTTGATTAGGCTGAATGGGAAATGGTGTTCAGCAAAGAAACCAGGAGACCACTAACTCAGGATGGGGAAAAAAACAATGGTGGTGAAGACAGAAAAAACAACAGAGATCTAGATAAGCTTGAAAGCTTGTCTCTCAGCAACAGAAGTTGGTCCAATAAAAGATGTTACCTCACCCACCTTGTCTTTCTAATATCCTGGGCTCAACACAGCTATAAAAACACTACAAACAGAGATATGTACAGGGATGAACACCTTTGTGTATAGTGCAGAACAAACAGGACTTGTGAGATTCTTAGAGTACAGAGAAGTATCACAAACATCTAGAAGCTGAGGCCCCAAGCAAAAACAGAGTATTACGATGTATTTAATTAATGCCAATGTAAATCAGCAGACAAGAGATCAAGGAGGAGGGCAAATAAACAGTCTCTGTCTGGGAAGTTAGTGAATGTTGGGAGGGCTTGGGGTGGAGAAGTAAGAAAATTACTTTGGTTTCTCAGCCTACAAATAAATTGCTGTGGGAAACTGCTCCCACATGACTCTACCAAGTTCTTTAGTGTTACAGCTTCTGTCCTGAGCATATAAAAAGGACACGTTTATATTCTGGCCAAAGTTTTAGGCAGTGCTTACTTAATATCAGTCGTATTTTAAAAGACATTATACCCGATGCCACCACTTACTGTGCTGAAGGTCTTGAAAAGGTTTTTCGGGGCTGCTTGAGCTTTGCAATTCTTCAAATACAAAACCCAATTAAATTCCCCTTCCTTGTAACCTAGAAAAAGAGATCAGAGATTGTTTTACATTGTTCCTGCTATATTCAGACTGGTTTTTCAAAAATGGAAATAACCTAGAGAAGGATTTGAACTTTGCATGATACCTGCCCTTGTACATTCGTCAAGAATTAGGCATTTCAGTTAACATATTACTCCCTCTTTTACTGCACTGTCTAATCATTAATCTGAAACTTTCATTTCTTAGAAACATTTGAATGCAAGAAAGAAAGCATAAGTTGTGAACAAAGATATTCACTGATTTGCATGCTCACTTAATAAAGAGTTACTAATTACTTTGACTAACAATGCCAAACCCTGGGAATATCAGTAAGAAATTGGTTTGCTCTTCTGGCAATTATCTTCACATTTCAAATCATTCAAAGTGGGTTTGACATGAAACAAAACATGGACACTAAGGGCAGCCAGTTCACAGCAAAATGCATTGCTTCTTTTACACATTTATTTATCCACGTACCTTTCGGAGACAGCAGCTTGTGACCTGTCTTTTCACACCAGCCAACAGGGTGGATATCTGGAGAGTCAGCATTAACCCAGAAGTCATAGTACTCAGAATAACCATCAAAATGTAACCGCATCCTGTATCCCTGCACCTACAACCACAAGAGATTGTATTATCTTAAAGGGACATTGACAAGTGACAAAAATACTATTTTTAAAAGCCATTAACTCTCTTCTCTTTGGGTTTGTAAAACTGAAAGGAACTTTAAAAAAAAATTTCCTTTAGAAAATTCAGTTTTACTTTTTCCATTTATGCTGTTTGCTTATTTTTCCCATTACACTTAGGGCTGGTCTACACTACCATTTAAGTCCATCTAACTTACGTTACTCAGAGCTGTGAAAAAGCCCCGCCCCCCCTGAAGCGACGCACGTTTTGCACTGTCCACACCGGCGCTATGTCAGTGTGAGACACTCTCCCACTGACATAGCTTCCACTTCTTGTCAAGGTGGAGTAATGATGCCGACGGCAGAGCACTCTCCCATAGGCATAGCGTGTCTTCACCAGACATGTTACAATGGCACAGCTGCTGCGCCGATGTAATGCTGTAGTTTAGATTTCCTCTCAGTTTGGACAATGTAAAATAAGACTTGTCTGTTTCATTTTCTTGTTCTCATACTGTAGCCCTACATTGCAATGTTTTGGGTGGCACATGCTGCAGGGAACTGCAGAGGGTCCAACCCAACCCAACCCAGTTTTTCAATGCTTTAAAAAGACACTATGAAAACATTTCTACTCGTATAGGTTTTGCGAAGCCTTAAGTCCCGGTTTTGAAATCCTTGCCCATTTCCATCCACTGGGATTGACTGGGGCACTGTGGAGGGGGAAGCCCTCTTGGACCACAGTCTGGGGCTACATTTCTTCTCTGGATCTCACAGAGTTCTCCCCCTGCTTGTGGTATACAAGAGTTTCTTCAAACAAACCAAGGAAAAGGGGTCTTTCCCTCTCCCTCCCTGGGGACTAGTAGAATTAAAGTTAAAAAAAAAAAAAAGTATTCAACCTCGTAGGCAGTTTCTCCAACACCTTTCCGTGGGTCTGCTTTTTAGCATTCTTGATCAGGGCTAGGGGCCATCTTTATGCCCTCACCTTTCAGTAAACCTACTCAGCACCTGGTCTATACAGTTTCAGGAGCGGCAAGGTCCCAGACTATCTTCCTCTTCACTGATCTATTCCTGTAATCAGTCGTATCTGAGGCATAGCAGTCATCCCCCTAATTGCCACTCCTTGCCATGACAGGTTTTCCCCTTTTCAGCCTCGTCCTCTGCTAGGCAGAGCAAACCTTGTAGGTGTGTCTGTGTTGGCTTATTTTATCCATTGTTATTGTGTCCATTGTAAATGGTTCCCTGGTTGTTCCCCCTGATTTGAGCTAGTACAGACATTCTGTTTCCAGCCTGTTGATCCATTTACCTCCTTAATGCTGTTTCCCACAAAATGAGGCATCACCCATGTCTAATTACTCTTGTCAAACCAGGCCTACAGTCCGGTTAGTGCTGGCTGAGTCCAGAGAAGCTCATTAACTTCCCCTCTATTAAGGTGAGGGTGTGCCCCTTACAGTTACGCTCTGGATTCAGAATTATTTACGTAACAGCTGAAGGATATGGTCCCAAATTTAGATCCTCAACTACATTCCTGTGGTTTTCAGCTCAAACTTCTCCCAACCCTTACATTACTTGGCTTGTTTTATTTCATTTTTTTTTAAACAATCTAAAAGATTATTTCTTTAACAAGTCCTCCTTAGACTTCTGATGTTGTTTTCTAATGAAAAGGAAATCAAATCCAGGAAAAACAATTACCTCAGCAATGGTGAGGACACAAAATAAAGATGGGTGTCCAGGATCCAGTCCCTCTAACTTCATTCCAACTTTAAATCCATTCCTAGTTTGTGGGAAAGATTGATACTGTGGGGAAATTAATGTTGGAAGAAAAAAAAGTTATTTCACTTTTAGAGAGACAACTTATTTCAGAATAGTCACCAGAAACACTAAAGACTTAGTTTTTTCTAAACTGAAAACCAGATCATCACTAGAAATCACTTCAGTGTTACTCTTGCATAATTTTGAATTGTTTCCCACGACTGGATGCAGGTGCCTGCAACTGTTTCCTGTTCTGTATCCCTTTTAAAATGAGAAGTGATGTCCAATGGTCAAGCACAGTTATATGGATCAAAAATCGCATCATCATGTGTCCCTAATATATCTGCAGATGATATTCTAAACACTCTCTGTCAAAAGTATCTGATTTTTTTAAGAACTAACTTGGAAGTCTGTTTTAATTAACTGCAGGTACCAGTAAATCTTTTAAAAATGTTCTAAGGCAAGTTTAATTTGTACATAAAGGACCCTTTATAGGGCCCAATCCAGAAGGCCTGCCACAGGGGGACTTTTGCCTGTTTCAGGATTGGGTCCATACTACAGTTATTATCCCAACAGAGCACATTCATTCAGGACTAGCTGCTCTGGAATAATTCCATGTGTGGATGTTCCTATTCTGGAATAAGAGTACCCTGTTCTGGTTTAGCTTAATCCACTTTGAAAAAAAAAAAAGTGTCCACACATGCAATGATTCGGGAATAGATTTTGCACTCTAAATTCACATCCAACCTCAATCCAAATTAACTTTCAACTATAGATAAGTCTAAAGAATAAGTTCTCTATAACTGGAACTGCAAACAGCTTACTACAATACAGTAAACCTTAAAAGATTTTCCTTTCACTTTATGGTGGTCTCAGTCCTACAAGTTGCTGAGTACCCTCTACTGCCAACAAAGTCGGTGGGATTTGTGGGAGCTCAGCACCCTACGGGGTCGGGGCCTATAGATAAAGTTTCATCATATCCAAGTTCTCTGTACTCTGATTTAGACACAGCAACTGGATATTACTTCTACCCTCACTTGTAACGACTGCCTCTTAATAAGATAATCCATAGCAGTTCAAGATTAAAGGATCCAATTAATTTTAACAGTGTTTTAATTAGTAAGGCTAAAATCAGCATCACACAACCACCAGTCATGAGCAGGACATATAAAAAGATACTAAACTGCCCCCCTCCAACACGATTGAGTGATCTGCTAATAGCTGATTTACTTATAACTAATTGAAGCAGACTAGAACATTATTTGTGGCCAAGATCAAGTGCAAGGACTATATAAAGGGTGTGTAAATGTCACCTAGTCCCACTGTTGCCTTAAAAGAAAAATAAGAGATTTAAAACAAATCAAATATTAGTCAATCATATCGGAAATCTAGAGAATTAACTCTTCCTGCCCTGAATTAACTTCAGTCATAATATTTTGCTCCTTTATACTATTTTTCAGAGAATCTCGAATTGTTTTACAAGCATTAAGTAATTGAGCCTCACAGGCTTTCCATGAGGGAAGGTACATTATTAGATTTGTTTTTAGTGTGGGAAACAGTTTTCCTGTCCCACAAAGTTTTTTGAGATTTCAAAAATTTTCCCTGTTCTGAATTGGGACAAAGTCAAAATTCTCAAAAATTTTCACAGACCAAAAATCCAAAAGTATTTTCTGTTCAGGTCAAGCAAAACATTTCAATCTGATTTTGACTGCTTTTTACGTATTTATTTATTCAAACTGAATTAATTAACTTTTAAAAGATGTCTGTCTGAACCAAAAATCTGCAATTTTGTATTTGTTAAGTGTCAAAATGGAATGCTTCAACAACTCCACATTTTTTTGAACTGTAAATTTGTTGAAATCAACGCTTTCCCGCAAAAAGTTTGTTATGATTAACTGGTATTTTTCAACGAAAAAATGTTGAGTCAAAAAACTGCTGACCAGCTTTATTCATTTTACAGGTAGGGAAACTGAGGCAGTGAGGTTGCCTGACTTGTTTAATCTGCAGCTGTGGGGTTCTATTCTTGACTCGCTGCCTGTCCTTGGGAAAGCCACTTAACACCCCTCTGTATCTCAGTTTTCCGATTTGTAAAGTGAAAGTGGGGAAATCAGTGCTTGCTTCCTTTTGCAAAGGACTGTGAGATCTACAAATGAAGAGTGCTTTAAGGGCAAAATATTATTATTGCAATGCAGCAAAAGTCAGCAGTACAGCTGGAAATAAAACACAGGAGTCTTGACCAGCCCCTTCCCTCTAACCACCACAGCACACAGCCTCCATAGAAGATGCATAGTGTGGGGTTTTGTTTTTTTTACACCACTTACGGTGCTGGAAGTCAATATTTTTATGCTACCTGCTTATAGCAATCCGAGCACTACTTGCAACTGGTGGTGTCAGGGAAGTCCCCAATTCTGGCACCAAGGGGTTAATAATTTGGTGACACTGCATTAGAATTATCAAAGCAGAAAAAGCATCCAAGGGGCTGCCAACCTCTTTGAACAGTTTTAGGGGAGCAGCTGGCATCTGTTCCTCTTCCAAGTAAGAAACCCAGTTCCACAGCATCTTCTTTCCAGGAACAACTGAATAATCAAAAACAGAAAGAGAGAACATTTATCTCATGGAGGACAGAATGCTGAATGGAGAGCAGCCATCTCCTCCCTTTCCTTCCCACTCACTGAACGGCCACTATCACCATCTGGAGCAGATCCAGATGCCAGCCCAGCCCTCCTTGATTGCTTAAAGAGCAGGTAACAAGAGCCTCAGAGGAGCTCAAAGCTCAATCTGGGGGCCAAACACATCTGGTGACTGCTATCCCCATCACTTTAAATTGCTGGTGAATTACATTAAGCAGCTACCCATCTTGAGGAAAATACAAACCCCAGGCAACAGTTTGACTGTAACTATTTTTCATTAGAAAAAATTATGTTAAATTATATGCCAATTAGTTGTGGCACACAGGCTGCTGGCAAGTTGGCACTGGAGTGTTGGTGCTGCAAAGCTGGGACAGCGCTAGAACGGGAACTTCAAAAGGAGGAAAAGAATTTCTCCACCCAATATCTGGAAGCACGAATAAGGGTGGGGTTCAAACTAAAAACAGCACAGGAAAGGCACATAGCAGCTGAAAACAAACTCAAAATAAATCAAATGAAAAACCAAACAAACACTTTTGTTTAGCAAATGTATTAGTACATGGATAGTGAATACGATCACAAAAGCAGGTGTCTGGAGTCAGGCTAGTAGAACCACACTAACAAAGAGGAAAAAGTTACATTTTAAATGGATATTAAAAATTACCCCAAATTATCTATAACTATCTCCCTTCAAGTATATAATAAATCTCAAACCCAGCACCTTCAAAATCTGTAAACAATTCCCTATTTATTTACATTACATCTTCTATTCAGAATTTGCTGCGTACAGGTGTGAGCCAAAGCTCATTGAAATCAATGGGAAAAGACTCCTACTGACTTCACTGGGCTTTGGATCAGGCCCACTCTTTCGAGGTTCTTATACTGTGCTAAACACAATGTAATATTCCACCTGATACACTGCAGAAGGTTGATGTACAAAAAGCGGAATAGGTGCCTAACAAAGGTAACTATTACTCTGAAAGTGGAATGGGCTCCACTGACCTTGTTTTTTCTGTTTACAATGATCCATTTTGTAATAGCTGGTAAAGTTTGCAAACAATGAGAAAAGAGACCATGAGCTCAGCTCACCTTGTTTTAGAGGTTTAGTATTTCTGCGACTTTTCATATTATTTGATTTATTCTTCTCCTAGACACAGATTAAAAAAAAAGTTTAGCCACGTTATTGTCTCCCCCCCCACAGGTCATTTCACAATGTAGGTATGATAAAGATGTAACATATTACTAATAGAAATATTCTTCTTAAATCAAATCTGTGAATGCATTACAGTAATAGCAGGATCTTACATATACAGCTACTTTTTATCCTAAAGAATCACAAAGTGCTTTACAAATTGTTTCCACCAAAGATTATTTAAATAAGTCACATGGTATAGTAAAGACTGAACTCTCTATTGTAGTGGATTGGATTCATTGCTACAAATCCTGCAGTGCAGACAATCAGCAACTTTATTACTATCCTACACATTAGATTCACACAAATGTGTGTCCATCTATGCTAGTGCGTGGATACACAGAAAGGATATTCACCAGCCACTGAAGGAAACAGAAGTTCCAAGTAACTGCTGTCACAAAGACACCTCTAGAAACTGTATTTTGTCTTTAAACATCACAGATTATGGCCGATAACTTGTAAACTACAAAAAAGAAATACTAACATCACGTTAGTTCACCCAGGGTTGTCACTTCTTGAAGCAAAAAGCAAGAAAGGAAAAAATTGAAAATCAGAGCCAAAATATGTCCCATGCCCTTTAAAAGGTTTTTTTTTTAAATGGGGGTAGGGAAAAGAAAGGGAGAGATGGAAGAAGGAAAGTAGTTTTGACGTTTTGCATACAATCCCTCAGATAACAGCTGAACTATGGGATAAATTAAACTGTATGCACCATTAGAAACTTCAGCCGGTTCACCAGTAACTGCTCCAGCTGAGCTCAGTGTTACAAAACAAGCAAAATACATGAATACAAATAAAAATACTCTGACATGGCAGCCTGCATATCAAGTAGCAGAGTATGGACCTTTCAAACAGAGGAGTTCTAGTTTTATGAACACTAATCTTGTAACGGCTTCTTTCCCTTGATCAATAAGGTACACATGAGTATATACTTGAACAGCAAGCAGAGGTCACAAGCACTCAGAGGATGGGTGTATCAACCTTTCCATGCTCTGGTGAAAGTGCCTTCGTAACAGACAAGTCATGCCTCAGAAACTGTTTTGCAGTGTTTTGAAGGACAAGAAGAAAACCATGCAGTGCAATTCCTAAAGACTGAGGGATTTGGTGGCAAACAGATGCAATTTTCTCAATCAAAAAATATCAGTGATTTATTTCACCTGTGACTTCAGACACACTACAGTTTTTTCAACACTGCTGGGATATTTTTGTTTTCCCACTATTAGTCTCTAGATATTTTAATGTATAGAAAGGTTTGCAGATAGCACATCTAATGCATGTGTAACACTGAACTCAAGTTCCACTGTCTGTTTCAAATGTTCATAGTATAGTTTTCTGTAATGTGGCTGTACTCTTAGGTGCATTTATTTTTACTACTGTAAAGGACTCTGTACCCCTCTGGCACAAGACAAGTAAATTATAGGTGTGGACAAATTATAGTCTAAAAATTGAATTGTGACCTCTTGCTGGTTTTTCACCAGCATAACTCCATTGATTTCAATGGAGATTTTCCCGATTTACACCGGTGTAATGAGGTCAGACTCAAGTCTGAAAGATTCATGGAGCCCACTAGAGTACATAGAATACACCCTTTGATTTGATTTTCTTTGTACTGACAAGTAACCTCGTTCGTTACAATTCCATTCAAACAAAAGTGCATGCCAATCTCGTTTACCTCATCATCATCTACATTTTCATCCTCGTCCTCAGAATCCAGAAGAAGTTTCCTCTTCCTTCGGAGTCGCTTGAGGGGTCTGTCAGCCTCATTAACCTGGCAACCAGTGCTGACATTAAGGTTTCTGCTGTTTATTCTGTTTCTGCAATCAGCTGGGATGTCTTTAGAGTCACTGCAAACAGTCACAATTTAAAATAAAAAACCTGTTCTATAAGCAGTGTATGGATTGTGTGTGGGGCTTGGCTGGCAAATAAGAAGTGAATTTAATATTGGTGGGAAGAGACAGATTGTTTATCTAGCTTAGATACTTATATAGGCATGGCAAGATTAGATTTTTATCAGTACATGTGTGTAAATATTGATTTCACTGTACACATACAAATCAACTAAAAGATTTTTCATCAATAATAATATACATTTGCAGCTAGGCAAAGTAAGAAAAATGATGCCTGAAACCTTATTAGAGTTTGCTTGAAGGATATTTACTATATTTATTTTGATATAGGATGTTGACTGTGTTCTAACAGTTACAAAGCTTTAACTTTTTAAATCTCAGCATCTACTGTCATAAAATTATCTGACAACCCTCTCTAATTTTGCGGAACTGTGAAAATTTAAATAGATAAAAAAAATCTAATAAAATGCTTAAAAATAAACATTGATATTACCTGTTGAAATTATAAAAATAAAAGTAGAATTGTCAGAATTTTATGTCCCTGTTACCTCAGTATCTGATCGCCTCACAATCTTTAATGTATTTACCCTCACAACATCTCTGTAAGGTAGGACAGTGCTGTTATCTCGGTCTTACAGCTGGAGCACTGAGGCGTAGAAGGACTAAATGATTTGCTCTAGGTCACACAGGAAATCTGTAGCATAGCAGGGAGATGACCTGGGTCTCCCAAGTCCCAGCCTAATGCCCTAACCAACGGACCATCTTTCTTCATGGGAAATGTCAGATTGACAGGCTGGGAGGCTTAAATCCTGCATTTATCTCCTGAGCAGGTACAGCACACAGAGTGGCAATGCAGCCAGACTTGAGCAGTTGGCACTAATTGACCTCTTTGCTGGCAAACTTGGCAGAGAGGCCAAAAACTGAGGTCCTGGAGAGCGAACTCTCTTCTCTTATTTATAGATGGTACCTTCAGAACAGGACTAGGGCGATCAGTAGGCTTTGCACTGCTGCTGCCAGTGCTGTGCTGATACCTGCTTTGTTGATTTATTGCTGTCACTGCAACACCTTCCACAGATGCAAAATTCTCATTAAATGGAAAAATGCTGTGAGGTTTCTTACTTGTCTTTATGCTGCTGAGAGCAGGTTCGAGTACAAAACTTCCCGTTCTCCAAGCAGTCCATCTGCCCACAGTTTTCACAGGCTGAGATGTCAGAACTAGGCACGTTGTCTTTGGGCCCTGCAGAAGAGGACAATGATTAAAGAAAAAGCTGTAAAGTTTTTAAATTTATCACCTCTCAGTTTCATCCAAGGAGCTCTCCCAACACCCTTTATAAACTTTCATTAACTAAGCCTCACACCCCCTTCAAAGGATCTGATCTGGTATTTAAAGAGAGTGTTTTCTGTCATTAAAGCCCAAACCACTCAGATCTAAAGAAGTTGTGATATTTTAATATTAGGGAAACTCATGCTCCTCTGTAAAAGCATCAAAGAAAATTAAATCTCAAGGCTCTAACCAGGGTCCAATTAGAAGACTTTTTTTAAGTGCCCCTATAGCTTCAAGACAAGTGCAACTTTTGTTTGAAATTGTGTCAAAAGTGTCTAAATTTTTAGGGGGTGCTTGTAACATGCAAATCTGTTTTAAAAGTCAGTACTTACATATATTTTTCATATTTCTTGAAAATCTCTATTAAGAGGCCCTCGAAACGCCTCATTATAGGTATCCTATTAAAAGTGTCTGAAAATCTCTCTATATAAATGGCTGCATGCTTCAAGGAAAACACATGAGTTGAATACAACAAAACTGACTTAAATGATGAGCATGTTGATCCCAGTATAACAATTTTACAGCCTGCCCTGATTTAGGTTCTTCCTAATGTAAATTAAATCCTGATCTAATATCACATTATAAAACACAAAGTCCATATTTCCAAAACTTAGCATCAAAGTAATTCACATTTTGTTCATCTATAACCAACTAATTTTGTGCACAAATTATGCACTGGGGCATGCATGTGGGCTGGGTGCAATCTACTATACCTAACATAAGGATAGCTGCATATTTTGGGCTCACAATTGACTGTTTTGACACAGTTTGCTAAAACGTGGCCTCAGATGCTAAGGCTCACTCACCAAGGCTCACCAAGGCTTGTAATATCCTGCTGGAAGACCGAAAAATATGGTTTATATTTGATGCCTCAGATAGGCCAATACAGATGCCGGATGGATTTCGTTGGAGTTCAGCAGAGACAGTCCATTTGTACTAACTACATCCTAAGCCCTTTCCATCTGCCCTTGAGGACTTGCTGATTCAAGACATGGGGAAGGCAGGTAAGGAAAAACACTTATATAGAAGGCTGTGCCTGTAGAACTCTCTCTGTAGAAAGACCCACTGTCAGGGGGAGTGTTCTTGGGTTAAAGCGGAGCAAGGCTGTCCTAGTGCTGAGTCATCATCCAAGGCCAGATTCTTAGCCTGATGGAAAAACACCTACTAGTCTCTCTGACAGGGAGGAGATGCACCCCCAATAAAGCCAGGATGAGTATATCTGAATGTATGGTCTTCCATCTCTCCTGAGCTTACCAGGCATTTTGCTACCAGAAGTGCTGGTAGAAGAACATGTCAGAGTTTCCCTGCAGTGCTGCAGACAGTATGTCTTGCAAACCACGCTGCTCCTATGTGCTCCAAGGCAGTGACATGCCCTGAACTGCTCCAAGGTGCTAGTGCAAAAGCTGCTCCCTAGCACCAAGGGAGGCTGATACACCAGGGGCTCCAAAACACCAAGCTGGGACACATTTTACACACGATCCTGTGATGCAGGGCCTGCCACAGGACTTTGTGCCAGGAGCCCTAATCCTCAGCCTTCAGCCTCCCAAGGCATGACCAGGAAGCAACTCAATGTGGTGACCAAGTCTCAAACTGCCTCTACACAATAAGAGCCGAAGGAAGATCCACTACTGGACTTAGCAAGTTCAATGTACACCACCTGGGGCTGAGGACAAGACACAAGCCTAGACCCAAAAGAGCTACGGCAGCTGCATTGGTTGGAATTGCTGGGCAGCAGCTCCTGGGGGAGGAGCAGGTCTGAAAGGAACTGCCTGAAATGTTCCTGGTGCCTGAGGTACTTTTTGCTCACTAGGGCAGTTCCCTGGAGTTGGATTATTGTAGCCTCAGGGATCCAAAATTCTTAGAGCTAAGGGTTGTTTCCACATGATTCATGCTAGAGGCATATGTTTCCAGAGTGAGTATCCTGCACAGATAATGGGCAAGATCCTGGCCCTGCTTTCCAAGACAGAATTAGCACAAGCAAACACAAAGCCAGCTCAGCTGGCTACCTGAGGATTCCAACTGCACAGGGAATTCCTGGCTGGTACAATGTTATGATATCTACTCCTGCTCCAACCCAACATCAGGTGTGTGTCCAGGGCAAAGGAATCACCAGGCACTCCCGTGATCCCCATCTGCAAGAACGAACTCTTGGTGGCTTTTGCAACTGAGCCATGCTTTGAGTGGGTGCTTGACAAAGATCTAGCCCAGTGTCTTTCCCTCCTTTATAAAGTGCTTTGAGATCTTCAGATGAAGGATGCTAGATAAGCACTAAATAGTATTATGATTATATGGGAACTAAATTCATTCAAAATAGGTATATATATTCAAAAACATACAGTAATTCACTACAATAACCACCACCACACAGCTCATGCAAGCAAGCACTGTATTGCTACAGGAAGCACTTCTTAAAACATGGGGTTCCAGCGTCCTATCAAGCTGTGTATTTGGTCCCTTGGCAGTGCACAAAGCTCACCTGCAGAATCAGCACCAGAGGCAGCAGTGGTGTTGGTAGCAGCCAGAGTGGAAGCACCAAGGTTAAGGCCGGCTATGCTGGCATTTATTGCTGGAGCCAAGAGAGTTTTTACGGCTTCTGCTTCAGTAATGATTTCTAATGTTCCAAACTCACTTAAATGGAACTGCAGGTAACAAAAGAAAGAAAGCGGCTAAAGCAGACAAGCAAACTGAACAGCAGCAGACAGGCTTCAAAGGACGAATGATAGTGCATGAGATTCAATATGTAAGAGCTAGGACAAAAAGCACCATTGGCAAGAGAAACTGCTTTCCATACAACATCGTGTCACAAAAAAATCCTGTTTTACCAGGAAATGCCTGTTCAGTGGTGGTCTCATAAAAAAAGCTATTGATCTGCTTCAGTGTTAATACAGAAAAGCTAAGTTTATTCTTGTGTGCTTCAGATTTTTTCCCTTTATCTAATTCAAACCTACAGCATTTCTAGGAAACAAATGGAGCGATTTGTCTGCCCTCTGAAAGAGATCAGCAACTTAGCCAAAATCCCTGTTCTGAGTTTTCAGGATTAGCCTATGATGAATAAATAGACAACAGCAGCAACCCACCTAAAAATCTTCTAGCAAGTAGGGACTGTTAAGAAAGAGGTTATTTACCAGTAACTGCAGTTCTTGGAGAGTACCACACACACCTGTAGGATGAGCTGCCTCTTCCTCACATACAACCAAACTCCCGCCTTCCCCTCTTCCACTCCCCTACCATGTCTTTGAGCTTTGGGAACCTTCCATAAATGCAGCATCAGCAGGGATTGCACACATGGTCCTTCACAGCACTAAGTATTTGGAGTTAGAGTTATAAGGGGCCATGCAGTTCTCAATCCCATTAGTTCCTTCAACTAAACTCAAGAGTCCAATGGCAAATGAACTTCACAGGAAGATGGGAGGAATGTGGGAATATACGGAGGCAACATTTATGAAGAACTACAGTTACTAGGTGGTAACTTCTTTCTTCAAGGTGGTCTCTGCAAAATCCTACTTGTAGAAGTCTAACAAATAGGAAAAATCAGAGAGTCTAGCTCACAGGGCCCCCTCCTCAGGACAGACTGGAGACTGTCTTTTCAAGCTCAAGGTATAAAGATCCGGCATGCAGAACAACAGTCCAGGGATCAGCTCCCCCTGAGGAACAGATAACAGCAGGTATGGGCTTATAAATCCCAGAAGCTGGAAGAAAACAACATATACTACGGTACTTAAACACCATCTCTCTGGGCCTGTAAACTCTGGATTGGATACAAACCCAGAACCAAAATTGAGTCATTCTGGAAATCCAAACTGTATCACTGATTAAAATCTGTCTAAACTATCTACACGATCAATAACTGTAACAAGCTATCAGGAGATTTGGGTAAAAAGAGAACAAACAAGAAAATCCTTCCAGACACAGAGCAAAAGTGTCTATACCCACAGCTAGCCATGGAAAAGGAAAGAGCTGAGGCAGCTGGGAACCGCATAGATTCTTACAACCTGGGCTTCAAATATCTGCGTTGCTAGTGGGGTGCTTGCTTGGTCCGAGCAGACACTGCTCTTCTAGCAGGTTCCTGCACAGCGCCAGTAAGCACAGTCTACAAGTGGGTGTATGCAAAGATCACCACAAGGAAGAAGGACTTTCTTATGATCTTGGAATTAATTGTACAACAAAAACTAACTGCCAGCCCCTCGATCTCAGTATCCTCTGCAGTATGAAGATGGCTACCCAACAACAAGAGAAATAAACTACCAGAGGTCACTCATGCTAGCAGACTCTGTGGCAGAGTTTTCATTCACATTAGCACAGAGATCGGCAACCTTTGGCCCGTGGCCCGCCCAGGGTAAGCCCCATGGCAGGCCGGGCCAGTTTGCTTAGCTGTCGCGTCCGCAGGTTCGGCCAATCGCGACTCCCTCGTCCCGTGCTGCTTCCCGCAGCCCCCAGTGGCCTGGAGCGGGGAACCGTGGCCAGTGGGAGCCACGATTGGCTGAACCTGCAGATGTGGCAGGCAAACAAGCAGGCCCGGCCCGCCAGGGTGCTTACTCTGGCGGGTCGCGTGCCAAAGGTTGCCGATCCCTGCACTAGCACATAGGTTGCATAAAACACCTTAAAAATCATAACCAATCTCCACCACACCAAACCAGGTTCACAAAAGCACTAGCCCTGACCTCTTAGGCCCACTGGCGGAAGCATCATCTTCCTCCTCTCCTTCACCCTTATTGTTCATGACATCGCTAACTCAATTCCACCCATAGCTTACAAAAGCTCTCCCCAAAACCCTCTCCCCACTCATTTGAGCTGCAGCTTGTATTCATCACAGCTTCAAAGATGCTGCACCAGAAGAAACATATTTCTGCCCCTGAATCCCAAAGTAACCAAGAGTATTATTTTTATTTAACTGAGAGCAAAGATAATCCACCCCAAACAAATGGTAATTATATACATGGGATTCTGATGGGCTTTTCTATAGGAGTCTTTACATCGGTTTAATGAGAGCACTGCCTCCTTCTTGACACGGTGGAAGCACAGTAGTGGAATGGATGGAAGATATGACAGGTTGAGGGTTCCTCAGAAACGCATATAATAGTAACAGATCGGTACTGTGAACAGACGGTCAGAATGGGAAGCCTCACTAGAGCTCTGATGTCCCATTAAGCAGCAGAGCTAACTACTGAAGGAAGCAAGGATATTAAAGCAGTCTTCTATTAAGGGACTAGTTTCTTGAGGATAATGAGATATATAGAGTCTTTTAGATATAAAATCATCAACTTGAATCCAGCCCAAGCCAGTAGTGACAGAAGGTTGTTACCAGCTGATGGCTCACCTGAGAGCACATGCGTTGCTGAGGCTCAGTTCATTTTCCAGCGGACAAGCACTCGTATCAGAAAAACCACCACCACAACTAGTTTGTTTGCTAGAAGTCTCTGAATACTGAATGAACCATGGGGTTGAACTCTACTCTGACTCCTCGAGGTTCCTTCTGATCAAGGACAAGGCACATCAGCATATGGAGTGGCTGATTCTGCTACTGCCTGCACTGTACCTGCTCTCTAGTAAAATGGAGGATTTCAATCTGCAGAGCTGCCAGTAAAGCATATTCACTAACTCTAAAGTCACATGAAATTTTTTAAAAACATTCTCCTTAATAAGAGACAAAAGAAGTAGAAATTACAAAAAACGTAACTGCGCTGTTTTCCTCTCCACATGCAAGAATTCTGACATACATGAAGGAGAAAAAAAAAAAGGCAAAAAATAAAAGGGAACTGGACAGTGAAAACAAAACCAAACCCCGTTATTGGATCATACTACTGACAGGCACACCCGCGAGGCTAGTTAATAATGAACAACCTGGACATTTGTACCACACTCAGTCACTGTGGCCTCATCTTTGTATTTGATAATCCTGTATTTACATTGTTCTGAATAAATCCCATCATGCTTTGTAGACACTACATACACTGTTATTCCAGAATCAAAATGCAGCCATCTCTGGGGAGGAATAGAACTGCTATTTAAGAGAACACAGCAATGTTTCTCAAGAGGTTTTCTTTTAGGAAGTGAAGAAAAATGTCTCCAAATGAAAGTACAGGGGAATACAGGAGCCAAGTTAGCCATTAGAAAGTAATTATCCAAACTGCAGTTTGAACAAAACCGCAGGACTCCTAGGAACTCCATGAACTTGATTCTGTATTACTCAGGTTTTATGTTAGTATAATTCCCATTGATTTCAGGTCCCATATGTTGATCAAAACACTTCAGACACACAGGGTCATGCATGCACTTATTCTTTTTACTTCTGTGGAGATACAGCATGGAAGAATTTGCTTCATGGACTGAAGTAAGCTTTGAAGGACCGAGTTGCAGATTTTTCAAAGAAAAGGGGAAGGGGAAAAGTGAAAGAAAAAGACCAATGTTTTCCAGTTAGGCCACTGATTTTGGAATGGATACCTAATTTGAGATGTGTTGAGCCTGATTTTCAGAGGCTCTGAGTTCCCACCACTCCAATTCACTTCAGTTGAAGCTGTAAATGTTCAGCACCTTTAAAAAAAAAATAGGCTCGGGGTATCACATTAGACATCCAAAAACTCAATGAAAATGTGGCCTGAATATTTAATTTTAAAAGTACAACTGAAATAAGTCTGTCAGGTAACTTGGAAAACACAATCAACTGATGGGGTCATTTTCTGTCTACCATATTTGTGAGCAACCTCCTCTAAAATCTCAGCTGCGATTTACGTAAGTTACACTATAGCCACTACCAATAAGAAAAGTGTAGATAGACAATAGCTGAGAAAATAATCACAGACACACTAAAGCAACCAATGGGCACAGTTCTACAAATATTCACTTGTGAGAAAAGCCTTTGTTCATTATGGGCTGAATTTAACAGGATTTCTTGCCTGAATAAGATGTACCCACACAGCGGAGAAATGGCAAGTTCAGGCCTTAAATGTCTGAGCAGCAATGAATGAAGGTTCTTAAATACCTCCTTGCAGTTATATTTACACACTCGAAATTAACTGAACAAGAGTCAAGAGGGGGGGGAAAAAATCAACAAGCTACCAGAAATCTCACTAGGAATTCACTACTTGTTTGGTGACTCCAACTCTGTTTTGTCACAGTAGCAGCTGACAGGGGATAATTATTTTAAAGCAAGTCTTTTTTTTTAACCAAAGAAAAGAACATGTGCTAACTTCAGTGCGTTACTAAAGGCGCGATCATTTCTTTACCCTGTTCCTTGGTTTCTTTCTTGTATGTTGCTACCTGGCAAGGTAGCAATGCCGTCTTTCCAGTCTAAGGCACCCATTACATCGAAGTCTGCAGTCAGGGTGATGGTGGGTTGTCTCTCCGAGACACTCTGTTCCATCTTTCAGCTTAGCCTTTGGGTTTGTTTGTTTTTTAATATTTAAGAAAGAAAACGGGGGGGGGGGGGGGGGGTTGTAAAAAAAACAAAAGAGAGGCACAGAATCAACAGGCCTGTCACTTACCTTTCATAAAGGATTTTAAGAGTGAAGCTGCTTATGCTTCAAATAGTTAATGGCTTTCAAAAGATGGAAAAAGATGTCAACTTGCAATTTCCCCAAGGCACTTATTTAAAAAAAAAAAAAGTGGAGTGGAGGTGAAAAAATTTGCAGTTTCAGGACAAAATTACAAAACAGAAAGCTGTGACACTCAATTGGGTTTGCATAAATATTGTCCATTTTACAGGTTATGGGCAAAACCATGGTCTCTCTCAAGTCCATGGGAGCTTTGCCATTGATTTTAAATGGGACTAGGATTTGGGCCTGTCAACACCAACACACACATGCGCAGATACCCCAACATTGCTGTGGCACTGGGGTGCGTTAAACAACTTTAAAGAGCAATATCATCTTAGCAGCACTGGCAGATTGTAGTATTATTGGTACTCACCTCCTACAGTGTTTAAACTCTAAGGCCTGGGCTACACTAGTGTGTGTGTGTGTGGGGAGGGGGGGTTCAAACTAAAATATGCAACTTCAGCTACGCTATTTGCGTAGCTGAAGTCGAAGTATCTTAGTTTGACTTACCTGGCTGTCCTCATGGCGGCGAGTCGACTGCCACGGTTCCCCCATCGACTCTGCTTACTCCTCCTGCCGAGGTGGAGTATGGGCGTCGATAAGCAGATCAATTTATCGCGTCCAGACGAGATGCGATAAATTGATCCCCAATACACAGAACACTACCCACCGATCCAGCGAGTAGTATAGACGTATCCTAAGACTGCTCTGCAGCCATATAAAAGTTAAGTATAAGTATCCAGCAGGAGAATCAACTAAAAGCTATATTGCTATGTGGACTAAGTGTAGCTGATGGCAGCAACAATAATACAAATATAGCATTTTACATGCAATAATCAATCATCAATAAATTGTACTTCATTGCCTAGCATATACAATTTGAATAATATGAATACTGAAAAAACCTGGCTGCTTAAAAAAAGGAAATTCACTTCTCATTCTTGAACTGGAAGTTTTATTATTTTTCCTTTCTGACCACATAACCTACGTTACCTTAGTAAAAATAGGCCATACCAGTGACAAATTCAATTTAATCCTTGTCCTGCAGAAACAGGCTTCAACTGCAGTGGGGAAATCATACCACCACTTGATGCCAAAGTCTCTTACACATCAGATCATCAGCATGTTCCAAGGCAGAACTTCATTTTACTGGAGGTCAAAAGCTCACCTCTGAGGTAGGACAAGTCCCACTGTCCAAGCAATCATGTATCTCCAATTCAAGCAGCTTAGGGAGTGTTGTATGTTTAACTTGATTAACTCATTTGTGGGATGGACATTTGCAAACAGTACTTCCAGGCACCTCTGAACAAAACTAAGTCCACTGCTGTCAACTAGTAGGCATCATAATCTGATTATTTCCCTTGGGGCAGGTTTATTTTCTCTACGTTTTTAAATTTAAAAATCAAACAAGGACAATTGCTTTTTCACCCCAAGAGACTGGCAGAGATACAAGCACCATATACTGTGATCATGATGAGTCAGGCTGATGAAATTGGGAATCTGTTAGCTATATTTATGGCCCAATTCTTGAAGGTGCTCAAGAACATCAGGTCCCACTGACTTCAACAGGAGATACAGAATCTTACCATCAGGCTCTTAGTACCACTAGCTAATGGATGAGCAAACAAAGATTCCACTCAGGGCGGCTCCAGGCACCAGCGCAGCAAGTGCATGCCTGGGGCGGCAAGCCGGGGGTGCGGGGGGCGTGCTGTTCGCCGTGAGGGTGGCAGTCAGGCAGCCTTCAGCGGCATTTCTGCAGGAGGTCCGCTGGTCCCACGGCTTCTGCGGCAATTCAGCGGCAGGTACGCCAAAGGCGCAGGACCGGGAGATCACCTGCAGAACCACCACTGAAGGCCGCCTGACTGCCGTGCTTGGGATGGCAAAAAACATAGAACCGACCCTGATTCCACTACGTCAAAACAGAGATCACATGATAGCATTACACTCTTTTACCAAGACACATTGGTACAGTTACTCAGGTCATCCTTCATCTAAGTCGTCTTCATCCAGTTCCAACCCAATACATTAATATTTTGATACAGACTTGTAAAGCTGTAATAGCCTATTTGTAGTCTACAATTTGGTGCCATGTCCTGCAAAGATACAATGTACCACAGGATTTGTCATTCGTCCAATTCATCTTCTATTTTAAAGGATCTTTAACTTCAGCAAAATATCCTCAAGCCCAACCAGATCAGAGTTTACATTTGATGCGTTCTTACTGATGGCACCAGAGTAGTATTATCGCAGTACTGGAAAGAGTGGTTCCTAATAAATAGGTGGAACAAGAGATGGAGGACTGAATCCCTGGGTTCTCACTGTGTCACCTTCACCCTTTCGTGCTTGAGCTTGTCCCCTTGTAAAACAAGAGTTAATAATACAGACCTATCTCATCAGAGGATTAATGAACATTTGTACAGATCTTTGGGCACAAGAAGCACTAGGCAAATGCTCAGCACTGTTTCCCACCACACTCGCAAGGGGCCCAGTGCTGCAAGGTACAGAGTACTCTCAATTCCCACTGCACTCAATGGGACATGGAGGAATTAGCAGAAAGCACTTGGCACTGAGCAGGATTGGGTCCCGAGTCAGTAAGAACATTTGCAGAGGTCTCACTGGAGCAGAAGACTTTGAGGCCACTCAGATAGAACAGCTTGGAAGACGTTAGTTTAAAACAGTGTTTCTCAACATTTCCAGACTACTGTACCCCTTTCAGGAGTCTGATTTGTCTTGCATATCCCAAGTTTCACCTCACTTAAAAACTCTCTGGCAGCCCAGCTCAGAAGGCAGTGGCACCACCAGCAAGCAGCACAGAAGTAAAGGTGGCAAGCCACTCTTTGTGGCTTGGGAGTACTATTTTCAAAATCCCACTCCCGCCCCACCTGCAATATCTGCTCCCATGTTGTTTGTTGAATTTTTATCCCTCTGCCACTGTTATGGCAGTGGGTCCTGTGGGATTCAAAAGATCCCAGACCTGCTGCAGGGCTCTAGAGTTTGTTGTACTAGGCCCACAAGATGAGTTGACATACCCCCGAGAAGACATCTGTGTACCTCCAGGGATACACATACCCCGGTTGAGAACCTCTGGTTTAAACTATGAGCGTTATTTAAAACCAGACCAACCAAAGCATTAGAAAACACAATGTATGGAATAAGCTCGTGCTGGCCAGAACAGGACTAGCTAAAATAGGTCTTTTTCACCTCTATCTTTCATAAATGTAATTAAAAAAACTAGAAAAATATTATAAGAAATAAATTACTTTTCTTATAATACTCATTTTATAATCTACCACCAGTAAAATCTACATTACAATAAAACCAAGAAAGGGAAACAAAATGTTCAATTAAAAGAGATGACAGAAACCAGCTTGAAACATTAGAAAAAGCTTTAGTCATGCAAGAACTTTTCCCTTTTGCCCCTGTATCTGATTGTTCTTCTTTTAACTTTCAGAAAGACCCAAAACACATTACTGTGCCAGAAGGCTGGATGTCCTGTAACTGTAATTTAAAATATGGCAAAACTAGAATGGAAATTTCAGCTCTAAACAGCAAATTCTGATTCATAAATGATGCAAGCATCCTGGGAGAGAGAATAATTTACTATTAATTCATCATAGATCAGGTTTGGACATAGTTCATAGCACACTTTGCTTTTCAAAGGCAGGGGATAGATGCACAGAAAGTGGGAGCCAGGAAAGCCACAGTTTTAATCTTGTCTCTGGCACCAAATTACCTTGTGGCAAATCACACTTAGGACAGACAGCTTGAATCTTCAGAGGTGCTGAGCACCCACAGCTTCCATTGTCTTCAGAAATGGCAGTTGTGGGTGCTTATCACCCATGAAAATCAGTCACCTTTTATTTAGGTGTCTGAATTTGGGGTTAGGTGACTAATTTTACACACCCATATTGAAAATGTGGCCATTAACATCTGTCTCACTCTATTTGTAAAGTACAGATAAATAATACAGACATCTCCAGCAAAACTGTTAGGGTTAGTTATATTTGTAAATAGCTTTCAAAATATAAAACAATACAAAAGATCTAAATATTATTAGACTTCCAGGGAAAGGACCTGCTTTCAAGAAGAGTTCTACTTCACATGCAATCAGCCTGAATCCCTACTACGCAGGGAGTTCAATGTAGCTACAGCAATGTAAAACTGCAGCAACACAGAGCTGAATTAACACCAAAGACTTCTAAAAATCAAGTAACAATTTCAAGCTTTCAACCCTTCTGACTATGCCTTTACACAAGGAGAAGCAGAATCCCAACTGAAAAATACCTGGGAGTCAAGAAAACCACCTGATTTTCTGCTGTTCTGAGAATGACTGGAATTATAAATTTCCTTTTTGCCCAGAAACAGAACTGGGAACCTATCAGAGCTGGACATTTCATTCAGTAGAATAAATCTACTAACAAACAAACAAAAGTTCTGTAAGCGTCTTTGCCTTGCATGAGTGATTGTTTCAAAGCTCCATATTACCTCACTTATTTAGGTGTATTTAACAAATATCTAGCGCATAATGCCTGTAAATGACTATTTCTCTGCTGATTATAACCAGAAATGAAGAGACTCGGGCCTTTTCCTAGGATACAACTAATCTAACCTCAAAAAACTGCCCTGAAAATGTATCAACCAGACACACAATTGTTTGCCTGCCCTTTACTACGATGACAACAACTGACAATACTTTACTTGTCCATCAAAAACAATTACTCACTCTGGGCAAGTAATATTTTGCAAGGCTCAACTAGTTCTCTTAACAAGAAAGCCAGTTTACCACTGGCATCCTGTCAGTCTAGCCAAAACACAATGGATGATCAAAACCAGCAGTGGAACTAGAGTTGCACCATAATTTCAATATAAATTACAAGAAGCCACAGCAGGCACTTAGTACATCAATAAGATACAGTTGCTCATACTGTCCTCTGTCTCAACCTAGAAAACACATCATGGAACATACTCAAACAAAATGCTAACCGCCTTCATTCATTATGCTTTCTATTTGCTTCTCCCGTTCTTAGTACGTACATGTGTTCACAGTAGGTGAGAGAAAAGAGTTAAGTTATGACTACAAAAGCAATCCAAATGCTATTAGACTGAAAGACTAGAGAAGGCTGGTGTAGGAAAGGGAGGATGCCCTTTTGGTTCAGACAATGAGCTGAGATTCAGGAGATGCAAGGTCTTTTCCCAGTGCTGCCATAGACTCCTGATGGGCAAGCCACTTTAATTCTTGGTGCTTCAGTTGTTCATGTGTAAAATGCTTATCTCCCATAGATGTTGTGAGGATAAATTCATTATATCTGTGTGGTGTTCTGTCATGATGTTGGGAGATAGATAAAAATAGCACTAGAGTCTATCCAACCCTTATTAATGTACAAGATAAGGCAGCAATACTATATGGGTACACTTCTAAACCCAATCCTTACTCCTGCAGTAAATCCAGACTAGCACCAGAGTCTACAGAACGTCTTTCTCTTAAAAGTCACGGGTCAAATATTCACATACGCCATCTGACAGAAGCAAAGATCCAATATAACACAATTACTAGACCAGCATTTATGTAGTTTAAGAAATTCTGTCCCTCTCTCATACTCACACCCCCCATCCTCCAACCACCAGCCACTGTACGTTACAGCAAAGTTTCAGTAGGAAACGTAGTGAAAAGAAATCATACATCAAGTCAGGTGCAGCAAATGCAATTCCAAGGGTCAGTGCTTCAATTCACATGTTCCCCCCGATTCACAGGTTTTCCATTCAGTTTTTCCATTCAGTTCTTCAAGTCTCCTCCAGTTAAGTTTCCTTCAGCGTGCGATCATACTTGCTTTGCTACGCTTCTCTTCACATTGTATAACATCTTGAAGTTAACTTGAAAGCAGTCTATTTCCTGTCTTTTTTCATTACAGAAACTCAATGAGGCATTCAGTGCTATGCTGAAAAAAATATTTCAGTCTATTCCCAGAAGAGGAGAATGGAAGCAAAAGGAGGTACAAAACCTACTTGTGTGTCCACAAAGTTAATAGTTTGTGTTCAATTATTCCAAGTGATAATTGCACCACACAATACATTAACTTATTTTTGTGGCTTGCATTAAACTATTGTCCTGCTGGGGCTTTTTCCTCCCCTCTAATCCCCTATCTTGAAGATTTTGGTGATTTTTTTTTAATGCTCGCTGACAGTCCTCCTCTAGATAGTCAATGAACAAGTACAGTACAAGCAGTGGCAATACAACCTTGACTCACCAATGTGCATGAAGAGGGGAAAGTTGGGAATTCAGGTTACTTAGCTCATCCAGTCCCAGCCTCTCTACTGTCAGCGATCAAAGGGGCGACTTGTACACAAAAAAAGTACACACATTTTACGAGTTTAAGCCAACATAGCATGAACCTGACAAGAGACACATCTGGAAACAGGTTTTTCAGAATTTCCTGTAAAAACATTTACCTGAAACATCCATCATCTGGATGCTTTAATCTGCATTGTTCCCAAATGAATAAATTTACCACGAGAAGGTATAGCCATTTCTCTACCAGTTTTGATTTGAATTATTTTCATTTGAGACCTAATGACCCAAAGATAAACAATAAAATTATGGGTTCTGAATTACATCAATCTGGTGACATCATTGAAAGAGTCACAATTCTGAAAAAAGCATCATAATGGTTCTTCCAAGGGGAAACTAAAATGTAAAGTAATGTGTTTAAGTTTACCTGAGACACAAAGCAGGAATGTCGCTATGAAATACTTCCATTACAAGTTCAGAAAATTAAAGTGAATAATGAAAAATAATTAGTGAACCCTTCCTACCAAAGGAAAATGTCATTCTCCATAATATTTTGTTGTCCTTAAAAATTTCTCTTGAAGTTTAAGACAATAGCTGGATATGGGTTCCCAAATAGAAAGGTTAAAGGAATTGTAAAGCTGCATTTGGTTCTCCTCAAATAACCTTTTGGTAACATGAGAAAAAAGAGGTCAGAATGCACCTGTTTGACTGATCACCTACAAGGTGAGAGGTTAAGGAGAATAATACAGCTTCTCACTGTTCAGTTTTGGAAGAATTGTTTTTTAATGTATACTACGCAGACATTAATAATTGCTCTTTTCAGGGCTAGAATAATTCACCTTCAGGTCAAATATGTACAAGAACCTTAAAAATATAAAAGTGTTTACAGAATTGGCCAAAATAAGCACAAACCAATACAAACATTTTTAATCACCAGTCTGCACGTGTGTATATTAAAATTCACCTGACCTTGAAATCACTAGCAAAACTAATCGGAGCACCCATATTCTATCTACCAGTAGCCTAATAAAAATTGCAAAATGCAATTTAAAAAATCTGGTAGCTACTTACTAAACTGGTTAATGATGGAATATAGTAAAACTGTCTAGGATTCTGCTCAACAATACTAAAATTTGAAGTAATTAAAGTAAAATCTGGGGGTGGTATAACAAAATTCCAAGATCCAGGAAACTAGCCCTACATAGCAAAAACAATACAACATCAAAATGTCTTCTCCATATTAAATATACTAGAAAGCAGCAAAAGCTCAAGTGTTACTATATCAGGAAAAAGTTACAACAAAAATGACGCCCTCCTACAGAATGATTCTGCTCCTTGGCTGATCACTTCACTTTACTGATTAAAATAAGTAAAACACCAGGAAAGCACTTTTTCAGAGAATATGAACATTCTTATACATTACACAGCACAGTGTTTGCCATCCACCTTCATCCATTAGAAGTTTAAAAAAAAACATATTAGATTTGCAATTTGGAAACTGCACATTTAGTTGATAATATACTATTATGCAAGGCCACAATCCAGCAAAGCGTTTAAGCACATAAACAACTTTAAGGATATGAATAGTCCTATTGACTTCTCACAGACATCTCACATGCTTAAAAGTTTTGCTAGATCAGGACCTTGTAAAACAATAGAATATTATTGATTAAATGTGTAAATGCATCCCCTATACCCAGTCTCCAATCCTGCAAAACTAATATTAGGTCTTTATTTTAAGTTTGTAAGAGTTATCACTATTCAGATCTGAATGATTATATTATATAATACAACTTACTTTTCTACCTAAAGAGATAGAGCCCAACTTACTACACCAAGTACTAATGTTTTCTGGATCTCATATCAAGTACAATTTATAAAACAAAAATCAAACACTCACTGTATCTGGGGACTTGGACACAACCACAAGTGTTTTAAGAGCTATAAACCAGTCTTCAAATGGTATTGATCTGTGATATCCCAAACAGCCCAAGGACTTAGATTTGGATAACATTCCATCCCCGAACCTCTCATCTTTACTCAATGGCAGTTTTGACCAAGTAAGGTCAGTGGCATCAGGCCCTCTCCAGGTATTGTAGAAGCTGTTCCTATTGACAGGCTCCCTCATAGCCAAAGGCAACATACTGAAAAGATGGAAGTCTGCACCTCGTTTAAATATAACGGCGTTATACAATGAAATGAATGTGCTGGCAAACTCAGAGAGGGCCTCGTGCTGTTTGAAAGATAAGGAAATGCAGTTTGATGGGATTTGGTCTGTTTTTCTGGCTTGATAGGATTAGTTTTTAATCTGAGAAGTGTACTAGTCCTCCTTTATTATTCCCAGATTTTAAAAAAAAGTTATATTATGCTGGAGTTAAGGCTAGAAGTACATATCAGAAGCCTCCACATCTTTCCTTCCACAGCTCCACTCACCCCCCAGCTCCTACCAACACCAGAAAGCGGCACCATGGGAAGCAAGGATGGGGAAAAGGAGCAAAAGCAACTGTGTAAGGAGGACATGGAGGTGTGAATGGAAATGTGAGGAGGCAAGTTCAGAGAACAGGGATATAGGGGTGGCTGTCATATAATCTGTCAAAGTGAGATACTGTCTATGTTTAGAAAGACACAATAAATCCCACTGAAAAGAGGGGTACCCAACTTGCACAACTCCTGTTCAACTGTTCTAAACAAACCTCACTACAGGAATCTAGCTTAGGCATGTGGCACACACCTTTTAAAAGCAGTGACAGTTAGGGTCAACTGCTTGTGTAAGGTTGAGCAAGTAATTACCAATGAGAAATCCTAACACCTGGGTACAGTCCATCTCCCTCCACTCTCTCACTTCAACTAAGAGAACTGCAACATACAAATTAAGGGGAGAAAAAGGGTAGTTGGTTGAATTACCTCTTAAGAATGACCTGAGCTATTGCCAAAGTAATCATTTCTTACTGTAAATTAAATTATGATTACAGGTGTTTAAAAACTATATTTTAAATAGTTTTGGAGGGAAATTACCCTATGCATCATAAGTATATATTATACTTTGAAAGGTCTGTTGTACTCCATTATTCAGACTACACCAGGAAAAAAAAAAGCCTTACAAAACTTTTAAAAAATCATTTGAAATATTTTAGGAAAGAAAGTATTTTATCTGTAAATGAGCTGTAGAGTTCAGCTGTCCTCACAGAAGTAATTGTGTCAAATTTAGAAATTAAATATATTATACTGTGAAACACAGGGATTTTAACTTCAAGTGAAAATCCTCAACCTGAACTAGGGAAGCACTACTGTTCCCTCCAAAACAGCATATCTTACTCTGATATGTAAATACTTCAGGCACATATATATTACAGTTGCTCTTTCCCTTCCCTTGAGTTTAAAATAGAAATATCAAAATATTTTAAATAGGGGGGTTCAAAAATGACCCAATATATGGGTCTTGGAATATTCCAGTCTCTCCATCAAAAATCATCCTAACGTTGTCAACAGTACAAAAGAAAAGCTTGTTTGCACAGATACTTCAGATACAGAGCATAGTTAGTAAAATAGCATGAAATTTTATCAGTCTACCATCAAAATATTTAAAGAACTATATCTGAATGCTGAAATTAACACCATGTGCATTTCGGAGTCCATTATCACCAAACTTTTCTTCTCAACATAATCAGATCTTTCAGCCCAGCTCATCTCCATTATTCAACAGCAGAACTATGAAGATTTCAAATAATTCTGGTTTCTTCTTTGACTGGACTTCAAAATCTCTTCCCTGTTATTTGGGCACTGAGAATCGCATCTTGCACCCCAGTCTTAGACTTGAAAGTCCCCAAAGGCTAGGGTGCTCAGATGTCCCGATTTTATAGTGACAGTCCTGCTATTCAGGCCTTTTTCTTATATAGGTGCCTATTACCCCTACCCTCATCCCAATTTTACATACTTGCTATCTGGTCACTCTACCAAAGGCAGAGAAAATCCTGCATATCCACAATGAGCTGGTGGAGATTATTGGTGGGGCAGTCAAAGGCAAGATGCACTGGAATTTGGTGGTGGTGGAGATAAAGGTGGGTTGAGTGAATCTGTATTTATTGCAGATCCAGTAGAGTAAACCCATTCCCCACATGGGATGTGCAACAAGTGGCAGGTCCTACACTCCAGTGACAAACAAACAGATTCCATCTCTCAGTCAAGCTATCTGCTTACACAGGCTCTGCTTTACTGATCAGGATTTGGTCCTAAATTCATTAGTCATTCCCCAAAGATCAACACCTCATCAAGCCTCAGGATGTTCAGATGAAAAGCTTTGTTGTGTGACAGAAGGGAGAAAACAGGGGAACTTAGACCACAACAAAAAACAATAGCAAGCATTAGAAATCTAGACTCGATACAAAATGTCTATTGCAATAATATGCCTCCAGTCTGAGTCCCTACCAACTCCTCAAGAAGCAAGTAAACCAAAAAATGTGCTATCGTTTACATATTAGTATAGACCGTTAAATACCATGCTTGAGGCAATAAAGATATAGCCTGAGGTCATGAGAAGTTTGGCCGAGACAGTAACTGACTGCAAAACACACCTCTGTCACATTCATCATATTAAAATTCATCATTGCCATTTACTTGCACTAAAAATAATATAAGAAAGCAAAATAAATTAATTCTGACTAAAACAAATGGGAATCAATTTGCACAGTCTGTCAAATATATAAACTGGAGTTCTATTAAGCAACTCTAAACATAGAATAGAGCTCAGTTCGACATCAATACTCATGCTGAATTATATCTTATTCCAAGATTATTCAATTTTAATGGGTATACCTGCAGAGAAAGGTAAGGTCAATGTTATGTCAAAATTGGACCCACAGTGTTATAGTGGGCACAAGTGGGCCATTAATGAGACTATTCACAGTAGCAAACACCAGACACAGTAGTGTTTGAAATATCAGGCACAAGTTTTGTCCTCCTTTATACTTCTGTCTTACTACATATTAAAACACTCAGGAAGCTGGCTGTAGAGAAGAGACCTTGTGCAATTCAGCACAAAAGCTCAGAGCTCTTTATCCCTTAATCCTAACTACATATCAAATTTTTTTTTTGCTAGTCCTGTCAGTGGTTGAATAAATTACACTAAACATTTGCAGATTAAAAATGTAATCCCATTCCTCCCAGTACCAAACATCACACAGATTGTCCTATAATAATACTTAACCCTATACTAGGATGATCCTCATCAAGAGCTATAATCAATATTTCTGAATTAATAAATATATCCCTCCACTCATCTGCCACTAGCATCCATTCCTTTAATAAAATCAAGATATTGCTGGTTCAAAAAAAACCCTTTTCCTCTAAAGATTCTGCTTCTAGAAGAACCTTATAACATTTCTCCCACACATCAAATCTCCATCTCAAGTGAAAACTTTTTTTTGTCTTACCTAAATCTCAAAAATGTCTGTCCGTTATTATTTTACTTTGTAAAGTTTTTTCAAATTGTTTTATATACTGGGTTCTGTACAAACTAAGATATCTTAAAAAATACATAATGTTTGTGGCAACAGTAGCAATGACAACTATAGCCTCATAATAAATAATAATAATAATGAGCTGTGCTAGCAACAATGCAGTCAATAGAATAATTTCCACTTGGCTCTGAAGGTATTCCTGTCCAGGGATTTCAAGAGTATTAAAAAGAGACAGATTGTATAGTAAATACTTCACTATATTTTAAAATATGCTTTCAACCATCCAATTGGCAGTGTTAAAATAACATCAAAGTGAAACACGACTTCCAGCTCAGAGAGATTAGAAGACTTTCCCCCAGAGTATGGGGGGGACTATCATCAAAAGATCCTTGACACTATGGTATATCAGTGCCTCTCGGATGAACAGGGTCCTCTGCCAGCCAGACATGAAGTGAAGGTAGGGACAGCGTGAATGGAGAAGGAAGGGAACTGAGGCCAAGCACCGGAGCATGCTGGGGAGGCATAGGCAGGTACTGAACAGAGGGGGCTTTGCTGTGTGGACGCTAAGGGAGCAGCCTCCTGCTCCTGCCTCGGCATCCACCCTGTAATGTGGCAGGATCAGGAAACACATAAGTTACATAGGAGAGGAGGGAGGGTCCTCCTGCCCCCACCCAGCAAGAGGACATTCCCTGTGCCCCCCCCCCCGGCTGTTATCCCTTGTACCCCTCTCCAAAGAGCTGATGGCAAACTGCAGTCACTTCCCATCGAGCCTAAGACCCCCCCGGCCAGGGGGTGCAGAACTATCTCCCTGGGACTCCCCTAAAGCCCTTCACTCCAACCTGGGGAGAGCTAAACGGGGCAGCCCCCCCCTACAGTCCTCCGGGGGGGTCCGCCCCACGCCCCCGCCAGGCAAGGGAATAAGGCAGCCCCCCCCTCACTGGGACCCCCCCAACACACCCCCGGGATCCGGGACATTTCCGAGTCACTGGAGGGGGATATAGGGCAACCGCCCGTCGCCTCCGTTCCCCAACTTGGGGGGCCATGGCGGAGCCCCTCCCGGGGGGGGCAGGACCCCTCCAGGCCAGGGGGAATGGGGCTGGGACCCCCCGCACACGGCGCCCCACTCACCGCCCCCCTCCTTCGCGGCTCTTTAACTCTCCTCAGGACAGTTTGTTATTGGAGTGGCCCGGGAGCGGCCAACGCGCATGCGCGGCCGCTGCTCCGGCGGGGAGAGCTGCGGGGGGTGGGTCAGAGGGAGGGGGCAAGGGGAGGTAGAGGGCAGGGTCAGGGGGGTGTTTCAGAGGGGACAGGGTGGGGGGGTCAGAGTGAGGGGGCAAGGGGGGGCAGAAGGCAGGAAGGGGGATCAGAGGGGTGTTTCAGAGGGGGCAGGATGGGGGGGACTGAGAGGGCGGGATGGGGGAGGTGTTTCAGAGGGGGCAGGATGGGGGGGACCCAGGAGCAGGATGGAGGGTTTTTCAGAGTGAGGGGGGGTCAGAGTGAGGGGGCAAGGGGGCAGAGGGTGGGAGGGGGGACCGAGAGGGTGGGATGGGGAGTGTTTCAGAGGGGACCCAGGAGCAGGATGGAGGGTGTTTCAGAGTGGGCAGGTGGGGGGGTCAGAGTGAGGGGGCAAGGGGGCAGAGGGCGGGAGTGGGGACAGAGAGGGCGGGATCGGGGGGGTGTTTCAGAGGGGACAGGATATGTGGACAGGATGGAGAGAGAAAAGGGAAGGATGTGAGAGATGGAGGGGGACAGACTGGGATCGAGATATTGGGCTGTAGCAAGGGGGCACAGGGCGGAGGGAAGGGGTGTCCCTAAGGATGTGAAGGAGAGCAAGAGGGGGAAGGAAATGAGAGCTGAAGAATGGGAAAAATGGGGGGCAGGACAGAGGAGGGCCACTCAGGAGCAGTGTAAGAGGTCTTGGGGGGCAGGAAGAGGAGACAGATATTGGGGGTGATAGAAGAGGGAAGTGCATGGGGGCTGAGGCTGGTCCATGGTCTGGGCACTAGCATAGAACTTGAGAGATCAAAGTTCAAATCTCTGCTGTGCCAAAGTCTTCCTATGTGAGCATGGGGAAGTCATTCAGCCTCTCTTGTGCCTCAGTTCCCCATCTGTACAATGGGCATAATGATGCTTTCCTAACTCATAAGGGTGTTGTGATGATACATATATTAAAGATTATGAGGTGCTCAGATGTTTATCAGGAACCCATTACACTAGTATCTTAGATAGATAAAGAAACAGAGTGTGTCTGGGAATCTGAAGGGGAGGGAAAAGTAGGGAACATTTAGGAGAGTGGAGAAAGATGCACAAGGACATTTTCTGTAAAGAGAGTGGCTTCTCTTGGCCTCCTGAACTGACAAAGGGAAACATCAAACCAATTCTCAAGGCAGTGATTTATTAGCAAGGGGCAAAGCTAGGGATTCACCCTCCAATCCCCTAGTCTGTACACTTCATACATGGTTTTGACAGGATTGTTTATGTCCTGATCCTGCAAGTTACACCATCTGGGAGGACAGAATTGTTGAGAATGTTAGGACATGTTAATTTGTCAAGTGTAGGTTTGGGGAATGCTGTTTTTTTATAGATACTTCCAGCCCCAATGGATTTTGTGACAAAGATTGTTAAACCTTGACAATTTTAAATGTAAAATATTTTACCTTTCTGCATTTTGTTAGAAGTGTCTTCTTACCTGAAAATGATTTAACTTTCATTTGTATTTGAATTTTGAAACAATAAAAATTATTATTTTAATGACACTATTTTCAATTTTCTGCATTGGTAAGACAGAGAAAAGCACAAGAAGGCCTCACACTGAGACAATTTGAATGGAATGGGATTTCAGTAAAATAAGTGAGATTTGAAATGGCTCATTTGAAACACATTCTTCATCACTAGCATGAGATACCAACATCATCTCTCACCTCATCTCCTGCCATGATTTCATTCCAAGAGCCTGATTCTTTAAGCACGTGCAAGCCCCAGATCTTGAAAGGCACCTATCTGCCTCTTTAGGGGCCTGCCTAAGGCCATCATTTAGGCACCACTGACATCTTCAAAGCCACTGGTCAGCTGCCGACCAACACCATAGCTGTCCAAGTGCTGGTCAGTATTTGCACAGCCAGCTAAGTGCTGACGCCATCCCACACAGGTTGAGCCCTAGTCCCACTTGAAACCTCAGAGACCTCAAAGCCAAGGTGGGGGATGCAGCAGCGGCTCCAGGCACCAGTGCTCCATGTGTGTGCCTGGGGCAGCAAGCCGCGAGGGGCGCCCTGCCGGTCCCTGTGAGGGTGGCAGACAGGCAGCCTTCAGGCTTGCCTGCGGGAGGTCTGCCAGTCCTGCGGATTCGGCAGCAATTCGGCAGCTGGTATGCCGAAGCCTGGGGACCGGTGGACCTCCCGCAGGCATGCCGCTGAAGGCAGTCTGCCTGCCATACTTGGAGTGGCATAAAAGCTAGAGCGCCCCTTGGGGGGTTGCATATCTCACCAGTGGGGCTTGATCCCCTTAGCATGTCAGAGCACACCTAACGCCTGTTCCCTGCCAGCTCCCACATCAGGACAGTCAGAGGCAGGCCACCAACAGGTGACAGGCAACATGGGGGTGCAGGGAAATGCAGGGCAAGCGTGAGCAAGTTGTCTAGAAAGAGTGAGGCAGTTCTGGCTGCTGGGGCCTGGGCTACCTGAGCAGCTGGCCTGTTTTAGGTGCCTCACTCCAGGAAAGGATTTGCAGCTGTGGCACCTCAGCAGGAATTGCCTCCCTCTGGTCTAGACATGCAGTGTTGTAGCCATGTAGGTTCCAGGAGATTACAGAGACAAGGTAGGGGAGGGAATATCTTTTATTGGACCAATTTCTGTTGGTGAGAGACACGCTCTCGAGCCCCACAGAGCTCTGGGTAAGCTCGAAAGCTCATCACTCAGTCTCACCAACAGAAGTTCGTCTGATAAAAGATAATACCTCACCCACCTTGTACCTCTGGTCAGGTCAGCTGCTTTGGCATCTAAGCCCCTCTCCTTTGCATTTCACCCCCGGCTCTCTTAGGCAGCTCCTGCTTAGCTGGCCAGTTTCTGAAAATCCCTTTCTTAAGCACATAACGGTTGCACACTCCAGAGCCACCTAACTCAGGGCTGAAAATTCCACTAGGAGGTGGGTCGTCCATGGGTCAGGCGCTGCTTCACTCGGTTAAGCAATCCCTTCAAAATCTGGGCCTAGGTGTTTGCAGCATCAGGACCTAATTTTGACCCCAGTCCTGCAAGCTGATCCATATGGGTAGATCCATGGAAACCAGTGGGGCTCTCCACAGGTGCAGGGGTTCTCATGTATGGCTCAGATTGCAGGATCAGCTCCTAGGTGGGGGAAAGTGAGTAAATATTGTTTTCTGAGTGGGATGTGGCAGGTACAGTATAAACCAAATGCACAACCTTCTGATTCATGAAATTAGGGCTCTCTAAATTTTAGATTACTTTAAATTAAAGAGCTAGGCTTGAAATTTAACTCATACTGGTTTCGCAATCGTCCAGTGCCTCAGATTTCCAGGAGTAATGCTAGTTAAAGGCAATCAGAAGTAGGCCCACTTTAAGACTGAGCTCTTTCGGGCCTTGGACTCTCCTTTATTGTACTTTTGTACAGCACCTAGTACGCTAGGGCCCTGATCCAGTGCTACTGTAAACCAGTAATGGGACCCACACTTTACTGGGGATTCTGGTTATTATTGTAATGCAAATAAATAATAATAATCAGGTAATTTAGAGCCCCAAAATAGGCTTTTATTAAGGAAAAAATGACAAAAAACTATTCAAACAGATTATGTATTTTTAGTCATTCAAAGATAAAAGTTTTTCTTTTAATTTCAGTAAAAAGTGGCTTGTTTTTATTTAGAACTAAATGTTCAGGTTAAAAATGAAGGGGCAAGATTTTCATAAATGACTTCCAGTTTTGGGTGCCCACCTGGAGACACATTAAAGGAGCTTCCTGTCAGGGAATGGACATTTCGCTCTGTGAAAATCACACCAAGGGAGCATCCAGCGGCTCTTCCTAGTAACGGGGACCTACAATCATCAATAGAAAGGAAACTGCAAAAGCATTTGCTTGTCATGTAACTACCTTTTTCCAAGTTTGCCCTATTCTTCTCTTTGTAAATGGCACAATGAAAAGGAAGAAGTCACACAGGGACGAACAGGACACATTGTAGCCACTTATTCTGTGGAATTTTGTTGAGATTGCAACTCTGGACGGAATTCTGATAGCAAAAAGCGACTGTAAAAGTCACAGTATGAGATTCCATATTTACCTCCTCTCGGGGCCTAATCTTGGGAAGTGCTGAATGCCCTTAATTTCCATTGCCTGAACTGGGAGCTGAGTGTGCTCAGCATTTCAAAGGAGACACTTGGCTGGATCAAACCCTACCTGATTCTGGCTCCAGCTCGCAGAGCTTGGAAGGTGTTGGGCCTGCTTCTTGTTGACACTAGGACCCTTTCCACTGCTCTAGCAATGCCATTTCAGAAATTACATTTACACTCCTTCCAGGCCCCTTTACACTGCCAAAGTAAAATGAGAATCAGGCCTGATGTCTCTACTTGCAAACCCATGCTTGGGGGCTGCAAGCCCAGCAGTGCTCTCTCTCCTTCAGAACCACCAATGTGCATGCTGTTAGAACACTTTCAATGCTTACTTGCTGTATCATCATTAGTGTAACTTATTATTTAGAACAAAACCTGTAAAGAGTTTATGGGGGACTGAACGGCTCGTGGGATCTGCAATGGGATTTTGTCTCTAGTTGGTTCAAATCCAGCCCAAATCATTTGTGACTGGAAATTATTACCATCCGATAGTGGCTCTGTGAAATACAGTGTGTGAAAATAATTTTTGGGCGCTCAAGTCTAGTTCCCAGGGGACTGATGTCTTCATCATGATACCAACATATTTGTCATTAATTGGCAGACTCAACAAAGGGGCCAAGGACTGAATGGGTCATGGAGTCTAAATTACCTATCACCCCTAATGGATGTCCCTCCAGGCGTGAGATGCACTGGCAAGGTAAGGTGGGAAGAACTCTGTAACATCATGGCTCCAGCTGTCCTGTTCTGTGGATAGACGGAGGACATCAATCTCCGGGGCTGTCATGCTGGCCTCTTTTACCAGCACTAGCTTCACACACACTTATTAACAAGTTTCAGGTCCCTTTTTGCCTGTGCGCCACCAGTCTGTCCTGAGTCATTTAATTACGGAAACTGCCCCCTGCGGTGACTCTAATTCATGCTCTCTCTGGCTGCAACTGGCTTTTAACTTTCACTTCCTGTGAACACAGCTGCCCCAGTCCTAAACTCAAGCTATTTTTAGACATGCAACTGGGTGGAAAGGTCCATTTTAAAGCTGGCTGTTACTATTATTTATACAGCTCCTGCTCGATTATAAGAGTAAATAGTCATGAAGAAACAGACTTTTTAGTTGATTCTTTTGATCTTGTGATGTATTTTTTTTCCTTCTGTTTGTCAATGTTACTTGGAGAAGAGATTAACCCTCTAATTTACATAAACCTCATGGTGCTCAGCTATACTTGTACCAGTGGAGGTCCCAGTCTGAGGAACAGATTAATAGAGTCACATTCTCAACCATCTGCTAACAATTGCAAAATCATATTATATTGTAATGAATTGGCTAGCCCATCCCTGCAGGAATCTGAATGGCCCGAGAACCTGCCACAAGGTGGCCAATAGAGATTCTCTGTCAAGTGACAAAGGTCTGAGGTGCAAAAGTTGAGTTCTGTCCCTGCCACCCACGTGAACTGCTAAAGTGACAACAATGAAGCCACACAGATATGCTGCGAGAGATGATTGTGGTGCTTCACTAGAATTACGTGGGAAGGTGTGTCCCGTAAAGACCCTTATTTGAAATTCTTGCTGTAATGCCAAGCAAGTGTCATGTGTCTGCTGCTGTGAAGGTTAAGGCTGAATTCAAAATCACTCTCTTACTTTTGCAGAAAAGAGTTACTACAACTAATGCAAGAGTTTTCACTTTTGTAGCACTTTCCACCTGAATATTTGAAAGCACCTTGCATGCATTAGCTAATTAAACCTTACACAACTCCTGCGGTGTGTATGAGGGGTACATCGGGATGACTTTACTCACCATTGACATGAGGTCCCTTCTGGGATGGGATACAGCAGATGGTTAACGCTGCAGGAGATTAGGTACGTGATATTATATTTGAAAGCACAAGGGGGTGTTGAGTTTGGCAAAATGTTATTATCCTGAGCTGGAATTAGACCAGGGCCTTGGGCTGAAACCTACACTTCTAGTGAGATGGCCAAAAGTGGTCAGGACTTTGGATTTCGATTTCAGTCTAAATACGTCCAGCAGCATACCACCCCTAACACTGCCTTCAGTATTGGTTTGGTCCTGACAGATCAGAGTGTTACCTATTGAACCACAAAGCAAGCTCCCAGAAGGACCTCAGAGGGCTCTCATTCAAGTATAGACATAAAATCTGTGGGGATCACAGGCTGCAGGCAGGGGCGGCTCTAGCTTTTTTGCCTCCCCAAGCATGGCAGGCAGGCTGCCTTCGGCAGCATGCCTGCGGGAGGTCCACTGGTGCTGCAGATTCAGCGGCATGCCTGCTGGAGGTCCACCGGTGCTGCGCCTTCGGCATACCCACCGCCAAATTGCCACCGAATCCATGGGACCAGCAGACCTCCCGCAGGCAAGCCACCGAAGGCTACCTGACTGCCACTCTCACAGGGACCGGCAGGACGCTCCCCGTGGCTTGCTACCCCAGGCACACACTTGGAGCACTGATGCCTGGAGCCACCGCTGGCTGCAGGGGGCACTAGCAAACAGCATGGCTTTGAACACCTTTGTACAGAGGCACACTTTATTTTAGCTGTGTGAGTCCTTTCCACCCCACAAGGAACACAATCTCACTGAGGGTGCAACAGAAAACATGGTCCTTCGTGAATGATGGTGATATATGAATTTGCCTGAGAATCTATATGACCCAACTGATGGTTTGTCTAGAACACCTGTTAACATAGTACCAGAGCACTGAACTACAAAGTACCAAGAGAAAAGAGTATTAGTTCTCTTCAAACTCCCAATATCCAGGCAGAAGTCAGGGCTGACATGCGTTGGTTTTGGCCCAGATCCTCCCAGATATCCAGATTCCTAACTTCCATTGAAATCAGTTAGAAGTGAGGACCCTCAATCCTTTAGTGATTCTGGGGCACTATTACTGCTGAGCCTAAAATTACCTGGATCTGTACCAAGTGTGACAGAATCACAGAAGTTACGAGTGGGAAAGACCTATTAGATACTTCAGCCTATCTCCCAGCCAACGCAATACTGTGCCCTACGGTTCTTTTACTAGAATCTTGTCCAGATTTTGCCATCTCCCCAGAAGGCTGTTTTGTAGCCTGATCGATCCTTCACCGCCAGGATGTTTTTCTTGATCTTCAGCCTAACTTTTCCGTGTTAATTTCATCCCTTTCATGTGTCAGGCAAGATGTTCTACTTCTTTCTGCCTTAGTATCCCCACCTTAAATATGGGGATAATATTCCTGAGCAATCAGGAGGGCTGTGGGACTAACTTCATTAATTATAGTAAAGCGTTTTGTGGTTATCAGATAAAACAAACGAGGGGGAAGTATTAGTGATCCTATGGTTATTACATTACCAGTGATTAAGGGGATGCTTATAACTTGGTCAACCTAAGGGAGCTACAGCTGTTCAGCACTTCTGGAAATCAGGTCGTGTTTATTTAGTTGCCTAAATATGTGTTGAAGTGCCTGACTTTAGGCACCCACATTTTGAAATGTTAGCTCGCCTGGTCCAGGCCTGTGTGCGATTCTAAACTCAAAGGTAGCTAGTGCTTGTTAACAGAGCCCTGAAACAGGGCTACCTTCCCACACAGCAGCTACCTGTGAGTTCACACTAGCAGCATCTATGCAAGGCCGTTACAGAGCAACACTGCAGTGTGCGCTGCGGCTCACACCCCTGTAGTCCACACTCAGAGCTGTGCAGGGAAACCCTAAGACACGTGTGTGTCACATCCAGCCCTTGTTCCCCGTGATTCCCAGATCCCACCATCCTCCTGCTGAGCCTGTGCAAATCTTCAGGTAGATTTCCCATCCTTAGATCAGGTGTTCCACACACACACAGGCTGGGCTGCTGATTCAGGCCAGCTGCCTTCCTCATTCAGCTCCTCCAAGCGGGCCCCTTCCCTGAGAAGCAGCCCGCTTTCAAGCTGCCTGCTCACCCTCTCCCCATTTGGTTCTCTAGAGGCTCCTCTTACCACTAGGCTATCACTGATCTAGCCAATTGACCTGCCTGCCATGTGGGTGCCAGATCTTTCTCCATCCATATAGGGTTCCTGGGCATTTGGTTTTTGGCTGGGCTGCTAAAAGGCTGGTCAGCAATGCAGCAGGGCTAAGGCAGGCTCCCTGCCGGCCCTGGCTCCACATGGCTTCTGGAAGTGGCTGGCATGTCCCTGAGGCTCCTAGGTGCAGGGGTGATCAGAGAAGCTCTGTGAGCTGCTTTTGGCCGGAGCACACCACGCAGAGCCGCCTGGCCGCCCCTGCAACTGGGAGCGGGACATGCCAGCTGCTTCCGCGAGCTGTGCAGAGCCAGGGCAGGCAGGGACCCTGCCTTAGCTCTGCTGTGCTGCCCAACTGGGAGGCGCCTGAGGCGAGCGGCACTCAGCTGGAGCCTGTACCCTGAACTCCTCCCTCACCCCAACCCCCTGCCCCAGGTCAGAACCCCCTTTCGGAGACTGCACCCCCTCCTGCACCCCAACTACCTGCCACAGCCCTGAATCCCCTCCTGCACCCCAATCCCCTACCCCAGCCCTAAGCCCCCTCCTGCAGCCAAACCACCTGCCACAGCCCTGAGTCCCTCCTGCACCCCAAACCCTCATCCCCAACCAGAGCCTACACCCCCTCCTGCACCTCAACCACCTGCCACAGCCCTGAGTCCCTCCTGCACCCCAAACCCTCATCCCCAGCCAGAGCCTACACCCTCTCCTGCACTCCAACCCCCTGCCCCTGCCCCAGCCCAGTGAAAGTGAGTGAAGGTGGGGGAGAATGAGTGATGGGGTGGGGATGGAGTGAGTGGGGGGTGGGGACTCGGAGAAGGGGTGGGGCAGGGGCGGGGCCTTGGGGAAGGGGTAGGAGCGGGGGCAGGTCAAGGGTGTTCAGTTTTGTGTGATTAGAAAGTTCACAACCCTACCTGGGGAGGACTGAGTGAAACTGGATTCACTACCTCTTAAAGGGACCAGACGACTTCTGACAGTCCCCTTGATTTCACCTTGGAGTCACCATTGATTTCCATGGGATTTCTCAGGTAGAAAGTCAGAGCAGAACTGGGTCCTCTGTGTTACCCTTTGTTCTGCAGGAAAGCAGCAACTGTGCAGAAGGAAGTGTTATTTATTCCTTCACATAACACAAGAACCAGGGGTCATCCAATGACATTAACAGGCAGCAGATTTACACCAAACCAAAGGAAGTATTTCTCTACACAGTACACAGCCAACCTGTGGAACTCGTTGTCAGGAAATGTTGTGAAGGCCAAGACTATAAATGGATTAAAAAAGGAACTAGACAAGTTCCTGGAGGACAGGTCCATTAATAGCTATTAGCCAGGATGGGCAGGGATGTAATCCCCTGCTCTGAATGTCCCTAGCCTCTGTTTGGGTGTGGACAACAGGGGATGGATCACTCAATAAATTGCCCTGTTTGGTTAATTCCCTCTGAAGAATCTGGCACTGGACACTGTCGGCAGACAGGATACTGGGCTAGATGGACTATTGGTCTGACCCAGTCTGGCCGCTCTTGTGTACCATTGTGATTTTGCTTCAGTGTTTACATCACCAATTACATACAATAAAAGCTTTGTATCGGATATTAATAACTGACTTGTCTCGGTGCCTTATTCTCAGGCTCTCAAGGCACTTTACAGATATGAATCAATTAAGCTTCACAGACGACAGGTCAGCCTCATTCCCTCCATTTTACAGATGGGGAAACTGAGGCACGGAGCCATTAGGTGATTGGCTCCAGGCCATACGGTTAAATGTGGCCAACTTGGGAAAAGAACCCAGGAATCCTGGCTCCCAACCCACTATTCTAACCATTACACAACACTGTCTAAACTTGCAAAGTTTAACTCCCCATCCGAACTGGTTGTTCATGTTTCCGCAAGTCTTTACCTTTCTTGTCACCCTCTCAAAGAACTGCAGAGAATTCACTGAGTTCTGGTCCCTCTAATCTGTCATGGGTTGTACTGCAAAAAAACTGCTGACATGAAAATAACCATGTTCATTTTTTTCTTCCCTTCCAGATGAGCTTAATACTTTCCTTTTTCCTTGAACAAAACATAAAGCAAAAGTAGAATTAGGAAAGAGAAAAACTCAAACATACATAGAAAATTCAAACAGCGTCCTGCTTAGATGCCACCTCTTGAAGCTGGCAAATTTAGATAAGAGTTTAGCATAATGCGCCCAAAATGATTGGCAAGGTAGTTCCTCTCACCTCAATCACAGCAGTGTTTCGTCTTCACACAGAAATCTGCTCCGTGTGAACCATGGCATTACCATGAATTAGAGACCAAAACAACCTGGGGCCTTTTTAGTTTTGAGAGTCCAGTCATTTATCTGCCAATTCAGTCCTAACTGGTTCCCATTTCTACTGGGCAGACTAGACCCTCACGCTGAGTCCTTTTAACAGGGCTGATGAGACAGGAAAGCCAAGCGATGGAGAACTAGGTTTACTGGCCAATGTTTCAGTGTCGAAAGAGTGAGCACGGGGCCTGACCCAAAGCCCCTGAACTCATTGGAAACCCTCCCATTAACTTCAGTGAGCTTTGTCTCAAGCCTTGGTTAGAATGGATTTATCTTGCCTACAGAGCCTTTGCTGCCCCTGATGCAGTGTCCCTGGCAGGGTTAATAGCATGGGGTCCGTGGGCCCCATGCTAATTTTTTTCCCCTACTGTTACTCACACCTTCTTGTCAACTGTTGGAAATGGGCCATCCTGATCATCACTACAAAAGGTTTTTTTCTCCTGCTGATAACAGCCCACCTTAATTGATTACTCTCATTACAGTTGGTATGGCAACACCCATTTTTTCATGTTCTCTGTGTATATATATCTTCCTCCTGTATTTTCCACTACATGCATCTTATGAACTGGATTTTAGCCCATGAAAGCTTATGCTCAGATAAATTTGTTAGTCTCTAAGATGCCACAAGTACTCCACAGTACATTTCTTAGGGGCAATTTTTATGCTGACTCCTCTCCCTGCAGTGACTTGCTCCTTCCACGCACGACTGTGTCACAGGTAAGGCTTTGGGACAATGCTCTTGTGAGCACTTGGGCTTGGACTGAAATCCTGGCCCCACAGAAATCAATGGGAGCTCTGCCATTGACTTCCAGGGAGCCAGGATTTCTCCCTTGGTTTTCTCTATTAACGAGTAATTGATTTTTCAGTTCAGGGGCAGTTCTGAAAAACTGGGGGGACGGGGGTTGGAATGTGATTCAGGTTGAACCAAATTGAAATCTTCTGGAATTCTTGTGAATTGAAAATAGCTGCTTTGCACTTGTTCCAGGGTGAGGATTAAAACCTGAGTTTCCCACAACGCAGGGGAATGCCCTAACCACTGGGTTAAATGTTATGGGGGTGGTGACAAAGGGTAATAAATTCACAACTAGCTGCAGGTCGAGGGAAACTGTATTTGTGTGGAATAAATCAGTCCTCTGAACAATTTCGACCAGCTCTGCTCCTGAAGACATAAAATCAGATTCACTTCAGTGACACCAGTGTAAACCTGGAGAAACCCCATCATCATCAGTGGGGCTACTCTAAAATCATAGAATCTCAGGGTTGGAAGGGACCTCAGGAGGTCATCTAGTCCAACCCGCTGCTCAAAGCAGGACCAATCCTCAACTAAATCATCCCAGCCAGGGCTTTGTCAAGTCTGACCTTAAAAACCTCTAAGGAAGGAGATTCCACCACCTCCCTAGGTAACCCATTCCAGTGCTTCACCACCTTCCTAGTGAAAAAGTTTTTCCTAATATCCAACCTAACCCCCCGCCCCACTGTATCTTGAGACCATTGCTCCTTGTTCTGTCATCTGGTACCACTGAGAACAGTCGAGCTCCATCCTCTTTGGAACCCCCTTTCAGGTAATTGAAAGCAGCTATCAAATCCCCCCTCATTCTTCTCTTCTGCAGACTAAACAATCCCAGTTCCCTCAGCCTCTCCTCATAAGTCATGTGCTCCAGCCCCCTAATCATTTTTGTTGCCCTCCGCTGGACTCTTTCCAATTTTTCCACATCCTTCTTGTAATGTGGGGCCCAAAACTGGACACAGTTCTCCAGATGAGGCCCCACCAATGCCGAATAGAGGGGTATGATCACGTCCCTCCATCTGCTGGCAATGCTCCTACTTACACTGCTCAAAATGCCGTTAGCCTTCTTCGCAACAAGGGCACACTGTCGACTCATATCCAGCTTCTCGTCCACTGTAACCCCTAGGTCCTTTTCTGCAGAACTGCTTCCTAGCCATTCGGTCCCTAGTCTGTAACAGTTAACGGGATTCTTCCATCCTAAGTGCAGGACTCTGCACTTGTCCTTGTTGAACCTCAGGATTTCTTTTGGCCCAATCCCCTAATTTGTCTAGGTCTCTCTGTATCCTATCCCTACCCTCCAGCCTATCTACCACTCCTCCCAGTTTAGTGTCATCTGCAAACTTGCTGAGAGTGCAGTCCATGCCATCCTCCAGATCATTAATGAAGATATTGAACAAAACCGGCCCCAGGACCGACCCTTGGGGCACTCCGCTTGAAACCGGCTGCCAACTAGACATGGAGCCATTGATCATTACCATTGAGCCCAACAATCTAGCCAGCTTTCTATCCACCATATAGTCCAGTCATTCAGCCCATACTTCTTTAACTTGCCAGCAAGAATACTGTGGGAGACTGTATCAAAAGCTTTGCTAAAGTCAAGGAATAACACATCCACTGCTTTCCCCTCATCCACAGATCCAGTTATCTCCTCATAGAAGGCAATTAGGTTAGTCAGGCATGACTTGCCCTTGGTGAATCCATGCTGACTGTTCCTGATCACTTTCCTCTCCTCTAAGTGCATCAGAATTGATTCCTTGAGGACCTGCTCCATGATTTTTCCAGGGACTGAGGTGAGGCTGACTGGCCTGTAGTTTCCTGGATCCTCCTTCCTCCCTTTTTTAAAGATGGGCACTACATTAGCCTTTTTCCAGTCATCCAGGACCTCCCCCGTTCGCCATGAGTTTTCAAAGATAATGGCCAATGGCTCTGCAAACACATCTGCCAACTCCTTTAGCACTCTTGGATGCAGCGCATCCAGCCCCATGGACTTGTGCTCATCTGTGGGCAGATGCCAAACTTTCCAGTGCTCTGTCAGCAGCTCCCACCTATAAATGTGTTGATTCTCTTCCAGCATGTATTTCAGGTAGTTACATCACCCTCCCTCACCCTGGGGAAGAAAGAAAAGTGATCAGCTATTGTCAGGCAAGGGTGTTGGCTGGTAATGTAGTGTAGGCATTTTATTATTGATATCAGTGGGATTGTTATTTTATCAGCTGTCACAATTTAGATCAGGGCCCCATTGCGCTAGGCGCTGTACGCACACATAGTAAGAGACAGTATTTCTGCCCCAAATGGATTGCACTGTAAACAAAGGAAGGATTATTATCCCCATTTTGCAGATGGGAGACTGAGGCACAGATATGAAGGGAGTTTCCTAGGGTCACTTAGTAAGTCAGTGACAGAGTCAGGAACTGACACCAGGTCTCCAGAGTCCCAGCTCAGTGCCTTAACCGCAAGATTACCCGTCCTCAGTCTCTCCATTTTACAGAAGGGGAAACAAATGACATTTCATCCTCAATGCAGCTAATGTATTATACAAATCCACCAACCTGCTCTATAGATGCCACGCAGGGCTCATTTTGACCACCACTGTACTTCAGCCAGGCTTTTTGCAACGTACCACAACATCGCACAACAGTTTCGGACAGGAAGTAAAGAATCCCGTATCCAATTGCAAGTGCAAGGAGAATGCAGAGAATCAGGCTGTCACATTGACCACACAATATATAGTGTTTTCCTTAATGACCCAGCTCTTAGAGTCATGTGATTATATGAGAATCTCCACTGTCATGGCTGTGGAGAAAAGCTGGACAATGTGAACTGAGGGTACCCTAAAGGCTCAAAACCAAAAGGCGAATTAAAATAACCCACCTTTGATTGTTTTTTTTTAAATCTCATGGTTTAAGCCCCTCATATGAATCTGACTCATGGTTTGCGAACCCTTGGGTCAATAATACTGAGAATGTAATTAGGCAGGTTGAAATGCAACCGGGATGCCTTCCCTCACAAACAGTTCTATGCAATCTTTAATGGTCACAAACTATCAGTAACTTAGTTTAACTCCTTTGCTATTGGTTCAATACAGATTCAGATGGAATAACATCATTCACTGAATCACTCGCATCACTTCCTACACAGAGGAGGCACAGCGAGAATATGGCCACATTTGCCAAAGGTGCCTCAATTTTTTGGTGTTTGACTTTAACCCTCTAGGGTCTGATTTCCAGTGGTGCTGAGAATCCTTAATCCCATATGAAGTCAGTGGCAGTGTGCTTGGAGCTTCTGAAAACCAGGCCCCCAGGGTCCACAATTGGACATTCACAGTTAGAACCCAACTCATTTGCCCAAGATAACATATAAATTGGTGGCAGAACTGGGAATAGAACCTATGAGTCCTGATACCTGCTTCTGCATGACCCATGTTAGTCACATGGCTTAAGGTATTCAGGGCCAGCTTTTAACAAGGTATTTTGGTGCCTATTTCCATTTGATTTGGCAACTAGGTACCTAAATACCTTTAAAAATCTGGGCCTCAGATATCTGGTCATGAGTGCAGTATAAGAACCTTTATCGGGGTTCCTCAAACAGGGGTCACTGCTTCTATAGGGAAAGCCCCTGGTGGGCCAGGCTGGTGTGTTTACCTACCGGCCGATCGCGGCTCCCACTGGCCGCCGATCGCTGCTCCGGGCCAATGGGAGCTGCTGGAAGTGGCAGCCAGTAAATCCCTCGGCCCGTGCCGCTTCCAGCAGCTCCCATTGGCTCGGAGCAGCGATCGGCGGCCAGTGGAGCCGCGATCGGCCAGACCTGAGGACGGCGCAGGTAAACACACTGGCCCGGCCTGCTGGAGCTTTCCCTACACAAGCGGTGACCCCTGTTTGAGAAACCCTGACCTATATAGACTAGAATATAACCACAGGACACCTCTCATCTGTATTTGGGCAGTGGTTTGAAGCACACGAGTAGCAGTCAGCCCAAACGACTCCTTCAGTCTATCATTATTATGGGTATGAAATTAATCCAGTGGGATTTCTCAGAGCTGTTTTATGTCTGGGTGCAATACATATTTATATCGATCTTTAAATACCTGGCAGAGTGGAATGGGAGTTAAATCAGTGATTTCTCTCCACGTTTCTATTTTCCCCCCACTGTTTCATAATGACTCTGATCTCTTGAGGAAATATTTACTTTCGCACTCCAACAGAGCCGCACATCTGAGCCCTTCTGGCCAATCAGTCAAATATGCTGCCAGGCAATGTTTTCAAACAGGGATTTTGAACCTGAGAGATAGGGTGTCTTCTTGGAAGCTCTCCTCGTTAGTCATTAAATGCTTATCAGACATTGTGTACAACCTGGGGATTCTGAATAGGTGGATGCAAATTTCCCCTCTCCTCCTGGCTCACAGAAGTTGGAGAGTGAGTTGTATACCAATGAGAAGGCCAACCTCCCTAGATTTGCTATACGGTTGTGGAGCAATGTGTGGATTCTACAACTTTCTTTGGGAGGGAAAAATGCATGCCTGAATGTTTGAAGGCAAATTCAGATAAGTGGGTACAGCTCCACTGGCTTCAATAGAATTGCACTTGCTCCAACTAACATGGCCCTTGGCTTGTACCTAACTGGGGGGATGGAGTTCAGCATGGATAAAAATGAACTCAGCCCCAAAGCCCCTTCTTCTGGTGATTTCAGTTCCAAGCCCCAGATCAGAGCCCATTTGATGGCTCAGTTTCAACTTGGATCCAGAACCAGACAAGGCCAATTTCCCTATTCCCGTTTGGTTCAAGATGGTGGCCATCTCACAAGAACACCTGATCTCATGAAACTGCTACCTGATTGGGCTGACGCCACGTGAGAACAGCCATTGCCACCTCTGCACCATTTGAACACAAACCTTTTCTACGTTTAAAATGCTGGAGTGACGCAGAGGTGGCGCGTCAGTGAAGACACTATCTCCATCGGCAGGAGGGGTTCTCACATCCGCGGAGGTACTCCTCCACCACAAGAGGCGGTAGCTAGGGTGACAGGAGAATTCTCCCATTGACCTAGTGCTGTCTACACTGGGGATAGGTGGGTTTAATTTCATTGCTCAGGGGTGTGGATTTTTCAAGTCCCTGTGTGATGTAGTTATACCAACCTAATTTCCTAGTGTAGACCAGACCTCAGCTTCAAACCCACACAGACCCAGCCAAACCCTGATCCAGATCCTAACAGGATTCCTTGCCTCACCTCTGTTTTAAACTATTGGCTTCACATGATGGATGATGTCCACACAAGAGCTAAAATCCACACAAGAGCTAAAATCCACCCAGCACGTGAGCCTGCTATCACTGTAGCTAGAGCTTTATCTGCAGCTAGCCCTGTGGCTGGAGCTAGATGAGCACCGCTGGGTGTTGCCTTCAGCATCCAGAGCCTGGGAAAGCCTGATAACAGAACATAGCTGTACACTGAGTCAAGGGCATGGGGGTGGAGGACAGAGCAGCCTCTAGGACCTTCCCCACCTTGCTAATGTCAGTCATATCTAGGGCTGCTTCACAAGAGGAATCCCCTTCCTAGCCCATCCATCCTTGCCTTACGTATATTACACTGATTGCTGCTCTGATTCTATCCAGCAGATGACTATGATAAGTGTGTACAAATGCTCCTGCACACACACACACACACACACACACACACACACACACACACACACACACGTGCACTCACACAAGTCAATTCACTACAACACTTATTACTTTAGAGCTTCAAAGCATGTAGCCATCTGCATGGAATCTGGAGGGAAGACCACAGGTGGCAGGAGGGAAGGGTTTGGAGGAGGCACCAGGAAGTCAGTCTGTGTGCACGTGGCTAGCATGCTGGCTGTAGGTGCAGCAGCTCTGTAAATGGTTCTCTTAATAAGAGCAGTTTCATTTCAGAAGCACGGAGTCTTCTCATGTTATTACGCAGCACATGACACAAAGCACTTTATAAATATTAGCTAATTAATCCTCACAAACCTTCCTTCCCAGGGAGTGGGATGAGTATCATTATCCCCCTGGGGAACCTGAGGCCCAGAGCATGGAAAGGACATGCCCAAAGCCAATCAGCGGCAAAGCCAGGAACAGAACCCATGTAACCTGGCTGCCAGTCCCATGCTCATTCCATTGGACAATGATGCCATCGCCTTCAGCTGCAGCCCAGGCTGGCTGTCAGGTGCAGACTCGCTTGCTGTCCTGGAAGTTTTTGCCCAGGGGAACAATGACCCTTTAAAGTAGCTGGGGTGGGATAAGGGGTTACATAGTCAGGATGCTGAGCAACTTGTCTGTAGGGCACTGCTTACCATCACCAGCCACCTTCCAATTGTGTGCCCTTTTTCCAGAACTCTGAGCTACACCTCCAAGACCCCTAACCACCTCAGCTCCTGGACGGTGCCACCATTCTGCTGCTGCTGCCAGCTGCCAAGCACAAAGAGCTCCCGGTGTAATTCTGGAAGAGGATTCTATGTGCATTCCAGCTGCTCGCCACACGCGATCAGGCCCGCCCAGGGGAACAGCTGGATTCCACCTGCCGTGTCAGTGCACAGTACCTTGGCTCTGTGGGCTGAGCACCCGAAGAAGGCTGGGGATAGACTCTTCTGGCAGCAGCACTGCCGGTCACATCCCAACCCGACAGCAGCGAATCATAGAAACTCCTTCCTTAGCACGGCTTTCTCATTCCTTTATTTTGCTCTAAAACTACAGCATCATCTGAGTACTCGTCCTGCGCACTCTCTCTTTGAGTAGCTATTCTCTTTGGTGAGGAAATGGGTGCCTGGGTATCAAGGAGACAAAGCTAGCTAGCTAGATTTGGACTCCCTAGCTGTGGCACCCAAGTATTTGCAACATTTGTAAGACACCTGTAAATGCTACACACACTAAACAACAATACATGAACTAATATGATGTCCTGGTGCTTGGGAATCCTTTACTGGCCCAGTTCCCCAGCTGATGTAAATCGGTTTAGATCCATTAATTGCAATGGGACTATGCTGATTTACACCAGCTGGGCATCTGGCCCGCTGAGAGTGCAAATCCACCTGAATGTGTAGACTGATTACAGCTGCGCTTGTTACGTCATGTTAAAGAGCATAGAATTTTCCAGTAAAAAATATTTCAGTTGCGGCTAAGAGGCATCTAAATTCCAGCCCCCTTTCCTCCTGCACACGCACTAAGCATACGCCCCAGGGGCATGTGGCAATTCAGTAATGATGGACCCAGACCCAAACTACCTCCAAAGTTGGGCTGGGGTGTTTTGTTCTGGGGCAGGGGAGACTCTTCCACAACCCCGGCAGAAGAATGCACACTGTCCACTCCATCCTACCTGGAGAAAGCTATGATCAGGGAATCATACAAATGTAGGGCTTGAAGGGACAACAGTAGGTCATCTAGTCCAGTCGCCTGCACTGAGGCAAGACTAGTATTATCCAGACCATCCCTGACAGGTGTCTGTATAACCTTTTCTTAAAAACCTCCAATGATGGCAATTCCAAAGCCTCCTTACGTAATTTGCTAAAGTGTTAACCACTCCAACAGGAAGCTTTTCCTAATATCTAACCTAAATCTCCCTTACTGCAATTTAAGCCCATTGCTTCTTGTCCTGTCCTCAGTGGATAAGAAGAATTTATCCTCCTTCTCTTTATAACAATCTTTTACGTACTTGAAGACTATTACCACGTCCCTCCTCAGTCTTCTCTTCTCCAGACAAAACAACCTCATTTTTTTCCAATCTTTCCTCAGAGGTCATGTTTTCTAGACCTTTAGTTATTTTTGTTGCTCTTCTCTGGACTTACTCCAATCTGTCCATGTCTTTCTCGAAGTCTGGCACCCAATGTGATGGTACCTCCCATAAGGCTTTATGAAAATATACCTAGAATGTGTTTTATGCTACATATGCCATGTAACATATCTCTGTAAAGGTTATGATCTACTGAATGTATTAATCCTATTTGTATGCATGGATCACTTTTGTATTCGAAGTTATGAATGTTGGCTGTGTACTGGTTTGATTTCTAAATAGCCTTAGTAAAGCATTTGGTCAGTTCCTGGAGAAAGGAATGTTGAATTTAAGTACCTAATCAAGAAACACTTAAAGGAGAATGGATCTTGGTATGCTCCAAGCCACAAAAGAAGTCTAGTTGAGGACGTTCAAGGTAGCGTGTAAACAATGGATGCGACCTGTAAAAACTAAGTCGTACATGGACATGTGACTTGTCCAGCTGACTCCAGAACTCCATCTTGGAGCTGGACTTTGCATTGGAGTGAGGAGGGGGTCTCCACCCATAAGAGAAAGTCTATTTAACCCCCTTGGAGACCCCTCCATTTTGTCTTCAGCTGGCTAAAGAGGGAGCCTCTTCACCCTCCAGGATACTTGGAAGAAACTGGAACAAAGGGCAGTGAGTGAACTGCAAGGGGTGTGAGTGATTGCTGGACCCAGGCTAAAAGGAGATTAGTCTGTAACAGGGAACATTCTGGAACTGGTGAGGATTTTATCTGTATTCAGTTTGATAAGACACAGATTTGCACATTTTATTTTATTTTCCTTGGTGACTTACTTTGTTCTGTCTGTTACTACTTGGAACCACTTAAATCCTACTTTCTGTATTTAATAAAATCACTTTTTACTTATTAACTCAGAGTATGTATTAATACCTGGAGGAGCAAACAACTGTGCATATCTCCCTATCAATGTTATAGAGGGCAAACCATTTATGAGTTTACCCTGCATAAGCTTTATACAGGGTAAAACGGATTTATTTGGGTTTAGACCCCATTGGGAGTTGGGCATCTGAGTGTTAAAGACAGGAACACTTCTACGAGCTGCTTTCAGGTAAACCTGCAGCTTTGGGGCAATTCAGACCCTGGGTCTGTGTTGGAGCAAATGGGAGTGTCTGGCTCAGCAAGACAGGGTGCTGGAGTCCTGAGCTGGCAGAGAAGGCAGGGGTAGAAGTAGTCTTCGCACATCAGGTGGCAGCTCCCGAGGGTTTCTGTGATCCAACCCCTCACACTCAGAACTGGACACAATACTCCAGCTGCAGTCTTATCCGTGCGGAATAGAGCGGAAGAATTAAGACTTGTAACTTGCTTACAGCACTCCTGCTAATACACCCCAGAATGATGATCTCGTTTTCTGGAAGCAGTGTTACACTGTTGACTGGTGAGTATTTTGTGAGCCACTATGACCCCCCCGCTCTCTTTCCGCAGCACTCCTTCCCAGGCAGTCATTTCCCATTTCGTATTTGTGCAGTTGGTTGTTCCTTCCTAAGTGGAATACTTTGCATTTACCCTTACTGAACGTCATCCTATTTATTTCAGGCAGTTTCTGCAGTTTGATGGTGGAGTTTGACCCCTGGAGTCGACTCAGTAACACCAGCAATCTCCTCCATGTCTAGATTCGTAATTCTCACGGGGTGGGGGGGAGGGATACTGTTAAACACCATGGAGTCCCTTTCTGGGACTCAGGCTACTGACTCAGAGACAAGAGTTCTCAGCACAAACCACCACCACTGCTGGCACCTCCTAGGCCCAGCCAGACTTCGGCACTAAACACGGAGCACAAAGGTTATCCGGAGCCAAAGCTCTAGGGGCAGAGCTGCAGCCCAGTTCACAGAGGCACATGACAGTCTAACAGCTTCCCGGCTGCAGGCTAAATGCCACATGTCCTGGGGGGCTCTGCATGTCCCACGTGGCCGCCCCCGTTGGTCCACTGCAGGGTTGCTACACCCCATCACACAATCATTGGGACTCCCGGTGGGGTCAGGCAATAGCAATAAGGAGGGCTCCGGACCCCTGGTGTGGCTGAACAAACAATCAGTCCGCAGCCCCCAGGCAGGGCAGGGCAGGGCAGGACAAAGCACAGTCTACAGCCCCTCAGCCTCCGGGCTGGGGCAGGGAACAGCAGTTGGGGGTTCTGATCCTCGGGGCAGGGCAGAACAATCATTCTGTAGCCCCTTGGGCAGGGCAGAGTAAACAAACAGTAGCCACACCTAGTGGCTGGGGGCAGGAAGGACCTGGGCCCATTCTACTGCACCGGGTTCCAACCCAGGGCCCTATGAAGCTGGGAAATTCCCAGTTAAGGGTTTAAGCATCAACTTCTAACACATTCCCTGCGTCACTTCCTACCACTAGGGTCTTCTCAGGCATCTCCTCGGCATCTCAGTCAGTCTTCACAATCGACTGGTCGCCCGCGGCATGACCCGGGTCCATGGTTCCCACTGCTTGGAGAGTTGCAGGCATCTGCAGCACACGCCCTTCCTCCTCCTCAGCCAGCCTTGACTGAGCTGGGCTGCCTCCTTTTATCTGCCCCTTCCACCTGGAGCATGCACAACATGGGTGTGGTCTCCTGGCCCCACAGTGATTGGCCGGGTCCTGTTGGCCCACTGTGGTGTTGGTACACACGGTCACACCACAATCAAAGCAACTTCAGGGGCATCAGGGAGGCAGGGGCATAGATGGACGCAGGCGAGAGAAAAGCCGCTCCAACTGGAGGCAAAAGCCTGAGGATCACCCATTAGCAGCAGCTCGTCGGCACTACATGAGGTGAAGCCCTGTGGCTTTGACCCACAGGCCAGTCCCAAAGGGAGAGACAGGGATAATCCCAGATGCGAGACTCAGGGGCCATCGCAGCACAAGGGCGCCAGGCTGGAGCAGTGGGGAACAAAGGGATTATTTCCTCAGGAAAGGCCATTTCAGTGCAGTGCTCGAGCAGAACAAGTTTGATGGATTAAATCTAACTGTAGCCGAGGAACTCGGGTGTCAGGCTGGCGGGAGAGGGAATAAAGGCAGCTTTTAATGGCTTCTCTCCCTCTTCCAAAGAGGCTGGGGCCAGAAGAAATAATGTTTTAATATTAACTTCTGGGGAATCTGTAACCAGAAGAAATAAACACTTTCATGTGCTAAATCCCTCCTGGAGCTTGGGCTGCTAATGCCGTCTTTTATTTCATCCCTCTGTGGACAAGGAAGAAAGCAATGGCTTGAAGGACACAAGGTAATGAGGCCAGGGACTCTTTAAACGCACTTTGTTAGGCAGCTTAGCTGCGTTGTTAGAAACATTTCCTCACCCCCATCCCCCTCGGAGACATTCACTATCCTGCGGCCGAACGCATCGGGGGAACTTTTTGTGATGCTCCTGCTGCATCCCCATAGGGACTGCGTCCGTTCTGAAACGGATGGAGTTGATCTTCTGACGTGGGGTTACAGACTCCCTGAGCTGCATGTGTCTTTCACAAGAGCAACGGGGGAGATGCTGGTGTTAAACCCTCAGAAATGCATCCTAAACATACTGAACAGCCCAGCCAAACACTGGGATCTTCCCCACACTCTATCCCTCTTAATGGCGCTTCATCCAAAGCCCAGCAGTCAATGAGTGGCTGAGTCAATGGGGTCTTGGATCAGGACTCTTAACCCTTGGAATTTATATAGTGCCTTGTGCCCACAGATCTTATATACATTTGGGGGAAACTGAGGCAACAAAGATATGGGCCATGATCCAACAAGCACTTAAAGCACATTTCGCTTCAAGCACACAAGTAGATCCACTAACTTGCATGCTGGCTGGAGCAGGGGTGAAGCACCAATTTTTTAAATGTTTTAGGAATCTAAAGAGGCTGATAGGTGCCTAGTAGGATTTTGAAAAGCACCTAAAACTGAACTCTCACTTAAATCAATAGGAGTGGCTCTAGGACCCAGACCTTCAAAGGTATTTGGGCTCCTATCTTCCATTGAAATCAATGGAATTAGATGCCTAAATACCTTTAAAATCTCTCTCTAAAGCAGCAAGCCAAAGTCACCCTGGACTGCAGGAGCAGTCAGGTACTGAGCTCGTCTTCCAATTCCCAGAGCCAGGCCCTAACCATCCCTCTTACCCAACTGTCAGTAACTTGTCTGTGACTGATTGATCAGCTGCTTTGAAAACAGCAGGAGTGGACCACCAGCAGAGAATCAATGAAGATCCCCAAAGTGTCCCCAGTCTGACATGAGTATCTTATTACATGGTTATGGTAACTTTCATGCCAAAGCAGTCGCAGACGCTATACCAGCAGCACTGCCTCGGAAAGGTTCACATAAGCAATGTTAATGCAGGCTTTTGCGCTTAATACCATACAGAATATTCAGTAACAGATGCAGTGACAATGAAAGTTACAACCAAGATTTTCAAAAGTGGCTAGTGTTTCTGGGTGTCTCAATTTTTTTGGTGCCCAATTGTAGACATTTCAAAAGAAACCTTCTTTGCAGAAAGTGGGGAACACCCACCTGCTGCCAAGGTAGGCGCCATTAAGGTCTCAAGTGGGGCAGCCAAAATCAGTCACTTTTGAAAATCTCGGCCTAAAATCTTCCATTTGCAGTATCCTCTTAAATGTGTGTCCCCGCCCCCCACCCATTTGTTAGCAAACATATGCCTCGGTCTGATTTATTTCTGCAGAGGTTACGAATCAGGAGGGATTCGACTGAATGTTTTTATAAAAGCCAGAGAGATTCAAGCACTGAACCCATAGTTGAAAAGATTTTTCCTTTAGACTTCTAAGGAAATTAAATATCGTTTCCACAGAGGTTTTTCATGATGCTTTGACAATATGACATTTGATTAAGTCAGAGTGAGTCAGCTAGCTGTGACACTTCTTAAACTCTACACATTTTTTCTTGTATGTTGAAAATTATTTTTGTCCATTTATCATTATTTCATCTTTTACAGAGCGATGGATATTTTAAAATACTGAATTGTACAGGAAGTTCCTTGCTGCTATAGCCAGTTATAAAGGCTGCTGTTTTCACCCGGTAATGCTATGTGCATTGGTGACCCCAAAGGCTTTTTAAAAAAACCTCCTATCTTTAGCTGTTAGAAGAAAAATGAACATGTGGCAGGTGGTATTTTACTTGTAAAAGCAGCAGTTTTGATTCTAGTGGTTAAAACAGGGTATTGGGGAAATCAGAACTCCTGGCTTTTACTCCCACCTCTACCACTGATTCAGTGTAGGATCTTGGGAGAATCACTTATCAACATGCCTCAGTTTACCCATGTATAAAACAGGGACAATACTTGTAGAACAGCATCACTGTTGACATTAGCTGGGGTGTTCTTGCTAGTAGCCTCCAAATTGGAGACGAGGCTGGTGGCAGGATGTTCTCACTGGACGATCCCCACTCTGGAATCCACTACATCCATAAGACCATTGAATTTTAGGGCATGGTCTATTTTGGAGCAAATCCTGCACCTTGTATTTGAGCACCCTGATTACAGTGACACTAGAGAATAGTTCAGGAAAGAAGTGAAGGATACTGTGTCCAAATGACACAGCATGGGCAATCTGCGATAGCTATTTGTAATTTAGTTAAGTTGTGATATGGGCGAGACAACAGGGTTGACACCCGGAGTGCCTCTGAGTTGTGATCCATGTAATCCATGTAGACGCAAGTAGTCAGGACCTCTGTCTCTCTCCTTCAAATCACTCAAGGCCCAAATGACAATATGGTCTTGCTCCTCATGACAGGTTGCCACCATGTTTTTCCATCAAAATTTTGGCTCAATGCTCTGTAACTCACACATGAGCTAGAATAGCATTAAACAAGTGTTAGCTAATATGTCAGAGAGTAAAACCAGGTATATGTACACACGGTGTATTCGATTTCAGGACAGCATGATCTCATGGATAGGATAAGGGCCTAGGAGTCAAACTTGGGGTCAATTATTAATTCACTGGGGAAATGTGGTCACTTCTCTGGCTCTCAGCTCTCCCCCAGTACAATGAAGATTGGTACTTGATCTCAAAGCACTTAAAGATGGAAATTATCCCTATTGGCCAGAAAGCACTACGCATTATATTGCTCAGCCACAGATCTCTCCTGCCAGACTAGTTTAGTATTCTTAAAATATGCCAGAGAATTGGCAAGAGGCATTTTCATTTGCTTTAGTATGAATCCAAGTTTTTTCAGTATCAGTCCCCTTAGATATTCCCCTCTCTCCCTCCTCTTCAGTATTTGATACAGTCCCATGTTCATGAACTTTGATGCATGTCCTAAGCATTTTAAGGAAGGATATGATGGGAGGATGAAGGGAGTGGGCAGGCTGGCAGATGATTAGGGGAGGGGCACTGGTAGGGCAGTATGACATGTCTGATTTCTGCAGGATTTTTAATTTTGTAAAAGCAGCTAGAGTAGGGATAGATGCTTTGCATACGAGGAAATCGACCAGATGAATTCCACAAGTCTGGAAAGATGATGGCCTTGTAGGATTTCAGTCAAAAGCAGTGTGTGTTTTGGCCAGTGCTAAGTCCTTGGTCACAGGAGTTATGTTTACTTAAGACAACCGAGTTTGATGTGAGGCAAACAGCTCTTATGGCAACCTTCTATTCTAACTGGTAATGTTCAAAGCAGTTTGGAGCATCAATAGCCTGTGACAACCTTCCTGCTTGTTCTGGCTTCACTGGCCACTTCCACGTCTGGGAGCTGAACATGTACACATATCCATCATGGCTGAACGGCATCCACCCAGAGTGACTGCACTGAGTAAACAGGAATTAGTGCTGTAGGGTTTTGGCCCCTGTATCATTAGTAAACTCTGACAGAGTTGTATTTTGTATTCGGAAAAGAGCCACATGATTTTAAAAAGTGATCCTAATATGACTTTATACCAATTAACCATTGTCTGTTTAACGTGTGGGAATATTTGTTTAGTCTGCGCCAGTGACAATGGCCCTAAAAATATGACCACTTAAGACTATGTGTACCTCTTTATTACACCTTAGGGTCATACACTTTCTTCCACAAGGTGTACTGAGGAAACATGCAAGGGAGCTTGAGGGCACCTTCTGGCACTGCAGCCCTGGCCTGCACCCTCACTCCATTGCAGCTTCCTTCCCTCTCCAAAGTTAGCATCTCCTGCCCCAGCACACACACCCTTTGCTAGGCCTACATGAAGAGGCGCCTCTCTGAAGTGAGCAAGTCAGTCTGTCCCCCAATTCACCTGCTGTAAGATGCTGGAGCACCGTTTTGGTATTAACTCAAAGTGGCAAGTAAGGACTCAACTTCTGCACTCTGTTCTCTGGAGAAAATCTTGCCCAGTCCTGATCTGTTCCAGGTGCCCCTTAGACAAGGTGCTACAAATTTTGAGTATCCCTGAACAGTGGGTAGTATAGTATATTCAGGCATTCATGCAGTAGTTTATGACCTCTTTTGTCTCTTTTACTGACAACACGTCTAAGGCAGAAGTCCTAAAAGGGATGAAAAACAGCATAGGAATCTTTGCTATTGGCCTGAGCCATTAGAGCAATTCCTGCTCTCTTAAATAGCATGAAAGGAGCCTGCCATGCTACAGCTGAAACTAACTTTACAAGCTGCTACGCTTCTTGGAGGCTTTCTTCCCATCCCACCATATTACTGAGAATGGTCAATCTGAACCATGAGGCTATGAAGCAGGAAAGAATGCTAGACCAAAGCAGGCATGAGGACATACATATTGTGTGCTTCCCAAGAGACCGGCTCTCTCCTTTTACAGCTTTCTTGTAGCACAATTCTGACAAACACTTAACAAAAAAGTGGATTTTCCATGTTAAAAATGACTTAATACAAGTAAAGTACTGGAACCCCATCACCTTATATCTAGCCAGTGTGAGGAGCAGGTACAGGATCTGAAACTGCTTTTAAGACTTTCTGTCAATTTTAATAGATTTAGTTGTTTCTATTTTACCAAATGTTTCTCTCTGCTCTGTTGCTATGCAGACGACCTGAACAAATGAGACCGACTATACAGAGGAAATAATGGAACTGACTGTACAAAGTGTGGCTAGATGCACAAAGTAAAACTGAGCAACAGAAACCTGCGTTTTGCCCAGTCTTTCAGACAGACTAATCTTAGGGGTTAGCTGTACCAATGGGAGATAAAACATTTTCAGACAGAGGCGATTTATGCTGACAATGTCCCTTAAAAGGGACTCAAGTTAAAAAAAATCAAAACAAAAACTCATGAAACATTTTCTTCCTTAGGTTATGAAAACTGATGCTCCTATTTCACTCCATTTGACCAATGAAAACAGGTTTGTCAGTTTCGCTATAATTCTTTTCTCTATACAATGATGCCATTCCAAGCAATGCAAGAAAGTTTTTCCAATCTGAACAAGTTATTCCCACTGGATTTTAAAATAAGTGTTCAGGAAGACATTTCTTCTAACCGTCTTGGGGTTTTCTGAATCTAGAACTTGTATTTTGGGCCTAAGTTGTTGCATGTTCCTTTATATATATTCTTTTATATTGTCAAGCGGTTAATCACGGCATAATTTCATTTAAACCACCACCAAATGTCATCAAGCAAAAATAGTCTTTATTCAAATTTCATGGAAACAGGGATCACTGTACTTTGCAAGACGGGGAAAAATAAAATAAAAAAATTTAATATAAAACAAGGATATTGTCACAATACCAGAATATGGAACTCTACTTTTTATTCCCCTATGGGTTACTGCAGGTATCTATTTCCTTGACTGTGCTATTCACAACTCTGTAAATCCAAAAATATGAAACCAAAAGTAGTATGAAACTTAAGACTTAGCACTTCCACTAAATGGCATACATCAAAGGGCATCAGTTCAAGAGCAAAAATAGTTGAAGTCACCATACCTACCTATCAGTCATCATTCCAACCTTATAAACCCATCAAAGTACAGCGCTTCCTCTCTGTAAGGCTGTTCTTGGAAAACAAGGTGATTTTGGTGTTCTAGTGAGAATTGTGTTATAAAGGGGATCTTTCTACAAGTCAGCAAATGAGCTGCAGAGCCTTGATCCAGAAAGCACTGCAGAAAGGGAGCCCTGTACTGAACAATTACAGACACACCATTACGGTAGTTAAAAATGTACAGCATTGACATGTGTTCTACTTCAATCACTTGTGCTACAACTACCAAACATGTACAAAAGACTTTTCATATAGTTTCAAGTGTGGTTGCAGCAAGTTTAGGACCTCGAACGAGATCTTGATCTAGATCGGGATGGGGATTTAGAGGCAGACCTAGATCTAGACTTGGACCGGGACCTAGTTTTTGGAATTGACTTTGATCGGGACCGAGATTCTGATTTGACATTTGGTTTGGATTTAGAATTTGACCTAGATCTGGACCGAGTTTCGTGACTTTTGTCCATTTCCTCACCCTCATTTTTTACCTCCTTTTTGTCAGATTCTGGTTTTAGCTGCTCCTTTTCCTTGGACTCCGATCTGGACCTGGATCTAGACCTAGACTTGGACCGGGACCGCTCTTGGTCTTCCTTCTTTTTCTTCTTGTTGCTAGACCTGCTGTCTCGCTTGCTGCGCCTTTTGCTTTTCTCACTCTTGCTGTGGCTCCTGCTCCTACTTCTGCTTCTGCTGTCATCCCTACTCCTCTTCCTGCCTTTCCTTTTGTCCTTACTCTTACTACGACTCCTGCTTCTGCTCCTGCTCCCCTCTCTGCTCTTGCTCCTGCTCCTAGCCTTGCTCTTCTCCCTCTCCTTACTCCTACTCCTTCTCATGCTCTCCTTCTCTTCCTCCACTCTCTCCTTGCTCCCACTCCTGCTCCTACTTTTACTCTTACTCTTTTCCTTGCTGGGGCTCCTGCTCTTTGCTTTTGCGGCGTCGTTGTTCTGGACGGCATCCTCCGCTTTGTCTTTACTTTTGCTCTGGGTTTTCTCCGCACTCCTGCTGCGGCTCCTACTTTTATCGTCTTTGCTTGGACTCCGGCTTTTGTCCTTCTGGCCTCTGCTATGGCTCTTGCTTCGGCTACGGCTCTTGCTTCTGGAACGGGACCCAGACCTGAAAAAGCACAAGCAGATGGTGACACATATCAGCCTTTTGAATATGGGTTGGCTCTCGTTTGCTATTAAATTTTGGTAAACAAATGAAGCAAGAAAGTTCCCATGCTGCAGCATTAGGTTGATGCCTCTTACACATCCCCGGGTTCTCCCCCTCAAAAGTATACCTGGATCTTGATCTACTCTTGGAATGGCTGCTTTTGCTACTGCCACTACGGCTCCTGCTCTTACGAGAGTGTCTGCTTCGAGACCGAGACCTGAAACAAAAGGAGTTGGTATTAAGTCATTCCAAGCCCATGGAAAGAGAAACACTTCTGATCCTGGTTCAGTAAAATCCCACATGACTAAAGAGAGTGATAGCACATCAGTAACATCTTCTGCCACTTTCAGATGGAATAATCCCAAAGCATTTTACAGACTATAGCTGGGGACTCTAGAAATAACTATAAATCACCACAGCACAGTATCTTATTTCTCGCTTCTATACACTAGAAATGCTGCCACTTCTGGAGTTGAACAGGGCTACCAATCTGAAGCAGAAGCACAACAGTTTGGGGGAGCTAGGCGGGGAGGCAAGTGAAGACTAGGTCTTTCGAAATGAACTTGAGTGCCGGGGTCTGACAGTGTTTCCTTTTCCACCTAAGCAGAGATTTCCCCCCCAAAAGCGGAACATATATCTTTACAGGAGTAAAAGCTTCAAGTCTTGCCTGTAAATTTAAGGGTCTGGGTATCAAAGTATTTGGTTGGGTCGTCTTACAAAATCCAACGCTACTAACCTACAGAGTTGAACATGAAGATTTTCCTTTCTGTTAAAGCCCTTTTCTTGTGCCATATTGCACAATATAAATAGCCAACTTCTACAGAAGAGCAGGAGGTGTCTCCCAAAAAACAAATGGTACAGTGGGAAATTTATGAACGTTCAAAGAGAAGAAGTTTTACAGACACCTCTGTATGTTTACTTCTGTCACTTATGTGCTTTCACACTGTGGTACAGGGCACACAGTTTGGCAAGAACCCTACAGCACTGCAGTGTCGTTTGCGCAGTGGAGTTACAGTCAATGATTGGCACTCCTTGGTATTATGGTAAAACAAATACAGTAACTCCTCACTTAACATTGTAGTTATGTTCCTGAAAAATGTGACTAAGTGAAATGATGTTAAGGGAATCCAATTTCCCCATAAGAATGAATGTAAACAGGGGGTTAGGTTCCAGGGAATTTTTTTTTGCTATACAGTACAGTAGTATAGTTGGGAGGTGCCCCCGCCTTACCCCACACAGATACAGCTCACTGGCACTGGAGACACTGAGGCAGGCAAGGAGGTTGAAGGTGCTGTAGGCTAGGAGAAGCACAATGCACAGCAGTAGCGGCAGCTTCCCCTACTCTGCCAGCACCAGGGGCGGGGGGGGGGGTGTTCAACCCTCGGCCCGCCCACGCCACCCCTTCTCCCAAGCCCCCACCCTTAACCTGCCTCTTCTCTCCCCTCTCTCTTTACTCCGCATGCTGCATCCTCGCTCCTCCTCCCTCCTTCTGCCCATGGCAATCAGTTGGTTTGCAGCATTCAGGAGGCAAGGGAGGGTGGGGTAGCCTGCACACCTAGTTCTCGCTCCTCCCCCCCCCTCCTGAATGCCGCAAGCCAGCTGATTGCCATGGGCAGCAGGGGGAAGGCGCTGATCTGTGGGGTCTGCTGGTGGGCAGGAGGCACTGTGGGTGGGGGGAGGCATAGGGGAGCTGATGGGGGGCTGCCAACTGAAGACAAAGCTGGCAGCCAAACGACGTTATACTGAAGCACAGCACAATATTAAATAGAGCATGTTCTGTAACTGAGCAGGGACGTAAGATCAAAACAACGTTAAGCAAGAGGACATTAAGTGGGGAGTTACTGCATCAGGTATTAAAAAGCGTCCACTATGGAGCACACCGTCCAATGAGCAGTGAACCAAATTTCCTCTGTCATTAACTTCCAACTTATTTGGGCTATCACCAAAAACTCCATTTCCTGGGGACCCAGTGTACCTCCAAGCATCCATGGGTTGACATTGGCTATTCGATTAGACTGTAAGAGCCACAGATGTATTATGGAAAACATACCTCGAATGGCTTCGACTTCTGGAATAGGAGCGGCGCCGTCTGGATCCAGGCCTGTCTTCCACTAACCTAATCTTTCTGCCATTCACTTCTGTCCCATCCAGCTTTTCAAGGGCTCTTTTCATATCTGAATAGGATTTGAACTCAATCACACCTTCATTTTTTCTCCCTTTGTGTGCGTCTGCATATGTCACTTCGCCTGCCTGACGCATATAATCCTGGGAGGAAAGGACAAAAACATTGCCTTTGAATCCACAGATTTAGGGTTTCATGCTGGTTCTGTTTATTCCCCCTCACTGCTCATTTCATCTTTTCTTTTCCATGCAGAAAGCAGCACTGGTTGGCCTTGCCTGAGGCAAGTGGGGGGAACAGTTCCCTTTTGCACGTCTTAGTCCTAATGATTACTGCAGGTTCCTGTAATTGTGCTCAACAGCCCACACAAAATAAACAAAACCAATCAGCAAGGGACCCACTGATGTTAGTGCAAATTTTATCCAAAAAGGATTTTTGCAGGAGCAGGTCCAGGTTTCTGAACAAGCCAAGTAAAAACACTGCAATAGTAATTTTGATGCAAATTATTATTTGAAAGGGAAAAGAACGAGAAGTACTTGTGGCACCTGAGAGACTAAAATTAGCATGGGAAAATAGTTTTTGCTTTGTGTAATGACCCATCCACTCCCAGTCTTTATTCAAGCCTAATTTAAGGGTGTTCATTTTACAAATTAATTCCAATTCTGCATGCTAATTTTTCCCCTTACTGTTACTCACACCTTCTTGTCAACTGTTGGAAATGGGCCATCCTGATCATCACTACAAAAGTTTTTTCTCCTGCTGCTAACAGCCCACCTTAATTGATTAGTCTCCTTATAGTTGGTTTGGCAACACCCATTTTTTCATGTTCTCTGTGTATATATGTATCTTCCTACTATATTTTCCACTGCATGCATTCGATGAAGTGGGTTTCAGCCCACAAAAGCTTGTGCCCAAATAACATTTGTTAGTCTCTAAGGTGCCACAAGTACACTTGTTCTTTTTGCAGATACAGACTAACACAGCTACCAGTCTGAACCCTATTTGAAAGGAGTAACCTGGATGCAGTAAAATATGCTCTGGATTGAAGCAAGTTTCTTCTCATTGAGGTGATTTAAAAACGTAAGATTTGCACTCTGATTTTTTTACCTTCAAGTTTAAGAAGCCGTGTTTTTCAAAAAGGGAACCAGTAAAAAGTGACTGAAGCCCTACAACAAAACAGGGGCAGCACAGGCCGACAGGCATGCTTCCTTCACCCTACTGCCTAGCTAGTATACTTCAGACTTGGCCTGGAGGCCCCATTTTCCAGCTCATTCACTCCCTTTCTTAGACTGCTAAACATGGTGGTGGGTTGCGTGATGTGCACATTTGTGTATCAGGACCACACAGACTCTGTCCTACCCCAAACAGCCTATCAGATGGTACTGATTTAGGCTGCAGTACCAACAGCGTGTAGAGGTCAGTATCATTTTCAGTTCTTGAGTCACCAGACGCCTGTCTTGAGATGCTTTAGTGCTAACTCAACCCCCTTTCTGCTCCCACACAAACCTGAATCCAGCACAGGATTAGTCCATTACATACTCCAATTGCTTCTGGTATTAAAACAATATATTTTGAAGACAAGCTACTGGTGGTGTAAAGTGTTCTCAACAACATAAAATGCTATTTAACCCAGACCTACATGACAGGTTTGTAGCAAGTTAGAGTTTCCACAGAACAATAAGCAGTTGATGATATGCTTTATATCTGAACTATGAACTAATTCAGCTTCAAAACACCCCTGTGATGTAGATCAGTATTAGCTCAATTTTACCAAAAGAAAAACTAAGGCAAAAGAGTTCAGGGATTTGCTCAAGGGTGTCCATGGCAGAGCCAGGATTAGCTCTCTGGCATTCCTGGCTCCCACTCAGATCCAAAGATCAGACCTTTGATCCACTTGCAAGTTTTCAGCAAGTGAGAACATGAATTCTTGGAAACTCAAGGAGAAAAGCACAAAATAAAAAGAGTCACCTGAAGAACAAGCAAATGTTTTTAAATCATCCATAGCTTGGATGACGGCTGATTAGTATTATTTAACCTCTTACACAAGAGAGGGCACAGGGTAATCAAGCAGCTACAGGAAGACATCCTCGCCCCGCCCGGCAACCCTTTCCATAATCCCTATATGTGCTCTGGCCTATAGTTAGAGTTACCCAAGATTTTCTATTACAGAGTCATTTTCAGCTCCTTGAAATTTTACCTTTTTGACTGAAGTTTGGTATGATTGTTCTCAGCCTGGAAGAGAATTTTTCAGAAAGTTTCCACAAAAACAGGTGAGTTGTTTTCATGTGAAAACATGTAGTCTTTTGGCAAAAGTCTGAAACTTTTTTCAACCACCACCAGAACTTCAGAAGTTGATGGAGGAAGCTTCAAATTTGATAGGACTCAATTCCTAGGTCTGATGAAAGTCTGATTTGACTTGGAAGAGTTTTAAAGGCAAGTTTTTTTGTTTGTTTGAATCTTTAGGTATGTTCTCCCAAAAGTCCATTTTCAACATACATGTGTATATATGGAAATGAAATGGAATGTCTCAAGATTCCATATAATGACATACAGCTTTTGAAGACATGTATTTGTATGTGTGCACTACTTCAAATGTGTATTCTCAAGTCCGTGTGTGCGAGAGAGTATTTACACACTTACTAAAAGGAGAGAACAGAGCTTCTGAAATAGTCAAATATTTCCAGAGTACAGGATCTGATTGGAGCTGTTCTAAACAGAGTGTTCCCTCAGAACAAGCAATGCTTAGCTGGTGACACGGCTACAGGATCACACAAAATTTCCTTGGCTTCACAATCATCATGTCATTTATGCCCTTTCTGATCTTCAACTCAGGCAGAGTAAAGAAAGGGGCCCCTACCTTCAAATCTTGCCAACTGCAACGGCTTGACAGATTTTCCACGATCAATCTGTACTCTGTACGGGTGGGTGGACCATACTTATCTCTTCCGCTTCTTCTATAACCATATCCACCTTTAGGAGGTGACAAGCAGACAGCAATACTTCAGCTAGGGAGGTGGAGTGGCTTAGTCTACACTCCAGATAAATAAACTATTCTGCCCAATATGTCAGCAAATACATTTAATCTTTGCCCCACCCTCTAGACTAAGCTAGATTCTCTTTGTTTAAAGCATAAAATTACAGAGATAAAACATTAAAAAATATATAACTACAATACTAGCCCATAATTACAAGGATGTATAATTATAATTACAGTCACAGTTAAACATGCAATTAAATTTAAGTTATTAAAAAAAATAACTTTTGAAACAAGAAACCAAATCACTAAAGCCAGTTTACTAATGTTACTTACATTGATTAAAGGTTTTCTGAATATCTGACATGAATATAGATTTTCAGGCACCTATTTCAGTTTAATCTCATCTGTCTCTAACCCTTGGGATCCTCACCACCCAGGTCTAATGGGAAAAGGTTGCGGTCGTCACATGGCTTCCTTTTTTGGTCAGCCAAGGGCCACAAAGGTCAAAGAGCCACGCATGGAAAGGTAACCCAAGGTCAGCAAATGGAACAGGCAGTCATCTTAGCCTCAAAGGACTCTTTTAATTAAAACATTGAGGTCTTTGTTAAGTCTATGTTAAACAATCACATTACAAATAAACAAAGTTAGAAAATAAACAAATTAATAATAATGGTACAAGAAATTGTATTCATACATTTATTAATCAGTTAATTAAGTAAAATAAAATATCATACAATTAGCAATTTGATAAATGTTCAAATATTTACATTAACAATTACAAAAACAAATTATTAAACTTAATATCATGACTGTCTTAACAAATTACGGTGTTTTTTTAAGTGAAATATCTTAATTAAAAAAAAAGTCACCGAGATACAAATGCATTTTAGTGCTTACTGCGTCCAGAACCATAACTGCTGTCACGTCGGGGGCCCCTGGCATGTTCAACGATAACTCGCTCCCCACAAAGGTCTTTACCATTTAGCTCATAAACAGCATCATCTGCATCACGCAGATCGTCAAACTCAACAAAACCATACCTAGGAGGAGACAAAAGCAACTTAGGCAAAGTTGCACAGCCCAAGATACTGATATTCACCGAGAGCAAATCATATCACATATGTACTTTCGCTGCCCATGGAGCCTGGCTACCTAAGGCAGCACCAGACTTTTAATGACCAACAGTAGCCAACTCTTGAGGACCAAAGGCAGGGAGATTTTGGCCAAGGGTCCCAGGCCACAGAACAAACATGCTCCCCAATTTGTTGGCCTACAAAGCATAGCGCTACACTCTTCTTTCATCATTTACTACAGTAAAGCTAAAGCGGTCTGGTGGTTCTGGTGAAAGTGACTGGTTTATTACGAGACCTGGGTTCCATTCTTGGTTCTGTCACAGGCTTTGCTAGAAGTTAGGTAATCTCACGCTAGCACAGTTTCCTCGAACTCTGAACCAGAGGTATTCACCCACATCAGTGTTTGCAAATGGCTTGAGCTCCTGAAACAGAAGGTGCTACAAGAAAGTAAAGTATTAAGGCATGTCAAGAAAGGGAGTTTATCAGGGAGGTTGAGTAATGTTCCTCTGCACTGGGGACAGCACTGAGGTGTCTGAGTAATGCGAGTAGATGTTATGGCAATGAGGTTGGGCACATATTCATTAGGATTTTCAAGTTAGCCTTGTACCAAAGAGCTTCCCATAAAGTCACCATTCAAACTGCTCTATCAAGTCACCTAGAAATTAACATTTGATATGAATGAAACATGTGAATATGATATGTATGGGTCCAATCCTGCAAGTGCTGGGTGGGTGGAAATCTCAAGTCCTGAAACTGGAAGCAGTGTGCAGAGTGGTTGCAGAATTGGCCCTATGGTGTTTTATTAGTCATAAATGAGACCTTTATATAGAGACCCCACAAAACCTTCCACAAAAAACACCCATGCAAAATTCCACGGAGGTTCAGAGGCTAAGCTCAGGACTAGTAGTCAGTGTATATCAGGTTGCAGTTAGGGCCTTAGCTTGTGCTTCAAACAAAAACTGCACCAGCTTTGCTCGGGGCTCTGGATGCACACAAGAGGAGAGACAAGGGGGAAGATGCCAATTAGGAAGTGAATCTTAAAATTAAGACTTTAATTTGAGTGGGCATTTCTGAACATACAGTTTTTTGTTCGTTGCTGCAAGACAGCAACACTATAGGAGCGGTATAGAAGACTGGAAACCACTTGCTGCCCTGATTTAAAGATGCCCTGAAAAGCTAATGCTAAAATTTTCAATTGTGAGTGCTGAGACTCAGGAATCTAAATCCTTAAGTGGCCCAATGTTCAGAGGAACCACTGAAGTCAATGAAAAGGTCAGGCTGCAAAGTAGCTAACCTCTGTCACCCACATTTGAGAACAGTGGCTGTAGGTTTAAAAAAAAAAAAAAAAAAAAAAAAAAAAAAGTTATACTGATCTCAACAAACTTCATAAAAGGAAGGTGAAGATCATAATTGGACACGGTTGAAAATCTTGAAATTTGAAGTTTTGATAAAAATGGACACTTTTTGGGGTTTTTTTTTTAAAAATAAGAGTTTTCCTTTTTTTTTGCCAACCGTAACCATAATCTCATTTTACATATGGGGAAACTGAGGCACTGAGAACTGAGGTGACATGCTTAAGGCAGCATAGCAACAATGTTGGGAAAAGAACTCAGACCTCCTGACCCCCAAAGAAGTAACAGTGTCGAACTGGTATAAACACACAGATATTTTACACCACCACACAGGTAAACCCCAATGATCCAAATGGGTGGGGGGGAACATACCAGAAATTACAGGCAATCTAGGTTCAGATAATCAGAGTTCACCTATATTTGAAATCCATTCCCCCTTTACTTACCTTCCAAGACCCCAGTTCAGGCTTCAGAGTCTCCCCTGCAATAGCTGATGGCATCACAGCCCCATACAACAGCACAGGGAGCCCCGTTTCAGCTGGCTGCAACATCTCTGGCTGCTGTAGGGCAAACAGAATCCTGAACTAAGGTCTGAGCAGGCAAGTAAAGGAAGAAATGGTTTTAAATGTATCTGTGTTTCAAATTTAAACCTATGTAAATTTTAGTGTACACAATTCTGATTTCTTAGCTTGGGTTGTTTAGTTTATAAACATTTTCATTTCCTCCTTTAATACCCATTAACACTAGAAGATCTTTACTATGCAAACGTGAAACATTCTGATTAAATATTTAACATGAAAATTCTTGTCTGGTCACTGCAAGCATCATTGCAGTTGCTTTTTCATGTAAATAAAAGCTGGTCTCAGAAGAGGGGCAATGTGTGCTCAACTGTGGCTTGGAGCTGTCCCTTGGAACTGTTTAATCATAGCAATAAATACATCTGTGAAACTGATCAATACAACTTTACTTTGTCATTACCCCACCCCTCTTCTGTTTGCACAAATAAAGCAATATCCCTTACACTGATACAAGAACTCAATTGCTTTGTAACACTATATTTATAGTTACTCCAACCCTTGAGTAGTTGTCTCCCTACGTGCCAGTAATACCATACAAAGTTTTTGACACAAGAAATAAATAATGTTTTTACTTAAACTTCGGGGGTGGCGGGGGGTGGGTGGAATTTCAGGGTTGAGGAACAGGATTATGTGAATGTGGTCCTAATACCAGATCAACAAACCTACTCTTTCTAAAAGTGTCAAGGGTACTTTTAATGATGAGTACCCAAAACATTCACACCAAAATAGAGCACCTTCGGCACCACAGCACAATCTAACACCAGGTTTGAGCACTGGTTTAGGACTGCCTGGAGAACATAGTAGTCACTGACACCACCTTCTACAGAACCTGAATTTTCCTTGAAGTTTTCCCACATAAGACATGATCAGGACAAGTCCTGCTTAGCAGGATGTGACAGGTACCATGTTATACCTTCTCTCCTCCTTCCCCCACCCCCAAAAAGAATTCTTTAATATTTGTCCCATACCTCCAATAAAAACAGTATCATCAGTATGTAACATGCAAGCAACCCTAGAATAAGCAGGTATTCACATGATGGATAAGGGGGAAAAATGAGTGAGAGAAATAGATTTTCTAGAGAAAACTTTCAAAGGTTTATTTATAAACAGTAAACAAATTTTTATAAAATCAGAGGGGGGTGACTTGTTTTTAAAAGAACATTAAAGTCATCCCACGCAACCCGGAGATACACAGGTAATACTGAGCCATCTTCCTTAAAATATATGTATCGCACACCACATGGTTTAAATAAATACCTAGAAGTGTAGTTTCACACCACAAGAAATGACAACTGCTGATGCAGCCTAATTATAGCGATTGATTCTGCTGTTATACGGTGGTAGCACAAGTAAATCTTCTTTTAAATGTCTACTGTTACTGCTTTAAATGTGCCATAAACCTACCTAATAAAAGCCTCAATACCATTTACTTCAGATTGTGTGAAGCTGCATCATTTTACTGTCCATGTATCAAAAACAGAAAAAAAAACCCTCAAAAGCACACCCCCCATTTCTAGCCAATTTCAACAGATTAAACCATCTGAAGGAGCTTTTTATTAAAGCTGAAGACAAATGGGATTTTTTAAAACTTGTTTAAGGTCCCAAATCGTTACAGGAAATTGACTCCATTTTATTCTGCCATTTCTCCAGCTATACAATGCTTTGGGGCCACTGGATTCATCCCAGTTGGGCCTACATACTCCTCTCCATACACCAATGTATTGAAAGACAATTTCTGAGACACTGGAGGGTCCAACAAGTTTTCCTGGTGCTTGTGAATGGACAGCTCTGCAGCCCCTGACAGACCGAGATCTGGCAGAGTTCTAAAATCACATACTTCAGATGGAACCCAAAAATGGTCACTCTCCCCACCGCCATTTATGCTAGAACTTCATTGACTTCAATGGAGTTGCATGGGTCTACACCAGGACTCACCTGGGCTTGTGGTCTCCTGTGGCTTAATTAGTTACTGCCAATTTATATTGCTGACAAGGTTGCTTAGTGTTTAGAATCTCATTAGAGTCAAACGAAAGAAAACCTAGCTACAGATTTGTCTTCCTTATTTTCAGCCAAACCACAGTTTTAGTTTGCATGCTTCCCAAAGCTGGACTTTGTGCCTACAAGAAGATGTTTAGGGAATTCTCAGCCTGAGGAAACACCTGTAGCAGAAACAGGTTCACCTGAGCAAATTGCTGTGTTAAACATTACTTGCTCTGATGGCAACACTTAACTGGCACGGGCAAGGTCAGGTAAAATATCAATATTCTTGCCATGGCTCGAAATACTCTAATTACATCTGCTGAGACTTTCTTGCAGTTATTTTCCACATGTGATGACGTGAGTTAATCCAATGAATTCAACTAGTAGGAAAGCTCTTCCAGTGAATTACAAGGGTTCTGTGAGACGATGGATCATGAAATCACTCTGAAATGCTGCTTACAGTAGCAATCTAGCAGTCTACAAGGACTCTTCCTTTACTAGAGCATCCCTTTGATAGCAAGTGCTAGTTAAGTTTCCATTATTTCATTTGTACTCCCACCTAGCTCGAACACCCGGACTTGGTTTCTGCGTAAAAGTGAAATATTTTATTTCTTACAGATTTTCTTAAAGAAGTGCTGTTTTTGAACTATGAGTAGTGAGGAAGGGAAAGAGGGAACAAGAGAGATTTTTCCTGCTATTAAATGAGACACTCAAATTACTAAACTTTGAAATAAACTTGAAAATGTCATGCAGACAGCTGCCAAAGAAAAAGTCAAGCAGTAAGTTTGAAGGAGGAGACAGGACATTCCAAGTTAACATCTGAAAATTGCACACTGCATATATGTCCATTATGAAGTATACTTTGATATATTTTATGGGGTTAAATGGTTTACGTGGTTAAATGTCTTAAGAGGCACAGAATGTGTACAGAAGCCAAGTTAGTTGCTGTAGGAAGGTTACTTTTGCATTCACAGTTTTAAATGCAATTTAATCAATCAACTAACAAGTGTTTTATATTCCAGATATATTGAGCTAGAGATATAGGTATGAAATGAGTTCCCAGTTAAAGTATTTGTTGTGTAAAGTCTTCTGTTCACCAAGAGGAAAAATGCTGTTCCTTTCAGTTTAAGTGGGTAGTCTGATCAGCCCTCCTTATAAAGACAGACTTAGCCCTCTTAGACAAAGCCAAAGCAAGACCCCAGATTGAAGGAGGGAGCAGAAATTCAGCACAAATGCTTCTCTCAAACCAGCGAAAGACTTCGCTGATTTCAAACACTCCTGCCCATCTTCTAACTTTGACTGGACACTAACCACAAATTGTTCAAGAGCATTTTGCACAAGAGATCTCAAATGTGGTGATGGGAAGAGCAAATGGTCCCATTTAGTTCAATTTTGTTTCATGTCTGTTGTTGAAAATGAAGGAAAAGTGGTGAAAACTGCCTATTACTGTAAGGAAGTTATGTGAACTGATCTTCTGGAAACAAATCTCAAGGTGACTGATGGCCCATGGAGTATAAGAACTTGTAATGATTTCAGCTAATAAGGAACGTATTTAATTGCCATTAGGACATCCTTGCAGCTGGATAAAAAGTAATGAATTGGACACACTGGGACTAGGATTATAGGAAAGACTTCAGCTGATTTTTACTGTTACAAAAGCTTCTTAAAGACAATCCTCCTTTTCCTACAGAGTCTGCATAAATAGGACTGTGGTCCATCAAACAAGTAAGCCAATTTCTGATCAAATCTGGCCCAAAGGTTAGGTTTTGTTTTTAAAGACCTGTTTTTACTGAGCCTACAAGCAATAAATGCAATGGGAGAATATTTACAGTATTTACAAACACTGCACTACAGTGCTAGCACAGGAGAATGTGAAAGTCAGACACTAATCTGTTTTTGGCCGAGCTGAGCTAAATGCAAACAGTAGAGAGACGACATAAATGGTGAAAAATAGTAAGATGCCTGGCTCCTACTGCGCTTTTTAATCTGCAGATCTTGAGGCATTTCACAAAGGTGGGGGAACTCTCTGGGGCAGGGGAACTTTGTCTTTATCCTTTTCTGAAACGTGCCTGGTAAATTACCCCATTTTTCAAGTGAGGAAACTGAGGTACAGAGACTGTGACTTACCAAAGGTAATAGCAAACCAGTGCCAGAGCCAGAAATGGAACCCATGTTTTCCCAACACCTACTCTTGCACCAGACCACAGTTTCTATAAGTAATAGTTAAGGAAGCTAGTTTGTCCAAGTCACTGTAGGACCATTGAATCCATGTATATGGTAAATTCCAAAGAAGGGATTTCTTTACCAGCCTCCAGGAGCTTCTGCAATAAGAGAGAAATGTGCCATTGAATTTGTTGGTTGTTTACATAACAGGGCCATGATCCTAATTCTGTGCTACCACGCATGTTCCTTACTAACCTGTGACATGCTGAAAGCTAGGCAGGTGCCCCAACTCCCCAAACCTTCCAACAAACAGGCTTACTCTAAGAGCTGAACTGATAGCATCATGGCCTAGAGTGTCTTTGGGGATTCTGATGACAGCTGGTTACGGGGGAGTAGGATGATGAACTATCTTGAAACTACTTCTGGTTTCAGAGAATTGCAAAAAATTGGGAAGGGGAATTAAAAAAAAAAAAAGTTTTAAGAGACAGGTCTCAAGTCCCATCATTATTTACCATTAACTTGTAGCACTAGTGACCGATATTGCAAGTTCCTTCAATGTCCTAGAGAAATCCTACTGAATTAGCAGGTTTCAGAGTAGCAGTCGTGTTAGTCTGTATCCGCAAAAAGAAAGAGGAGTACTTGTGGCACCTTAGAGACTAACAAATTTATTTGAGCATAAGCTTTCGTGGCTACAGCCCACTTGCATCCGATGAAGTTCTTATTATTGAATTAACTATTTTTGGAGTGCACTATAATAAATGCATGTATGTATTACTGTGGGCCAGGATTGTATGTAACCTCCCCAGGGCGGCAATGTGATGTGAACCCTGGGAAATGTTATAAAACTTCAAAGGACTATTAAACAATGTGCCAGACAAAAATCGAGTTTTGGGACATACAGTTTCAAGTGATTTGCCATCGGGGTCCTTTCTAGCATGGGATGGGCAAACTATGGCCCGCTGGCCACATCCGGTGCACCAGCTGTTTTCATCCGGCTCTCGAGTTCCCACTGGGGAGCAGGGTCTGAGGCTTGCCCCGCTCCAGAGCTTCAGCCAAGGAGCAGGGTCAGGCGATCTGCGTGGCTCCCATAAGCAGCAGCATGTCCCCCTTCTGACTTCTATGCGTTGGGGCAGCCAGGGGCCTCTGCTCCACATGCTGCCCCCACAGCTGTCACTGGCCGGGAACAATGGGAGCTGTGGGACGGTGCCTGTGGATGGGGCAGCACGCAGCAGAGCTACATGGCCGTACCTCCGCACAGGAGCCAGAGAAGTGACACACTGCTGGTTCCGGGAGCTGCTTGAGGTAAGTACCGCCTGGACCCTGCACCCCTGAGCCACGCCCTCGTGCCCCAACCCATTGCCTCAGCCCTGATCCCTCTCCCACCCTCCAAACCCCTCAGTCCCAGCCCGAAGCACCCTCCTGGCACCCCACATCCCTAGCCCCATCCCAGCCCCCACACCTCCAGCTGGAGCATCCCTCCCACCCCATGAACTCATTTCTGGCCCTACCCCAGAGCCTGCACCGCCAGCCACAGTCCTCACCCCCTCCTGTACCCCAACCCCAATTACGTGAGCATTCCATACCCAGATGTGGCCAAAACGTTTGCCCATCTCTGCTCTAGCAGGAGGTGAATGCAAATTCCCCACCTCTGGTTATGCAAAAACCCAGGCTTGGGAAGCTACGCTCTGAGAAGACCATTCTCTGCTGATCATCTATTCCCAGAGTCTCAAGATCAAATGCCAAAGCTATATAAAGGAAAGACCATCCTTTCTGGATGGGTGTGCTAGTTCTGGTTCTGACTTGGAGGCAGTTATGAACTTGTAACCACAGGGAAAACCCAGCAGGTGACTTTGAAGGACTGACACCTACCAGAGAGAAAGGCTGAGATTGAGGTGACCTCTGGTAAGCTTTTTGGCATGCATGTAGGTTCTTTTATTTACTTTATTTAATGTTTTCTCTGTTATGCTCTCACCTTCAAAAGAAATACGCTTGCTTATAAAGATCTGTGTGGTAACCTGTGACTGCTGGCAATTACAACTGTTTATAGCCTTCAGAGAGAAAGCAAAGTACAGATGCTGGCTTGTGTAGACAGTCTGGCTTGCTGAGGACATCACAGTATAAGCAGGGAACTGTGGAGCTTGGAAAACCCCTAGCCAAGAGGGAGACAGATGTAGGTCTCAACCCAAGAGCGGTGATGGCTGAGGAACTGAGGGCTTAGAGTGGGTGCTCTTGAGGGACCTTAAGTGGAAAATACAGGTGCAGTTGCCATCATCTGTGACAGCACTGACTATAATCAACAGCTCTTGGCATCTTTCCTTCAGGCACCAATGCTGGTAAACATGCACTAGGGAAAAGGTTCTGAGATTATTACCACCTCTTGGGTTTGAGTTAAGAGCATGCACATTAACCCTGTGATCCTAATTCTCTGGGTTAGGTTCATGCTGTTATTTTGAGTAATTACTACATCTCAGCAAATGCAGCTGACTGGTGAGCTGCACTACCCTGTTATTCTCTGGCCACTTCTCAGGATGAAATTCCCAAAGGCCTTGTGTGTTACATAAACCCATGTTAAGATTTAAGATTTCACCCTCTAGCAGAGACTCCAAGCTACATGTGCTGCTAACATGTATGGCAAGTATGGGCACGGGGACAGAGTTACAGCTGTCTATGGTACTTCCAACAGTGGATGGCAAATTAAAGTGTTCTTGTAAAATTGCATCTTTACTCTCGATTTCGTGGTTTTAGAATCTGGTCTTTGAAGTGTTAGTTCAGTTAAGGTATATAATGTGTATCAAACTGAACACCCAACTGTGCCTATGAAGTTTTCCTGATTTTTTTTAAAGGATGTTTTTATTAAATGTTAGACTGTACCTGTGGATTTGTCACTAACTATACTGTTATAAATCCCATGCACACTTAGATAGCTCACTGCAGAACACTTCAGTGGTCTAATGCAGGACATTAGCTGTGCTTATTTTACTGGATACCTAGGTATGTGCATTATATCCCTGAGAATCCCCAGCCAGGATAATGGTTCTATTGGGCTAAGCACACCGAGCACCATAGAGCTTAAAACTGAACTGAGGCAAGATGCAGAAAGTAGTGGTAACTGGAAGGGAAGAGGGGAGGGAATCAGTAATAAGAACATGTTTACAATGACACCTCCAACTTCTGAGCTCTAGAGCAGGGGGGTTCTCAAACTGGGGGTCGGGACCCCTCGGGGGTCAAGAAGTTACTACATGGGGGGTTGTGAGTGGGCAGCCTCCATCCCAAATCCTGCTTTGCCTCCAGCATTTATAATGGTGTCAAATATATAAAAAAGTGTTTTTAATTCATAAGGAGGGGGTCGCACTCAGGCGCTTGCTATGTGAAAGGGGTCATCAGTATAAATGTTTGAGAACCACTGCTCTAAAGGGAACTGGTACCAACATCCGGAGGGAGAAGAGAGGTATTAAGCAGGAACCAGGAGAGATGCTAATAACTAAGCTGTCCATGAACTCCATGTGATCTGGGCTGGTAGGGGCCACGACACTTGTCAAAGGTATGGGCACAAAGTTTACAGGGACTGCAAGTACTGAATTCATCCATGATACCGTAGCTCCCACATACCCTAGATGTACATCCTACCTCCAGCCTAAGGCAATGCATCCGTTTTTGTGGAGTTAAAAATTGTGTTTGACCTTCTGAACACATTAAGAACTGCACTGATACAAGCTACCAATATCACTGTGAAAACCAGTGACGTTTCCAAACTGGACCATGGAACACTGGCTGGTGTTACAGAAGACCAGGTAGGTTCATGGTGCTGGCTCTCCTGGTTTACTGCTGCTAGAAGTGCCTAGCCTCTTCAGTGGAAAACATACCACTATGTTTTGTCCCATTCCTTATCCAAAATGGGATACAGAGCCTCTTACTTCTAGGTCACTGGTTCAAAGTACAGTGCACATTTGTAATCATTACCATCTTACAGCTGTTTGGTCTGTGTAGCAGAGGGTTTCAGTCCAGTTCCCACCAGGCAGGTGTTGACGACAATAATCAAGATCACAACTGGCTCTAACTGGCCCTCTCGTTGGCTGCTTCTGCAGAAAAGGTGAGGACTGAATGGGAACGGAAACAACTCCCCTCACACCTTGGGACGGACTGCTCCACCACGGCCCCAGGTTGTTCTGTGTTCAGAGTTGTCAGTCTGGCACCCTTCACCAGCGATAAATTGAACTAGAAGCAAGTGTTAATAGTTTCAACCCTCTATATAGAGGTAATCAGTTCTGCACACAACTTGCTAAGTTTCAGATTTCTTTAGAACAAAAATATTTACAGCCATCCAAACATTAAGAACTACTAAACCTGACCATCTTTTCAAAATTGGCATCTGTCCCAGGGACACAGAACATTCAAATGTTCCTGGCTAAACTCCTAGCTAAAGTTCTTATGAAAAGATTACATAACCAAGTGTTAAAGATTTTACCCAATAATGAAACACTTGACTACAGGCTCCATAGAAATACTGCCATAATCTAATCTACTAAACAGCCAAAGACAGACTTCCTTAAAGTTGGCCTGCAAAAGGAGGAAAAAAATGGGCCTCGTTTGCTACTTTATCAGGGATAAAGGCAACCTGCAAAGGTATTTTCTGCTTGCCTTCTTACATGAGAAACTCAGGTCCTGTCTGAGCATGGAGACTGACTGGAGAACTAGTAAAACAACATAACCAGAACCAGAAGTACAACAGTGAACTATTAACAGGGGAAGACTTTTTTTTTAAGAATGTTTGAAATTTCACATGTATTTAATTTTAGTGACTAGTTACTACTTTGGAAAAAGGAAGTTTCTGTTAAGATTTAAATATCTTGCTCATTCAATTAAACTGTTTAGAGTTCACAAGAAATGGCCCTGAGAAATCCCAGAAAGTTTCCAACAAGCTGAGGAAGAGTAAACTGGACACTCCATGTATTTCTAATGTAAAAAACAAGCAGAAATACACCTTCGAGGACTTCATATTAATAAAGCAGAAAAGAAAGACACCAGCAGAATTCTCTCTAAATCACCTGCAAGTCAACTTAAAAACTTACTTACCATCTAGATATATTGTAAATGCCATTCAGTGGCATCCACATTGATTTGACTGATTTTTAAAGTTAATGGGTGCTGAGCACCTTTGGAAATCAAACCATCCTTATTTAGACAAATAAGGATTTAGGAACTTACCTCTAGGAACCCAAGTTTGACACTCCTGGCTTTGATCTCTGTGCCTCAGTTACCCATCTGTTGAGCAGGATATAATGCTTTGCTACCTTGCTGGGGTATTGTGAGGATAAATACATAAATACTTGGGAGATGCTCAGATGGAGGGTAGATAAGCACCTACGTAGAAGCTTTTTTTCTTAAAAAGTTAATAGATTTCAAGTTGGTGTCCCTGTAAGTGAAAGTTTCCAGCTCTTCAAATTATTATTGCTTGCTTTTAGCAAGTTTTAGAAAGATAAAAGCAAGCTAAACTGCCCAATTTTCCAGGCATCTAATTCATGCACTTCTGACATGCATGGCTCCAGCTGTCATCAGCACAACACTGGCTAAGAGCAAGGTGAAGATGGAACCTAAGCGAGTGGAATCTAGGTGCTGGAACTAAAATGGAAACTTCCAGTATGAACTAGGCTTTCATTCCCTTTCTGGTAAATGCTGTTTTAACTACTTGGATGATAAACTCTAATCATCATTAGTGGTGATCAAGATCCAACTAAGCTTTTTTGGACTTTCTGATAGTACTGCATTCCAGTTTCATTTTCTGCCAATGCATTTAATCTTAGCCTCACCAACTGCCAAAATACTGAATAGCTAATCGCCTGCAGGCTAAGCAGTTAAGATAACCCGCAACTTTCTAGAAGAAAGAAACAGAATCTCATAAATCACACACTGTGCAGTAATTTTTAATCATTTGCTAAGCGCTGCTAAAAATAAGTTATGGAGAAAGGAGCAAAGGGCAAACAAAGCAAATTGTAAAGTACCCTGACAATAGTTCAATGCAAGATTATACTGGGTATAAAGACATAACACCCGATATTTTTTAAAAGTAGATTTTTGTCAGTCTGCCATTTGAAATCCAAGCCAAGTTAACAGCAGCTTGTTGAAAGATTTCAAAACAGATGCTGAAATTAAAAGGAGATTTTTTAGGAGAAATTGTTAAGTTACTCCGAGAAATATACATAGCGCTGAGCCACCTAACTATTTGAAGAGATGAACTTAATGATAGAAATAGCTGACTTCCATATTCCTATTTTATATCCCCCATAGTTTTTAATCATCCAGAGCTTTCTTGAACTCTTTTTGGAGTGAAGATCTCCATATCTTTGCTCCAGAATGGCTTTTTTCTTGAAAATGGAGCAAACTAGATTCATCCACTGTTTCTGAGTTTTAAAAACATTCTCCTCCCCCATGCCCATGTGTTCAAATTATAATGCATGTTCTATGCTTTAAAATGTTGAAAGACAGAAATTTCAGACTTGGGCCCATTTTACGAATGGGTCCCATGGGCAGCCCCAGAGTCAAGTGAACACAGGGAGTTGTACAGGTCCAACTGCTGTATTGGGACTGTGCATTTACATAGTTCTCAATGAAGCAGAAAAATGAGTAGGATGAAAGCTGGTTGCATAGTTTAATGACCATGCTAATCTAGCAAATCTGACTGATGCTAGTTAAATTTTATAGATAGCTCTCTATTTTGGGGCAACTTCAGTTAGGAGCTTCAACTAATCAGCAGTTCTCTCCCAGGGAAATCTGATGCATAAAACTAGCATTTGTGCAACACTGAGGGCATGTCTACACTTACCTCCAGAGTGATCGATCCAGCATGGGCCAAGTTATTGCATCTAGTGAAGACGCAATAAATCGACTGCCGAGAGCTCTCCGGCTGACTCTAGTACTCCACCGGAGCGAGAAGTGCAGGCAGAATTGAGGGGGGGCGTCAGCGGTTGACCTACTGCAGTGAAGACACTGCGGTAAGTAGCTCTAAGTACATAGACTTCGGCTATGCTATTTTCGTAGCTGAAGTTGCATAACTTAGACCGACTTAGCTTGTGCCCCCTCGTGTAGATCCGGCCTGAGATTGAGAAATCAGGCATACAGGACAGTCAGGAAATTGCAAGGTTTAAGGTTTCTATTTCCTCAGTGATCATACTGCATCTTGCACATATGTACCATTCTCTAATGCTGTTTTCCTAGTTGTGCGTAAACCTTAATACCTGATTTCATCTTCTTCGTGACTCAAATCTGGGTGACTTTCTTCAGATCACTCTGATTTTGAATCTCCTGATTCTGAATCTAATGCTTTTAATAAACTATACAAAGATGCCCAAGAGAGTCCTGGAAGTTTAAATCTTATTAACAGACTGGGCTGAGCAGCAACTGTAGGGAATTCTGCACGTGCTTCAACCTTGACTTGCAGGGTCCCAGAAAGAAAAGGTAAGTTCAGTGTCCAGGGTCCATTCAATCCTTAGGCCCTTATAAAGTTTTGAAGACAACTTTAAAGGTTAAGCCCCACTTTGCTATCTAGGAAAATAGTATTAGCATCGTCCTATCAGAAGTTGTGCTTCAGAACAGTTCTCTAGAAGATGCTAATATGAATCCCAATCCTACTCAGCATAAGTGAAATCAACAGGAAATGTGGAAGCACAAAGAATGCAAGTGAAGGACTCCAATCTCCAACACCAGCAGAGCTAAGGTCCAGAGGCCAATTATTAGGGTGGGGTTTGTAATGTAGATTGCCTGCTAGCAAGGAATCAGAATGACGCCTCCAGTTTATTACATCAAAGCCAGAGATTCTTAAACTATCATCTGTGGATCAATCACTGGTGATACGGAGCATTTGCTGCTGGTCCATAGGCCTGTATGGTGCTAGCTTTCCTAGTTTCAAGCAGCTAAACACATTAAGATAAATAATAAATATTTTCCCAAATAAGCAATTATAGTTGCCACAGGGATGTTACTAAGGATGTGAAGCAGGTGGGGAGTTGACTCATGAAATGCTATTAGGACACAGTCCATATTATGTGAAAACTTGAGAATCTCTGGCCTAGGCTGAACACATACCATATGGTACTGTCGTAGTGAAAACCACATGCACAGCAGTAACCTAGAGGGGAAGATTCTGTATTTAAATATCAGTTCACTATTAGGTTCCTAATTTGTCTAGACTGCAAACAGCAAGTTCTTAGAGGAGCACCAACTTGAAATCCAGGCAACTTCAGAGAATGAACTGTAGGTACAACAACTGTCTGGTTCCTCAGCCTATTTTTGTAGTTAAACAACTTCCTACTTTAAGAAATGTTCCTTTCTGTCTCTCCCTATGGAGCTTTCAGAAAGCAACAGCACAACTCTCTATACAGAGCATACAAAGCGCTTTCAAGTGTATGCAGTAGAACCAGAAAATCAAATGTTCAAATCTTTCAGTAACAGTAATCTTTAGTATTACCTTGTGCAATAGTGGATAAAGGGGGACACAGGTTTTTTTTAAAAGGCTGTGCCTTTAGTTACCTTTTAAACCTGTTATGGGCCAAACCACCAATAAGACCATAGAGTATTAAATCCTGAGAACTCCTTTTAGCTCAAAAAATAACTTTAAGAGGCTCCTCACCCCCATTCCCAAAACAAAGCCCTAGCTAACTATATACGCTACACTCCAGTTAGGCTTTTCATGCCACCTACTTATAATCTTGCTTGAGAGAGAAAAACTTCCAGACTCATTTCACTAAGTTCCTGAATCTAAACCACCAGTTTTGCCCACATTAAGAATCCAAGCTTGGATGGATGGAAAAGCAATGCAATGGCAGGATGTAAACGATCCTGCTGTGACAAGATGTCAGTTGCCAGAACTGCACATGTGAGCAAGAGCTATGCTAGGACTACTGCATGCATGGATCAGTAGTGATCTTCCCCCACCGCACCATTTCCCCCTATCTACCAATCCACAGCGATCACACCCTTTAAGTGGGATTGATGGAGAAAGGAAATATTGATACTATCATCAAGGGCTGTTAGCCTCGAACCCAGACATCAATTTGCACCAGTTAGGAAAAATGGGGGGAAAAGGTTTGTGCACAGGACTGCCAGGCTATGACAGCCCCAGCAAGGGGCCCTCTAAGGGAAATACCCTACTAGGTGCTGGCCCCTCTCTACACAGCCTATTGCAGCCCGGGTTAGAGCCACTGCCCGCTGGGAGGGCATGACCCGCCTGTGGGTCCCGGGAAGTCTGGGGCTCAGCGACTGAGAGAACCCAGGCGTCCTGGCCCCAGGTTTGGCCACGAGGCCAGGCCGTTGGGCAGAGAACCCAGGCGTCCTGGCCCCAGGTTTGGCCACGAGGCCAGGCCGTTGGGCGGAGAACCCAGGAGTCCTGGCTCCCCCCCGCCCATGCGGTGCCGCGTGGGGCGAGGCTCAGAGGCAGCGATCCAACCCCCACCTGTCGGCGCCTGCGCACACGGGGAGGCAGGAGGCGCGGGCCGGGGCCAGGCCGGGCCGGGCCAGCTCGGCTCTCGCCCGCCGGGCCCCGCGCTCGCCCCCCGGCCCGGGCCCGCCACTCACCCGTTTTTGAGATCCACCTCGAGGATCTTGCCGTAGCCCTTGAAGAAGCGCTCCACGTCCCGCTCCCGGGCCTGGTAGCTGAGGCGGCCGATGTAGACCCGCGGCATCGCCTCGCTCCCGCACCGCGACCGGCGGCGGCTGACTCAGCGCGGGGGGGCGATGGGGGGCAGCGGCCGGCGGCGGCGTAACGCACACGGAGGGGGCGGGGCGCCGTTCGCTCGTGACGCACGTCGCCGCGGACGGGGTAACGTCACGTCCGGCACCTTCCCCGCCGCCCGGAGCGCGGCCGGCTGTTCCTCTTAAAGGGGCCGCGACACGGAACGGGACCGAGCGGCCGTGCCGAGGGCGGCGCTCGCTCAGCCGCACCCCCGCCCCTGCCAGGGCGCTGCCACGGGGCGCGCGGAGTGCCACGGCCAGGGCGGGCGCTGTGCCCACGGGGCGCACTGGGCACCAGGGGTCAAGGGCAGGCGATGTGCCCATGTGGCACCTGCGTACCCTGGGGAAGGACAGGCAGCGTGGCACACTGGGTGCCCTGCTGAGGGCTGGGTGACGTGGCACACTGGGTGCCCTGCTGAGGGCTGCTGGGTAACGTGGCACACTGGGTGCCCTGCTGAGGGCTGCTGGGTGACGTAGCACACTGGGTGCCCTGCTGAGGGCTGCTGGGTGACGTAGCACACTGGGTGCCCTGCTGAGGGCTGGGTAACGTGGCACACTGGGTGCCCTGCTGAGGGCTGGGTAACGTGGCACACTGGGTGCCCTGCTGAGGGCTGCTGGGTGACGTGGCACACTGGGTGCCCTGCTGAGGGCTGGGTGACGTGGCACACTGGGTGCCCTGCTGAGGGCTGCTGGGTGACGTAGCACACTGGGTGCCCTGCTGAGGGCTGCTGGGTGACGTGGCACACTGGGTGCCCTGCTGAGGGCTGCTGGGTGACGTGGCACACTGGGTGCCCTGCTGAGGGCTGCTGGGTAACGTGGCACACTGGGTGCCCTGCTGAGGGCTGGGTGACGTGGCACACTGGGTGCCCTGCTGAGGGCTGGGTGACGTGGCACACTGGGTGCCCTGCTGAGGGCTGGGTAACGTGGCACACTGGGTGCCCTGCTGAGGGCTGGGTAACGTGGCACACTGGGTGCCCTGCTGAGGGCTGCTGGGTGACGTGGCACACTGGGTGCCCTGCTGAGGGCTGGGTGACGTAGCACACTGGGTGCCCTGCTGAGGGCTGGGTGACGTGGCACACTGGGTGCCCTGCTGAGGGCTGGGTAACGTGGCACACTGGGTGCCCTGCTGAGGGCTGGGTAACGTGGCACACTGGGTGCCCTGCTGAGGGCTGCTGGGTGACGTGGCACACTGGGTGCCCTGCTGAGGGCTGCTGGGTGACGTGGCACACTGGGTGCCCTGCTGAGGGCTGCTGGGTGACGTGGCACACTGGGTGCCCTGCTGAGGGCTGCTGGGTGACGTGGCACACTGGGTGCCCTGCTGAGGGCTGGGTAACATGGCACACTGGGTGCCCTGCTGAGGGCTGCTGGGTGACGTGGCACACTGGGTGCCCTGCTGCCAGTGCCCCTCTCTCCCTGCTCCAGCCTCTGTCCTGCCTGATATCTGAGTTCAGGGCCACCCGGGGGCGGGCAAGTGGGGCAATTTGCCCCAGGCCCCGCAGGGGGCCCCACGAGTATGTCAGAGGTTCCTGGGAGAGGAGGTAAACGGCATGATAAGGGGCTGGGGCCAGGCACCCCCTTGACCCCATCCCCCCCACAGCCCTGACCCCCAGCTCAGAGCCCAGCCCCTCTGAGCCAGACCTCCCTCAACGCCATCTCCCCACATCCCTGAGCCCAGCCCATGTGAGCTGGGCACCCCCGAACCCAGAGCCCAGCTCCCCACGCAGCCCTGGGCAACAGCAGCACCACCCCCAGGCAGCGACAGCCCATTGGTACCAACCATCACTGTCACCCAGCAACAGCCCATTATGTAATTGCAAATGTATACATACTATTACAGCTTTTAATGTTTTTAAATAATGTATTTAATGTATTTTCAAATTATTACAAATTAATTTTTGAATGTATTTCACTAGTTATTTTTTACATTTCCTAATATATGTTACTGTAGTATTGCAAATGTTTTATGGAAGGGGCCTCCGAATTTCCTTTGCCCCAGGCCCTCTGAATCCTCTGGGCAGCCCTGTCTGAGTTTTAAGCCCTGCTGCTGTGTTATGCCTGCAACAGGCAGGCCTAAGCCTGTGAGTGACCTCCATAGCAGCTGCCTGAAGAAGTGCTTGGGGGAATTATGCAGAAGGAGCGTGATATTTGTTTGAGTTCTCTCCTCATGGAGGCTGTGCTCCACTTGGTGCAGGACAGCAGTCTCAGCAGGACTCTAGACCCAGCACCTTGCCTCAGTCTGTAGACTTGTAGTGCACCCCTGTCACCGGGCTCAGTCTGGCACCGCTACCCCTCACCAGTGCCCAAGAAGCAGTCAAAAAAGTTGGATGGACTAGTTAGGTTAGTTCTCATGCTGTTGCTTGGCCAGTGTAGAGACCACTGAATGCATAATATTCCTCTATGATGTTCTGTCCTGAGCAAAATTGGCATGTTATGAGGTAGTGCCTGTGAGGGACAGGTGTCTGTTTATGTCATCCAGCCATCATGTCTTAGGTCTTCTTAGGGGGGGAGCTTTTCCATCCTGCTTTCATTGGATCAAAGTCAAAGATTATTTTCACAGGGAAGTTAGTAGGCATTTAGAGCAGATGAGTATACCACCACAGAGAGCACTTGGCAACCATTTGAGTGTGTGTGACCTATTTAGTTAGAAAATGGAACTGTTCATTCAAATTGAGTTTGTACCATTTGATGTTTTTAATCATTTGGAGGTGCATGGCTAGTTAGACAGAATGGATTCCGCAGCACTCCCAGTCATATTTTGATATGAAGGAAGGAAGTATATGTGACTAAAAAAGGTGTATTTCTGATTACAATCAACATTGCTTAATTTTAAGGGAAAGTCATCTTGATCTCTTAATCAATATTTACGTCAAACAGTTGATGAAATTCAAATAGGGAATTATAGTAAGTGATGCATTCTCTATCCTTTACTTTTAATAATGAACAAGAAAAAGGACTGATAGGAATAAAATTTCATTTTTTTTCATTTTCAGTTGATGTAGCCTCATGGCAGATAATAAAAAACGGTCTGGGGCACAATTTCGTAAGCGGAAGGCTGATAAGCAAAAAGAAGAAAGAAAGCAAGAAGGTTCATTTCTGAAATATCTCCATCCACTGGCCAGAGATGAAGGTAGTTCAATGCCAAAGGATCAAGCAGAGATGGAGGTGGAGGTGGTAGTTTCACAAGTTGAAGAAGAGTTTGAAGAACATAATCTGAATATTGAAGACGAATCAAATGAGACACGTGAGGATCAAAACTTGGAAGACCGTGAAAGCGAAAATGTCACTCGTTTGAATTTGAGCTTTAGTAATCCTGCTACTTGGGCCAAATGTGATGATCAAGTCCAACAAATTCTGGTGGAACATGGGCCGGAAGAAGTTCAGCACTTCGATTTTCCCAAAGACAGTAAGCAAAGAAAATTCTCGACAATTCATTACAAACGTAGACTTGTTAATGGAGAAGAAATGCACCGTCAATGGCTGCAGTATTCCACATCAAGTGATTCTGTCTTTTGCTTCTGCTGCCAGTTGTTTGGCAGTAGTACTATTGGCATATCATCTCTTTCTGAAAAATGCTCAAGGGATTGGAGAAACACGTCTGCAATTCTTTCACGGCACGAGAAAAGCAGTGAACATTTGACGAATGTTCAGACATGGAAGGAACTTGAACTGTGATTGAAATACAAGAGAACAATTGATGAAGAACATTTGCGCTTGATTAAGCAAGAAGAAAAGTATTGGCAGCAAATACTAAAACGTCTGATTGCTTTGGTCAGTGTTCTTGGTGTGCAAAACCTGGCCTTTTGGGGAACATATGAAAAACTGCACACTTCTGTTAATGGAAATTTCCTCAAATTTGTCGAATATCTATCTTTGTTTGACCCACTTATGGATGAGCATCTTCGCAGGATTAAGGACCAAGAGATGCATGTACATTACCTAGGGAAAGACATACAGAATGAGCTTATTCAGCTTCTATCCAATGCCATCAAACAAAAAACCCTAGCATCTGCTCGTGCTGCAAAATACTTTTCGATCATTCTAGATTGTACACCAGATGCAGGCCACGTTGAACAAATGACCATGATCATTCGGTTTGTGGATAGGCCTACTTCAGAGACTGAGAATGAGACTGAATCAGTATGCATAAAGGAACACTTCTTGAGATTTGTGTCACTTACGGAGACAACTGGAGCTGGTATGACAGAAACTATTCTTCACCAGTTAGAAGAGATGTCACTGCCTATAGAAAACTTGCGTGGTCAAGGCTACGACAATGAGAGCAATATGGAAGGGAAAGAAAATGGTGTCCAGCGAAGAATTTTGGATATTAATCCATGAGCCTTTTTCGTTCCTTGCAGTGCACATTCATTGAATTTGGTTGTTAATGATGCTGGAAAGTGTTGCTTGGAGGCAACTGCCTTCTTTGATTTAGTTCAACCTGTGTATGTGTATTTCTCAGCTTCTGCACATCGCTGGGAAGTTCTAACACGTCACATATCTAATCTCACAGTTAAACCATTGAGTGAAACAAGATGGGAAAGTCGAATCAATGCCTTGAAACCTCTTCGCTATCAGCTTTAATCGATGCCTTGAAACCTCTTCGCTATCAGCTTGGAGACATCTATGATGCTCTGGTAGAAATCTATGAAGACACTACTCTGACAGGATCATCTGGCAATACATCATGAGTTGATGCAAAGGCTCTTACAAAAGCCATTTCTAGTTTCAAGTTTCTTGTTTCTCTTGTTTTGTGGTATGACATATTTTTTGAGATCAACATAACTAGCAAACAACTTCAGGCAAAAAAATTTGATATATGTGATGCCATTAATCAACTTGGAGAAACCAAGAAGTTTCTTGTGGGCTGCAGAAGTGACGCAGCCTTTGAGAAAACGTTGGTAGATGTAGGTGAACTTGCAGAGGAGTTGGATGTACCAGCACTTTTTGAACCAGATCCAATCTGTGTTAGAAAGAAGAGGAAGCAGTTCACATATGAAGCAGATGACGAACCTATTTATGATCCGAAAGAAAAATTCAAAGTGAACTTTTACTTTGCAGTCATTGACACAGCAATACATTCGGTTGAAGAAAGATTCACATTGATGCAGCAAATTAGTTCAGTATTTGGCTTCATATTTGATGTTTACAGTTTGCAAAATAAAACACCAAAGCACATTATGGAACATTGCTTGAATCTGGAGAAAGCTTTGCAACATGGTGAATCCAAAGATATTGATGCCTTTGACTTGTGCAGTGAATTGCAAGCTATTGCAAGACGAGTCCAAAGGAGTTCATCACTGCAAGGTGTATTGAACTTCATATGGGAAAATAAGCTGACAGATAGTGTCCCTAACACAGTTATTGCTCTTCACATCTTCTTGACTCTCCCAGTTTCTGTGGCCAGCCGTGAGCGAAGCTTCTCGAAGGTCAAGTTGATAAAAACATACATGCGAACATCAATGTTGCAACAAAGACTTGTTGGGCTATCTACCTTGTCAATAGAACATGACATTGCTCACAGCATTGACTTGGAGGAACTTTGTTTCTAAATTTGTTAAACTTAAAGCGTGGAAACATAAATTCTAAATTATAACATGTTACTTTGTGACCGTGTATTGTGTATAATGTATGTGATTTGGGGGGGGGGGGGGCGCAAGGTGGAAGTTTCGCCTAGGGTGCAAAATATCCTTGCACCGGCCCTGTGGGTAACGTGGCACACTGGGTGACATGGTGAAGGATGGGTGACATGGCCGCGTGGCACACTGGGTATCCTGCTGAGGGATGAGTAATGTGGCACACTGGGCACCATGGCGAAGGATGAGTGACGTGGCACACTGGGCACCCTGGTGAAGGATGGGTAATGTGGTACACTGGGCACACCAGCGAAGGACCGGCAGCTTGGCACACTAGATGCAACAGTGAAGGATGGGTGATGTGGCCATGCAGTGTGCCAGATGCCACATTAAGAGGCAGTGATGTGGCGTCATGACACACCGAAAGCCATGGCCAACGGTGGTGATATCACCATGGGGTGTGGGGATGTAATCAGTGCTGAATTTGTGCCTAGGCTTGACCGTTCATAGCCGTGGCACCTCTTTCATTACAAATTAAGTGTTATCCTTACTCCAAATTTGTGTAGTGCTCTATTAGAGGTCCTGTTCTGGAGACTTAATCTGCATGGTAAAGTAAATACTACAGAAGCTGTAAGAGCCTGATCCAAAGTTCATTAAAATCAATAAAAAGACACCCTTCACTTAAGGGGCTTTAAATCAGTTCCTAAGATGCACTAATGACTAGAAGGGACTCTTGTGAATATTTCAATTTAGTGGATGCCACAATAAAAAAAAAAGTGTGTCTGAATCACCCAATGCACTTTGTTCATTTGACAAGTGTAGTATTAATTATGCATTATGTTGGTACATGGTGTAAGAGTAAATGTTCTGTAACATTTTGTAAAAGTAACAAGTTCTCTGAAGCCTGCTGTGTTTTATTGTCAAGTAAAATAATATGAATATTTTGTTCTTGTCTATGTACATCTTAATACTGTGTTTAAAGAGCTCTTATTTTTACCCTCTGACTTACTCAGTTGGGGACAGAAATGTAAGTTCCTAGGGGCCTCAAGGCTAAGTGACTGCTGAGTTTTGAGGATCTACATTTGGACTAAGGTGCCTAAATTGGCAGTTAGGTACCTAAATCCCTTTGTAGATCTAGCCCTCAGTCTCTAAGGCCAATGCAGTCCTGGATCTAGCTGGTCAGATCACTAAGTTTGTCAGTTTATTGCCAATTGTGCAGATTTCTATGATTTTTTTGTCCATGACATGGAGAACCTCCAAACTCATTTCAGGTAACAGTCTCACAAGATCAATCAGATGGATTGATCAGTGGGGTCAGGTTGAACTGGCAATTTAGGGTCTCGTGAGGTGCTGAGGATGTAACTTTCACTGTCACTTTTCAGACCAACCTCAATTTAGCAATGACTTTTTGTTGTGCTATAACCTGTCCTGTACTATGGACTAATGATGGAATATTGCAGGCTGCTGCATATGTTTGCTGAGAAATCAGAATCCTCTGTCGGGGATCTCTCTTATCCCAGACGGCTCAGGTTTCATTGTTCGACCGCAAAGAGACAGGCAACGAGCAGCAAGAATCCCACTATCACGTTCTTCATTGTAGCATGCCATACAACAGAGAACTGCTCATCTCACTCCATACAGAACCAGCCCCCTCTTCACAAATTCAAACTGCTTTTTATTAGCTATTCCATTGCGTCATTACTTACGTCGCGTCATCACTGTACCTTTCCAGCATTTGTTCCCAGCATACAAAACAAAGAACAACTGTTACTTCTTGTTAACTTCATGCTTAGTACAAAAAAGAATGTTACTTTAAAAAGTGTCTGTAAGCATTTTTCTTTCCCAGCCTCTACAAGCATTCTCTTATCTAGCAAGGTCACACAGATGTCTGTGCTGGCCTGTCTACCCTAGCCAGTAAATTAACCAGTAGGCCTTGCTGTGTTATTGCTAAGCTGAACTGGGGTGCTAAGCAGAACTAGGCCAGAACCACACTCATCACCTCTTAGGATAAATTCAGAGATGATTCTGCATATTGTGTATCAGCTTCACTTAACAAAGCTAAAGCTGGAAGAGCAGAACCAGACAGCAAAAGATTTCCAGGTGTTATACTAACAATAGTGATTTTACATATCTTCATTTGCAAGCACCATTCATCGCAGAAGAGACCAATGTGTTTTGTCAGCTATATATAAGAATCACAGCATCCACCAATGACATTTAGCTATTTCTGAGGTGGAACATGGCAGCTTTATAGCAGAACATAGTGACACTACACAGAAGTTTACAGCAGGAAGTGAAGGAAATATATCATATGCTGTTGAAATTCCAAGGGGAATTTAGAGGGGTAGAATGGAGTTACCTTCCAGTTGGAATTTGGTCAGAATACCAGGATAACTTGCTTAAAGTGAAATGTATCTTTAATGACCAGAAATAGTCAAGGCCTAGGATTTATATTATGTATAGTTGTCACTGGGGTGGAGTTGGAGGAGTTTGGCTCAGCACAGCCCCGTAGCTTGGACATCAACATGTGCATGACAAGGGGGCAGACTGCATGACAAGAGGAGCAGTTGTGCTCGCCTTCAGAAGTTCACAAACTTAGTGAAAAATCCAGTCTCAGGAGCCTTTTTTAACTTTAGTTTTATTAAATAAGAAAGAATAAAATACATATTTATGATTGTTCTGTATAACAAATACTCAAGCATTCAAAAAATTCAAAAATTCAGAAATATAAAAAGTGTAGCTCTACACATGAAAGTGCTGTGTAACGTAAAGACTGTTCAGGACATTAAAGCTGAAGTCTTCTTGGATAATGATGTCTGAATTCCTCCACAAAGACATCTGCATTCAGTTTTGAAGTCAAATCACTTTCATATGACAGGAGAATTAGGTTTCTCTCCCCTTAATGGATTATGCTCATCCTCTGATGTGATAAAATTCTTTTCAAACAAGAAAAGGAATTTTCACAAGCTGCAATTGTTGCTCCAAACAAGACCACTGTAGACATTTCAAAAATACATGGGAAAGCCTCCTTGGCAGCACCTAGAACTTCTTCAAGTTCTTTGCAATTTCTCTTATCTATCAGTGATTTAAATCCAGCCATTTTGACTTCAACTTTCTCAATATCTAATCCAAACAAGTCAATCAAAGCATGCATTAATTCCAATTTCAAGAAGTCTGGAGAGCTGGTGGAATAGATTGCTGACAAGCTTTTGTATAATTTGGAGTTCTTTGCAGAAAATCTCCTTTGCAATTCATCAGTGGTTTCTGCAACCAATTCATGATAAGTCTGGGACTACTGATGCTCATTTGCACTTTGGAATCCTGGTAAATCTTCAGTGACTATGAAATCTTGACATTTTGGGGGCAAAATCTTGGCTGTTTTGGTGGCACATCTTAATGTTGATGCTTCATCACATGCATCTCTCAAAATCAAGTGCTTGGATGAAATCTCTGAGAAAAATCTTCTGTTGAAGTTCTTCACAGGCAACAGTTATCAGTTCAACTCTTTTAGCAAGGTGCATTAGTTCCTTTTGAAGGTGATTGTTCATAGGAGAAAAAACTTTCAAAATCGTTCTCATAACCTCAGCTAAGAACAAGAATTTGGATGAATCTGTAACCTCCAACAGCCCTCTTGCTTCAATGGACAGGTCACCATATCATAGAATCATAGAAGATTAGGGTTGGAAGAGACCTCAGGAGATCATCTAGTCCAACCCCCTGCTCAAAGCAGGACCAACCACAACTAAATTATCCCAGCCAGGGCTTTGTCAAGCTGGGCCTTAAAAACCTCTAAGGATGGAGATTCCACCATCTCCATTGGTAACCCATCTAGTGCTTCACCACCCTCTTAGTAAAATAGTTTTTCCTAATATCCATTCACACAGTTTGACAGAGTACTCTGAATCTCTTCCAGATTACTGAGGATGATTACCAAGGTTTTCAGGTGATCAGTCTATCTTGTTTCTATGACTCTTTCCAGTGCTGGCCCTTGTACAGCACTCTCACTTCATGCCTGTGAAAAAAATTGTATAGAATCTTACAATTTGATAACATATCTGCCACTGCTGAGTTTGTCTCATGCATTTTTCACACCTCTGAGTGACGCAGTTATACCGATATAAGTCTGTAGTGTAGACCTGGCCTCAGACTAAGAAACGTGAGGAAAATGGAACACATTCTACAGAGGGCGCAAAGAAATTTCTGTGGGATAATGCCACCTCGTGCCCCTCTTAGCCTACCTAATGCCTGGTCACCTGTAGGGAAGGGGTTTGGGCTTAGCCCAGTTGTTGGATCATGTGCACAGGCATCACATGATGACAGCCTGTGGGTGGGTGGAGTGCTTCCTAAAAGAGGAAGTCTGCTGCATTAAAGATGGCAACCAGGGGCTATGACAGACTTAAAGGAGGTTACTCCGGAGTGGGCTTGGGCAGCAGAGTAAAGAATAGAAAGACCTCCAGGGGACCCAGGATCAGGGAGGGATGTGGAAGAAGCTGTCCATGTCAGCCTCAAGAAAAAGCCTGGAAGCCCAGGAATGACATAATGGACTGCTGGGCCTTTAGAAAAAGGCTGGGAATTTCTAGTTTTTATGTTAATAAGCCAGACTTTAAAATGGGAGAATAACACCAAAGCACCAGTTGTGGGGGTTTTGTTTCCCTGTAGAAGGAGGGAAAACGAGGTAGCAGGTGTTTTGTAACTGCATGCTGGGTAATAACATGAAAGAACTCCAGGCTTGTAAAACTAAATTGGCTCTTTATTAAGAGAACCATTTGCAGAGATGCTGCCACTGCAGCCAGCATTCTAGCTGTGCACACAGACTGACATCCTGGTGCCTCCTCCACACTGTTCCCTCCTACAGTCTGGGCTCCTCCCTCCAAATTCCATGTAGGTAGCTACCATAGGGTCCAACACAGCTGAAAAAAGCTTATGTTACAATAGCATACTGTGACAGACCCAGACCAGTGGGGTACAGGAGTCTGGTAGAGGACAAATATACTGGTCACTGGATGAGTAGTTTTCTGTTCCCTGAGTGACCAGAGCACAGACTGCACTAGAGTAATCAGGAACCTGCTAGAACCAATTAAGGCAGACGGGCTGATTAGATCACCTGCAGCCAATCAAGGCAGGCTAATCAGGGCATCTGGGTTTAAAAAGGAGCTCACAGCAGTCAGGCAAGGAGGAGCTGGGAGTAAGAGGCACAAGAAGCTGAGGGTGTGCGCTGCTTGAGGACTAAGGAGTACAAGCGTTATCAGACACCAGGAGGAAGACCCTGTGATGAGGATAAAGAAGGTGTTTGGGGGAAGCCATGGAGAAGTAGCCCAGAGAGTTTTGGCTGTTATGCAAGAGGCACTATAGATGGCTGGAACCCGGAGTAGAGGGTGGGCCCAGGTTCCCCCCAAACCTCCCAACTCCTGATCAGACACGGGAGGAGTTGATCCAGACTGTGGGGAAGATCACTGAGGTGAGCAAATCTTCCAATAAGCGCAGGACCCACCAAGGTAGAGGAGGAACTTTGTCACAGCACACGCTGGTGAGCCAAACAGCTGTAGGAAATGTATTGGGTACAGCTGGGAGTGCCCTTTTTTTTTTTTTTTTTTTTTTTTTTTTGTGAAAGACTTACCGATTTGGACAACTTAATGAGATCATTACATCTCATCCCTTGTAATCCTGTGAAATTGTCTTTATGTGAGGCGATCACGTAATGTGATGTGGAATTGCATTGTGATGAGGCATTAATGTTATAAAATGTTACTATTATCTAACACCACCCAGCTCTCCAGTGCAAAGCATGTCTTCAGGAGCCTTTGCCCCAAAGCCAGCAATGAGCTTTGGAGAAAGGAAGGAAAAATTAATTCTAGATAAAAAGATTCCATTTTGTCTTCCTTTTAGTCCTGGACCAGAAAGGAGTGGCCTGTCCCATCTCCTCTAAATCCGTATAGCCAAAAAGTGGTCACATGGCCTAGTGGGCAGAGCTCCAACCTGTAACCCAGGATCCTGTGTTATAATCCCAGCTCTGACACTGCTAAAGTCTTCTAGTATGTGTACTATCTGCAGAGAGAAGGAATTTCACTTGGCTATACAACAGTCTTAGTCACTTTCTGTCCTCAGTTGTGGTGTACCATTGTTGTGTACTGTAAAAGGCCTGGTCGTGTCCTGAGCACGCCCTTGTGGTCAGGGATGGCTCTGCAGCACTCTATTCAGTTTCCCCTTTTGCTCCACACCATCCAAAAGGTATAACAAAATTCCCCTGCTGGGGATTTTACTTTAAGTTCAAAATAAAGTGTCTTCCTGCCGGCCTTGCCTTCTCAAGCTGTCACTCAAGCACCTCACTCTCCTTGAGATGGGTTAGAATCAAACAGACCTTTGATTCCTTGCAGTAGCCAGTTTTCTCCCTGTAGCCGCTTCCCCAGGCCAGCTACAGCTTCATAGGTATCCATCCTAGCTGGTACTCCAAGCCCTGGCTAGCTGCAGAGTTACTGTCTCCCTCACAGGCCTCTCCACCATATATCCCTAGGCCTGGCCTGAGTTGGTCACATGACCAAAGTCACTTTCCCACCTGGGGAGTGAGTGGGTCTTGTCACACGTGGGGCTGGAGCCCATTTCCCCATAAGGGGCCAGGCACCCTGTAACATGCACAGTCAAACAGCTGCTGCATTTCCCCCCCAACTGTAGCTGTAGTGGAAGAAACAATCCCTGTGTAAAATATGTGGCGTCTGTAGAGTGCTTTGGGATCTCAGGCTTACAGACAGCAGTAGACAGTGTTATTATTCTGAGAGCACCTGTGCTAGAGTCTTCAGATTTTGAAATAAAATCCCAGTTCACCGATCATTTTTTATCATTTCTTTGGCGACAAAAGGCTGGTTCATTAACCGTTGTAAGTCAGCAGAGGGCCATTGAAGTTGACGGAGTAAAATAAAGTCAATACAGCTATGCTGATTTACACCAGCAGAGGATCTGGCCCTAATTTTTCCGTGGACAAGACACATTGGGCCAAAAACTGCCTGATGTAAGTGAGCCCAAATCCCATTGACTCCAAACACCTGTGTATACTTGGGAGGTGTTTAGCTTTTTCACTCCAGTTCCCCATAGCAGACCATGCCAGCCCAGGCCACTTCTACTCTCTTCCTGTAATATCTTATCAGACCCAGCTGCACCAGCTGTCATTTGCAATAACTTTCCCTGACACGGGTGACATTCTGATGTGTTTTCTTGCTGTGGCAGTTTTCTGAGTGTTAAAAAACTGACGGGTCCATTTTGATAACAAATCTTGTTCACGTTCTAATAAGACACATCCTTTCTTCCTCACTTCTAAGTCCTGGAGCTACGTGTTTCCAGGGCTGCCCAGAGGATTCAGGGGGCCTGGGGCAAAGCAATTTCAGGGGCCCCTTCCATAAGAAAAAGTTGCAATGCTGTAGAATACTATATTCTCATGGGGCCCCCTGCAGGGCCCGAGGCCTGGTGCAAATTGCCCCACTTGCCCCCCCCCCGGGGCAGCCCTGCGTGCTTCACTGGCTACAAAGCTATGGCTGCAACCATCCGTATGTCTCGGTTTTTCTTCTCTTCTGAGGCACTATGAACAAATTAAGAGATGATCAAAGTGAAGACCTAACAGCATCAATGAGAGCAGGACACAGCAGGGCCAGGCAGGATCTCACATCCATGCCTCAGTCAAGGCCTGCAAACCCCTTTGCTAGTATAGATCTGTCCCCCCTCTCAGCAGCTCTGCCAATGCATCTGCACCAAAACTACCACTTTTGCTGTCTTAGCCCCACCACATAACTCAGCCAGCCACCTGCACCTCTGTTCAGACCTATATCACTCCCCTCTGCTCCCGTCCAGAGCTAACTGGCTCTGCCACAGAGCCTTCTGCTGCAGCTCCCTGTTAAAACACTGTCCAGGCGAGCAGGTGCTGCCCCAACTGCCCCAGCCCCCCAACTCCTCCTTCTAATGCTGGGACTATCAACCGCTATCCCATTCTCGAAAAAAAAAAAAACCCAAAAAAATGAACAAAAAAAACCCGAAGCCTGAATTTGGCTTAAATTCACAGCTGTTGGATCTCCTTCCTGGGCAGCACTCTTCCCAGCCTGGATTTACCCTGAACCCCCTCGGATGGTGCTTCTCTCATTGCCCAGTAGTTCAGCCAATCCAGGAGAAAAGTTCCCCCACTTTGCTAAAGTGCCCAGCTGTCTTCTCATGCTCGGTAGTCCCAGCAGCTCACTCTCCTTTATCGCTTGGCCTCATTTCCTGCCCCAGCCTGTTTTTGTACCTCCCAGAGTGGGGTTAGAGGGGCTGCCTGCCTTGCTCTGCACCTTGTAAAGTCACTTACACCATTAAATGTAAAATGTGTCAATCCTTATCTGGTGGTGGGTTATGCCATTTTACACTGGTGTAAATGATCACAGTTGGGAGATCCAGTAACACTAGACTCGGTGAAGCTAGGGAGCCCTGTGACCTGTCACTCTCTGTGCTAGTCTATAACCCTACCATCCCCAGACTTTCCTGACACTAGCACCTCTCAAAAACATGGGGCCTGATCCTGCCAGCACTGCATGTGTGGCACTGCCACTGGAGCCAGTGGGAGTCCAGCGTGAAGTCAATGGGTGCGTCATGCCTCGAGACCTGGCAAGATCACCACGAGAATTTTGTATCCTCAGCGATCACTACACTAGTGAGTAAAGAAGGGGCTTGAAATACATCAGGTACAAATCCATCCTCTTCCACATGGACCAGGAGATTCTGGTGTCTTTAAAAATAGAATTAGCAGTGAATTGGGGTGCTGGTGTTAGACCCTGGAAACTGATGTCCTGTAATTATCCCAGGACTGGGCACAGCCTGAGCAGCGGCTGGCTTCTTTCTCTTCATTGGCTCCTCTCCCTGCCTGTCTGATCTTTGCCTCTAGCAGGCGTTGCAGCGTCGTCTCACTTTCCCTGCCACAGAAGCCCAGGCTACCTCTCCTAGAGCATCTCAGCAAGAGAGATCCCCAGTTTATACGTCCTGGAGCCTGGCCTGTGCTCTTATGAACCTTCCCTACGCATGGCCTTCCACAGCGGCAGAGTGCCAGGCATCAAGGTAAAGCCCATAGGAACTGCTGCCCTGCTTTGGGGAGCACGGCAAAGCCCAGCAGTGTTGGCTGCTGCAGGGTTTATGGGTCAGCAGTGGCATCTGGGCCTGATCAGATTGCAGGATCATGTGACTTGGATTCTGCTGTAAATAGTAAAGGCAAAAGACGGGGGCGGGAGGGAGCCAGGGTGGTGGGAGAATTTGCTGCTTCAGAAAACAAAAGCTGGGCCTCCCAAAGGTGCTCAAGCCCAAGGCTTTTCCAGCCCTACTGGCGAGCTGCTTGGGGCAGATGGGAGAGCAGCCAGCAGCAGGAGTGGGTTAATTAAAGGCAAAGTTTCATTAACATAAAAGGCAGCCAGTGAAATTGTTTCAAGCAGCTTAATTCACACTGGAGCTAATTCTGGGATGGAAGCAGGAATCATCTCTCCCTGGTGCTCCAGATAACCCCTTTCCTCACCCCATAGATCCAAAAGGAGATAGGGGGCAGGGGCGAGAAACTGACTATGCACGTGAAATTCCCAGCTACAGGAAACAGGTGTCAGGAGCCTCCCTTGGATGCATTTCCCAGCCAGATACCTGATGTGCCCCCACCTGTCTTTCTCCTCCCCAGACTGGGTGCTTCCGATAACTGGTCAAGGCACAGGTGCTTGGGCCCTCTGAAGCGCTAACCCAAGATCAATAAACATTCATACTGAACTATCCAACAGGGCACTTTGCAACTTGCTCTCGGCTCTTTGGCCCTGCCCTCCACTGGGCGCTCTCTGGCCCTGTCTTTGTCCAATTACCCTCTGCACGGCTGCTAGGATGGGATTGTCTTAGTAGCAGTTAGATACATTCTCCACCATTTCCATCCCCACAAAAATATTGGGTCAAGTCAAGTGAAGAACAGATTGGGCAGGGTGCTAGAACGGAGAGAGGATGGCCTGGCATTCAGGAAGCCTGTGATCTGTCCCCTGCTCTGACACAGATTTCCTGTGTGACTTTGTGTATGTCTCTTATCCCCACAATACTGATGGGAGACTGAGGCATGGAGAGGCTAACAGCCCTGCCCTGCCTCACAAAGGGGTTGTGAGAGGAACACATTAAAAATTGTGAGGTGCTCAGTAGCTGTGGTGATGGGGGCCAGAGGAATACACCTACCTTCTGAGACTACCCCTGTGCAGGGGGATGTCCCAGCTGGTGCAAAGACTCTACAGCCCTGCTCCCCATCCCCCATGGTATGGGCAGAGACAGGAGGGACTAGCCGTTCCTTCAGGTTGCACTGGATCTGTTGCCTCTTCTAAAGCACACAGTACAGCCATTGTGAGCCCTTTTCTGAGAACCTTTTCAGTGGAACATCCCTTCACCTCAGTGGACTGGCAGAATGTATGTCCTGCATCGTCTTCCTGAAGCAGATGATAAAAACCAAGTCCTGTCTGTCACATGTGGACACAAACTATCCCAGAGCAATTACTGGAAGAGGAGGAGTTTTTCCCTGGTACCTACCAAAATGCTCCCTCCCGAAGTCGTGTGGTTGCTGTCGTCCTCCAACCCAGAGGTGGCTGCATTCCAGTGGTAGAGGATAGGCCCAATTTGTGAAGCCCTTGGGGATCCTTGCTAGGAGCTGCAGAAATGTAAGATTATTAACAATCCATTTGTAGTTGCATCATGCTTGCCAGGAGTAATTTCTTGTGGAATCACCTTGTCACAGGGTGGCTTTTTGTCTCCCTTGAGGCTTGTGAGTCCGCTACTGCCTTGAAATATACAAACCTGTTACTTTAGCTCAGACAGCAGAGGCTTGTGGTTTTAGATGCAGAGTTCCCAGCGTCAGTCCCTGCACATGACCCAGCCAGAGTCCCTGTGACACTTGCACAACCCCCGTGACATTTATTTAAATACCTATCATTGAGGCGGCCAGCTGGATGAACGTAACAGAGCTTTTCATTTCATAGGTGGCCCAGATCCAGTTGTTTGCAGCAGGCACAGAAGTCCCAGGAAACTCTCCTCTGCTGAAGATTCTTTCTCTGTGGTGAGATGAGAATAAACGTCCCTCTCACTGCTGCATGTGCTGATCTTTGTGCTTTTCTGCTCTGATTGACAGACCATCCTCATTCACCTGCTGTTGTGCCTGGTCACTTTCTACGCAGTCTATTACATGATTGGAAGCATCTGCTCTGGAGCTTTCAGGTGAGGCTGCTCTTTTTGAACTGAGCAGAGCAGATCTTATGCTGAGCTCATTCGAGTGAAATAAAGGGATCTGATTCGGTCAACACAGTGTTGCCTTCCTTTGATTGGACCCTTCCAAAATGTGATGGTTAGGGTGTGGGAGTCCTGCTTTTCTTTTCCCAGCCAGAGCCATGTGGCTCTTGCTCAGTGGTTTGTCCCACTGCTGACCACTTATTTTATTTTCAGTTTAGTTTAGTGTTGATGAAACATACCAGGCTGCCAGCCCTGGAGCCTGGCGGTCTCTTTATCCACAGAACAAAGACAATCCAGACAGCGGCAAGGTGAGCTTCTCATTCATGTGCCTCACCCTGGTCCAGCAAGGCCATCTCTGGGTAGCTAAGGCACCTATCACCTCAAGGGCTGACAGGAGAGTTACATCTTCAAAGAACAGTTGGGCTGGGATTTTCAAGGGAATGTAAAGGAGTCAAGCATGCAGGTCCAGATGCACAAAGATATTTAGGCACCTAACTCCCAATGATTTCAATGGGAGTTAGGAGCCTAAATACCTTTGAAGATGTGGGCTTCAGCTCCCACTGAATTTCAGTAGAAGCTGGGCTCTTAATGCCTGAGTCTCTTTTGAAAATCCCAGTGTAAACGATTGGCCTCTTTGCTGAGAGTATCACCAAAGGGGGCCAGTGAGCACGAACTGGAGGAGGCAGTTTGTGTGCAGCAGATACCAGCCCAGTGGAAGCTGGACAGGGTACCCCACAGACTAGGAAACCAGCTTGCAGATGGCACAGTGGGTTCCATTTAAATATCAACACTTGTCAGCCAATACTACATATGCGTCATGTTTATATCCTGTTCTGGATGGGGGGCTGTGAAGTTGCTCTGTAATAGAATCATAGAATACCAGGGTTGGAAAGGACATCAAGTCCAACCCCCTGCTCAAAGCAGGACCAATCCCCAGACAGATTTTTGTCCCAGATCCCTAAATGACCCCCTCAAGGATTGAACTCATAAACCTGGGCTTAGCAGGCCAATGCTCCAACCACTGAGTTATCCCTCACTGTATGCTGACCTGGTTATTGGCATGTTTACTCCATGAATACATTGGCTTAGTTTAATAGGGGGAAACAAGCAGGAAGGGAAAGAATAGCAGAAGATAAGCCACTTCTAAGCAAACTGTTGAGAGTTGTTGAGGCAATGCCAAGGCTGGAAAAGACCTGGGAATGCAGAAGAACAAAAGACCTCTGGGAGGGTGAAGAAGGAACACTCTTTCAGGAGAGAGGAGTTGTTTGGAGGAACCAGAGTGAGGGACAGGCACCCAAAGGGGCGTGAAGAATTTAGGCCTGCCTAGGATACCATCAGGGGATGACAAGTCTTTGGTTCAATAGATGTGTGTAGACTGTTGTTTTAAATGTCTTTTTCTCTAAATGCTTTCTTCCTACTGAAAAACAGACAATGCTTTGGTTTAAGAAGGCTGTTGGATCACTGTATGGAATTCCACTCCAGGAGCGGGTAATAGCACAAGGCCTGACACCTGCAGGAGAGCATTCAGAGAGACCACAGAGGGGACAGAGATGCAGTTGGCCCTGTAACAATGGCATGCAGTAGCTCAGATCTCCCTGTGCAGTAACCCTTGGCAAATGTTGACTTTTTAGTGGGGATCTGTGTAACAGCCCTTGATCATTTTTTAATTTCCTAAAGTCTTCTCTCTCTCCCTTTTTTTTTTCTCCCTTCCAGGATGGACACATTTGATGGACTTATCCCCTTTGAATTTAACACAGAAGCATCTCACTCAAATCCCAAATATCTGGGTAAGTGGTGCAGGACAATGACGTTGCTTTGGAATGGATAAAACCACAGGGATCCTTCAAGGCCAAAAGTGTGTTAACATCTGACTGGGAGAGACCAGGATGTGTGAGGCTGGAGGGATGGACTCTGAGCACAGCCACTGAGAAACCAGTGAAGTGGTCCCTAGCTATTGCAAGGAGACAGCACCGTATTTCTTTGCCTTATGGGAATGGACTTTGTGTACATCCCCTGGTAGTACCTCCCATTGGAATCAGCGAATCTGTATTCCAATAAACTGTGTCAGAACATTAACTCCAGGATAATTTTGAAGTTTTTCCTTTGCACCCCATGGGCAAGCACTCTGTACCTCCAGGGCTTCCTGTTGTGAAATGCCATCTGCCTTTACTCCAGAATAAGGGTTGTTTTCCCTTCTCATTTCTCTAGTGAATTTGCTGTCCATGGAACTGACCTACTTCACCAGTGGCCTTCTCTTTGCTGCTCTGCTGAAGCGATGGGTCTGGGACTATGCCATCACTGTCACACTCATCCACGTGGCACTGACGTCTGTAGGTGAGTTTGAGCCAGATGGATTCCATACATGATATAATGTTTGAAAATGTGTTGAGTAACCTGGAGAAAAAAGAGCTCTTTTCATTTTGCACCCATACAAGCTCAGGCTAAGATCTTACTAGTCTTCTTCCCAAGCTAAGCAGATTCAAGCTGTCCCAGTGCTTGGATGGGAGACCTCCAAGGCACACCCAGGTGTTAGAAGAAGTGATGCTGATGATTCCATTGGTAGCACTCTTCCCTCTGAGTCAATACCAAGCCAGTGTCATGCTATACGGGGGGAAGGGGAAGAGTGCTGCTAGAACTGCTGTCTTTTGCATGAGAGATAAAACTCAGGTCTTGACCACAACATCCCAGGGCACTTCTTGTAAGGGGTGGGTTGTTCCAGTCAAAGTAATTTAGCTAAATGAATTCTACTGTATACTTCAATTCCCAATACAGTTTCAACTGGAAGTGGGTTTTTTTCCTTCCTGTCCTTAGCTATAGTATTATAGTGCTGTGTGTTTTTACACCACTGCTGTTTTCCACCCTAGCAATGGCTGCTGTTCAGTGGCAGGTGCGTGTTTCCGAATAGCTCCATGCCCTAGCATGGTTTTAAGAATAAATCCAGCAGGAATTTCACAGTTTCCCTATAACTGGACCTGAAACTTGCCCTGGTGATGCAGCAACTTTGATAGTTAACTGGACCATGACTTTTGCAAAATGCTTATGTGCCATTGCCAAGTCACCCACACACTTTTCTCTTGCTCTTTTAAAAGCTGCCTTCCTTCCAGTGCTGTGTATTTAAACGTACATCCTCTGATTTCTTCCTTTCCTTTCTCCTCTTCCCTGCCCTTGCCTCCCCACCCTCCTTTTGTTGTTTGTTCAAAACCAAGATCTGAAGTCTGTGGCTTGACCTGCTCTCTAGTAGGAGTAAACAGGGGCCAGCCACTGTTCAGAAATCTGCCTATAGCAGCTGGAGGTCGTATAGGGGCTTCAGGTGAGTTGTGGAGACCCTGGTGGCTCTGTGGCAGTTGGACACAGCAAAAGGGGCTGTCAGGTGGAATACAGAGATCCCTGAAGGTTCTGTGGCAGTTGGTGGGGCTGGTAGATGGAACTTCAGGGCTCGGTAGGGTCCCTGGCAGTTGGAGGATGGAACCTTGGGGCTCTGTAGGGTCCCTGGCAGTTGAGGGATGGAACCCTGGGGCTCCGAAGGGTCCCCGGCAGTTGGGGGATGGAACCCTGGGGCTCCGGACTGTAGGGGAGGAACCCTGGGGCTCCGAAGGGTCCTCGGCAGTTGGGGGATGGAACCCTGGGGCTCCGAAGGGTCCTCGGCAGTTGGAGGATGGAACCTTGGAGCTCTGTAGGGTCCAAGACTGTTGGAGGATGGAACTTTGGGGCCTATAGGGTCTCTGGCAGTTGGGGGACGGAATCTTGGGGCTCCGTAGGGTCCCTGTTAGTTGGCGGATAGAACCTTGGGGCTCTGTAGGGTCCCTGTCAGTTGGAGGATGGAACCTTGGGGCTCAGAAGGGTCCTCGGCAGTTGGGGGATGGAACCCAGGGGCTCCGAAGGGTCCTTGGCAGTTGGGGGATGGAACCCTGGGGCTCCGAAGGGTCCTCGGCAGTTGGGGGATGGAACCCTGGGGCTCCGAAGGGTCCTCGGCAGTTGGAGGATGGAACCTTAGAGCTCTGTAGGGTCCAAGACTGTTGGAGGATGGAACTTTGGGGCCTATAGGGTCTCTGGCAGTTGGGGGACGGAATCTTGGGGCTCCGTAGGGTCCCTGTTAGTTGGCGGATAGAACCTTGGGGCTCTGTAGGGTCCCTGTCAGTTGGAGGATGGAACCTTGGGGCTCAGAAGGCCCATGGCAGTTGGAGGATGGAACCCTGAGGCTCCGAAGGGTCCCCAGCAGTTGAGGGACGGAACCTTGGGGCTCTGTAGGGTCCAAGACAGTTGGAGGATGGAATCTTGGGGCCCTATAGGGTCCCTGGCAGTTGAGGGATGGAACCTTGGGCCTCCGTAGGGTCCCTGGCAGTTGGGGGATGGAACCTTGGGGGTCTGTAGGGTCCATGGATGGAACCTCAGAGCTCTAAAGAGTCCATGGCAGGGGGCAGATCAGAATGCACTGATGCAAACTCCCTTTCTATTCCTTTCTCCCTCCCCATGCTACGCCCCACTACAACTGAACATCATAATATTTAGAAGACTAATGATCCAGCAAGACCAAAAATTGAAAACAGCTTCAAAGAAAATATGAACATTACAAAAACCAGAGCTATTGAAATGGCTTCCAAATGGGTTTGTCAATTCCATTCCCTCCTCTCCCCCGTCCTGGCCTGTGTGTGTGTTCTGTCTCATTAACTCTTGCGCCATGTGGAACAGCCTCTTCCTTCCTACCCCTAGTGGCTACGATGAACATGGGGGAAGAGGGCTTCATCTGTCTTGCAGCACAAGTTCAGCGAGGCATACGCCACCATCTGCATCCCACTGGTGCTAATGGAGTGGAAACGGCCCCATCATTCCTCAGCAAAGGGGCTGAGAGCCTGCCACCCCCGTCCATTAGCTTCCTGGTTCTGTTTTTAGAGAGAGACTAATTGCTTACTCACAAACAAAGCCCTTTTACCAGGTGAAAAACAGCTCCCATTTATCCATGGGGAGGCCATGCAACTTCTGATCCACATTTATTCTGCCTGCCTATTAGGGCCATTGCGTTGATCTCTGAGATGGCATGATTTATATGTTCAAGCCTTGACGTGAGTGACTGCAGCTGCTTCTGCTGCAACCGCACAGCTCCCTGTCAGTCAGAGAGGAACTTTAGTGCTCCGGGATTGAGATGGATGGACAGAGAGAGTAGGGAAGGCAAATTAATGGATGACGGATGAGTGAAGAAACACATGAGGGAAGGAATGAGGAACAGATATATGAACAGATGGATGGACTAGCGAAGAGATAGATGGCCTAGGATCAGCTGTCGCAGAACAGAACAATAGCCTATTCACTCCAGCATCGTGGTGTAGCCAATAGTGGATGTTCCAGAGGAAAGTAACGAGCCTCTCTCGCCCCTATGCATTCAGCTGCACAGACTGCACCTGACCAGTCATGCAATACTAAACTCTAGAGGACTTCTGCTTTCACGAGGATCTGAGAGAAACAAGGTGGGTGAGGTAATACCCGCAGCTCAAAAGCTGGTCTCTCTCACCAACAGAAGTGGGTCCAATAAAACATATGATCTTATCTCATTTCTCTAAAATCCTGGGACTAGCACGGCTCCAACAACATTGCATTCAGGAGCATCTGTAATTCCTGTCCCAGCTCCGGGTACTGTGGTGCTAGACTCACTCATAGACAAGGCCGATCCTTTTTGAGCTGCACTAAGCTGCTTGCCATAACAGCAGCATCCTGTGTATAGGACCTGATCCAAAGCCTATGGACATCAATGGGAGTCTTTCCATAGACTGCAGTAGGCTTTGGCTTGCGCCACATTGCAACCTAGCATTTAGCCATTTTAAATTTGGATGGGCATTTAATATATCCCTTGTTTTACTGCCTTTAGCTTGGGAGTGCCCTTTGGTAACAGAGGGGATAGAAAGCAGCCTGACTGCCCTTCTGTGTCCCAGTCATTATTTCAAAGCCCTCGGTCACATCTCCTTTTACTCCTCCTCCTTCCCACTGATACATGTCTAGCCTACCTCCCCTGCCCTTCTCTGGGCTTTTCCATACATGCATTTTTAGACACAGCCCATCTCTGCGCAGCAATTAACACTCTTAACACAGGGTGCTTTAAGTCCATTTAATGTAACTTGCTATTCAGAATCTAAGTGAGGTGTTTAAATGGCTTTTCCCCCTTTAAGAAAACCAGCCTTCAGAACATCAAAGTAACCAACCTTACTAAAAAGAGAGCATAAAGCACGGACATGCCTTTCTCTTGCACCTTCCCTGTGGGATCTCAAAACCCATTCATGAGTTAAACCTCCAAACTCCGGAGCCGGAGCTAGCAGCAGTTCCTTTTTTATAAACATTTGGGAAAACTGTCAAAGCAAAGGGAAGTGACACGGCCCACAAAAAGTCTGTAGCAAGTCTAGAGTCTGAGCCTAGGACTTATAAAACTGCAGTTCAGTTCCCTACTCTACCCAGATTTCCTGTGTGGCCCTGCACAACTCATTTAGTCTCTGTGGCCCAGATCCACAAAGAGGCTTAAATCTTGGTAGAAGAGAGGTAGAGGAGCATCTATATCTCACCCATGGGGCCTGATCCAGCAGACGTGCTGCTCAGAGGCTGCCTACTGGATCAGGTCCCATTCAAAATCTGGCTGGAGGAGGAGGAAGTGCTACTGCCCATCTTATCACTTTTAGCCCAGTGGTTAGGGCACTCATGCAGGATGTGGGAGACCCAGGTTCAATTCCCTCCCCCCGTCTGATGGGGACACAGGACTCAAACAGAGGTCTCTTACCTCAGGAGCGTGCTCTAACTACTGAGCTACAGGACACTTCAAGGTGAGACTACCTCAGTCTTTCCCGTTGACGGTGGTGTGCTTTGGATAAATGCCTCAAGAGTCATTGGGCCAGAGAGAAGGAGTAAGAATGATTCGATAGTCAAGGAGTTGGGACACCCATGTGGAAGGTAGGACCCAGGCTGGTCTGTCTACTCCAGTGACTAACTGTTTCTAAAAAGGGAACAGCTTCCACAGTAGAGATGGAGGGAGCCCTTCCCATTAGAATATCCCATAGTTCAGCAGTTGGAGCACTCTCCTGCATGGAGACCCCTGTTTAAATCCTTCCTCCCCATCAGGGGAACTGAACTGGAGTCCCCCAGCTGAGTGCTCTAACCACTGGCTCCTCTTCCTCCCTGCATTTTGTGTGGAGTGTTGCAGGTGCTTAACTTATTCCCACAAGAAATGACTGAGGCAAGGAGCTCCTGCAAGCAAAGCTAGGTGCCTAAATCCATGAGGGGGCAAGGCTGAGGCCACAACCTTCTTGTTATGACCTCCCATTGGCTAGTGTAGGCAGCTGCCCGCCTAATGTGGATCACATTGTACAGTGCCTCTTTCCCCGCATTCACCGAACAGGAAACCTGGGCAGCTAACTCAGCACTTGGCCTTCATTTTGTTCCTGTGATTTTCCAGGCACCTCAAAGTTAAGTGTTGTGATGCTCAGCATTACAATGCCTAAGTCCCTTTGTGGCTCTGGGCCCATGTTCCACATCTGAAAAATGGGGCTAACAGTACATCACAAGGGTGCTCTGAAGATCTATGCATTAAAAGACTGTAAAGTGCTTTGAAAGCTACTGATGAAAAAGTGCTATAATCAGAGCTAGGTGATGTTACCTGCTGCTGCCTTCTGGTCCTGGAGTGAAGTCCTGGTAGAACTCCCATATACACTGCTACCCCGATATAACACGACCCAGTATAACATGAATTCAGATATGATTTGGTAAAGCAGTGCTCTGTGGGGGTGGGGCTGCGCACGCCGGTGGATCAAAGCAAGTTCGCTATAACGCGGTTTCACCTATAACGTGGTAAGATTTTTTGGCTCCCAAGGACAGCGTTATATTGAGGTAGAGGTGTCCTTCCAGTGGGACCAAGATTTCATCCCTGCATTTTAACCTCAAGACCTCTCATTATTCATGAACTTAGAAGTATAAAGAAAGATCTCTCTGTTTGCAGGAATCAAAGTCCAAATGTCTCAGAAAGGGATGCATGCCATCAGTTTTAGGTGCAGAACAGATTATTTCAATTTTAATTAACAGAAATTAATATTAAATATTTTTAGGAAGCCAATTAAAAAAAACCCACGCTTACAGTCCCCTGAACCATTATTACCTCAAACACAACAGTACCAAGACTCTGAAAGCACAAGGAAGTGAAACTGACTGGTCCACTCTAGTTTCATTGTTTAGGATGAGTCAGATTCACTCAAACAGGGCATTTTTCCCCCCATTTTTATATTGAAGATGTGGCAAATTAAGTGTCTTTAAAATCTGATTTTAATCTTAAAAGCAGTGCCAACTCTTGTGGTTTTTGTGTGTACGTAAGTCTCACTATATGTGGTGTTTTTCTTAAAGCTCCAGCTCCTGGAGCCAGGTGTTTGAGATAGCTTCAGCTTTAATAGACACATACAAAAGTCCAGCCCTTCTGACTGTGAAGAGAAGCTTGAAAATGTGACCCCTAGAGGCTCTGAACTAGAAAGCACATAAAAAGAACCCAGACTATTTTAAAGACTTTTGAGTTTTTGGGGAGGAGCTTGCCGTAATGTTTGAATGCTTGGGATTGGTAATGCTGTCTTAAGCATGCCCTTTAAAACACATGACTACACCCTTCAGCAGAAATACTGCCCCCTTCTTGTCTATGACTCTCAACATCTTTCACACTAAGCCACACAACTTTCCCCACTGCCCACCCTGAAAAATCCAATTAGCCATTTAGGGATGGGTAAAAACATGACGACGTTTAAGTGACTTGTGCACCTGCAAAAAACAAAAACAAACCCCCAAACCACAAAAAGCAAACCCCAACCAACACCACATCACACATAGAGGAAATTAGTGGTAGAACCAGAAATAGAACCCAGGAGTCCTGATTCTTTAGGCCCTAGCTCTAATCACTAGCCAGCACTGTTTTATCAGATCATTGATGGTTTTAATCTCTGGAGAAAGAGGCTGTTAGCACTGACGTGTCTGATCTGTTGTTTACAGTGATGGAGCAGTTCCCTTTGGTGTGGCACTGGTGGCTAGCACTCGGTAAGCATTCAGTTCATTTCCAGGTGGGCCCCCTTTATTTTCTCTTCCCAGCTGAGAAGGGGCCCGGGTAAAGGTGCCATCCCTACCACTATAACAAAGCTGAAATGCTTTGACTAGTCTAGAAGCAACTGCTTTGAGCCAACCACAAGTGATTTTTAAAACTACTGAAGCACACCACCTGGCTTCTAGCCCTGGGAGTTTGGTTTGTAAGCTAGTGACGGAGGGGGATGCAGTATCAGATATTGGCACTGCATTTCAAATACACTTTTGCCTACTTCCAGGCAGTGGCCTCTTTATCATGATTTTCAGTGGACAACTTGTGACCCACTTCGCTTGCCCTGACTCCAGTGATCCCACTTTGGACAGCTACTGACATTCTTCAGGGATTAAGGATCAAGGTAGTTTACTTCCTAGACTTCCAAACCTGAGCATTTCATCTGAGCAGTATTTATAGGGGCTGCCGTGAGTTCAAGTAGCCGGGCTAAAAAGAAGAAATGTACAGTGCTTGCAGAGGAGTAACTGTGCGACTGTGCACCACAAGCACTGAAGAGCCCTAAATCCCATTTAGCCACCTCAATCGGATACAGCACGGTTTGGCATGAATAAAAGCCATTAAGCGCCTTTCATTTGAGAGAGGAAGGTCAGAGAAAAGCTCGTACTAGAGAAACATGGACCATTCCTCTGTGGGTAAGCTGAACGGTGTTGACAGCCTGGTCAAGTTTCCCCCATGGACTGCTGTGTAGTTCTAGGCATTTGGAGTTCTGTAATTCCCTATTCCGCTGTTTAAAGTGCATGTTCAAATCCAGTCCTGTGTCTTGTATTTAATAAGCACACTGATAATTTGATTCAAGAGTGTCACTAGAGCATAGAAACTGGCACTTGTATCCTAGTCGTGGTCTAGGGGGCTAAGACTGCTGTGCCTGTCCCCCCTAAAGATCATTCCAAACGAGCAGCTGGTGCTCTAACGACGAGCTTCTATTACTCCTACCATGGGAGAAGAGGGTGCGTCTCACCATAAAGTGCACAGATAAGATGTAAATTCCTGGTAATAGCAACCAGCCTTGCAGAGTTTTTTTTAGTTTTAAAAAGGATCTACTGTTATGAGGTTGTCATGGTATAATTTCCTACTCTGAACCTTAGCGTCCAAAAGATGGGGTACCAGCATGAATTCCTCTTAAGCTCAATTACCAGCTTAGTACTTGTAGCGCTGCCACCAACCAGGAATTCCAGTGCCTGGTACACTGGTCCCCCCCAAAACCTGGCCCGGGGACCCCAAGACCCAGTCCCTCTGGATCTTAACACAAGGAAAGTAAACCCTTTCCCTCACCGTTGCCTCTCCCAGGCTTCCCCTCCCTGGGTTACTCTGGAAGATCACTGTGATTCAAACTCCTTGAACCTTAAAACAGAGAGGAAAATGCACCTTCCCCCCTCCTTCTCTCTTCCCCTCCCAGACTCTCCCTGAGAGAGAAAGTAATCCTAATACAGGGAGAAAATTAACCTCTCCCCCTCTTCCCTCCTTTCTCCCCACCAATTCCCTGGTGGATCCAGACCCAGTCCCCTGGGGACTCACCAGAATAAAGAAACAATCAGGTTCTTAAACAAGAAAAGGCTTTTAATTAAAGGAAGAAAAACAGTAAAAATTATCTTTGTAAATTTAAAATGGAATAGGTACAGGGTCTTTCAGCTATAGACACTGGGAATACCCTCCCAGCCTAAGTATACAAGTACAAATAAAAATCCTTTCAGCAAAATACACATTTGAACTCCTTCCAGCCAGATACACATTTGCAAATAAAGAAAACAAACATAAGCCTAACTCGCCTTATCACCTAGTACTTGCTATTTTGAATCTATAAGAACCTGTATCAGGGAGATTGGAGAGAAACCTGGTTGCACATCTGGTCCCTCTGAGCCCCCAGAGTGAACAACCACCAAAATCTAACAGCACACACACAAACTTCCCTCCTTCAAGATTTGAAAGTATCCTGTCCCCTGATTGATCCTCTGGTCAGGTGACAGCCAGGCTCACTGAACTTAACCCTTTACAGGCAAAAGAGACATGAAGTACTTCTGTTCTATTAACCCTTGACTATCTGTTTATGACAGAGGTAGATTTTATATTTGCAATGCATAGGGTGATAGCGATGCTCATGGATTTTAAGGCTGGAAGGGACTGTGGTGGTCATCTAGTCTGATCTTTACAACACAGGCGACAATTTCCTGGAGTTGATTCCTGTTTGAACGAGAGCAGATCTTTTACCCCTGGTCTACACTACAGGGTTAGGTCAAATTTAGCCGCATTAGGTCGATTTAAAAATGACTGCATCTACACAACCAACCCCGTTCCATCGATCTAAAGGGCTCTTAAAAATCAACTTCTGTACTCCTCCCCGACAAGGGGAGTGGCACTTAAATCGACCTTGCTGGGTCGAATTTGGGATAGTGTAGACACAAATCGATGGTATCAGCCTCTGGGAGTTATCCCAGAGTGCTCCATTTTGACCGCTCTGGACAGCACTTTGAACTTCAATGCACTAGCCAGGTACACAGGAGAAGCCCCGGGAACTTCTGCATTTCATTTCCTGTTTGGTCAGCGTGGCAAACTCAGCAGCACAGGTAACCATGCAGTCCCCCCAAAATTGTAGAAATATTCTACGCTCTCCCTATGATCTCCATCCCTGAGGTTATCGCAGATTAGAAGGTAAGAAAAGCACTTGCGCTGACATGATTTCCGAGCTCATGCAGTCCTCCTGCACTAATAGGGCACAGCTTAATGCATGGAGGTGTTCAGTGGCAGAGGCCAGGAAAGAATTAAGTGAGCACGAAGAGCAGAGGCAGGAAACGATGCTGAGGCTAATAGGGGAGCAAACGGACATGATGAAGTGTCTCTTGGGGGGAGCAAATGATTGTCTGCCATTGCATCACGGAGGGAGGGGCGACTGATGACTTGTACCCAAAACCACCCGCGACAATGTTTTTGCCCCATCAGACATTGGGAGCTTAACCTAGAATTCCAATGGGCAGCGGAGACTGTGGGAACCGTGGGATAGCTACCCACAGTGCACCGCTCCGTAAGTGATGCTAGCCATGGTAGTGAGGACACGCTCCACCGACTTAATGTGCTTAGTGGGGACATACGCAATTGACTGTATAAAATCGATTTCTAAAAATCAACTTCTATAAAATTGATCTAATTTCATAGTGTAGACATACCCGTAGAAAAACATCCAACTTTGATTTCAAAATTGCCAGAAATGGAGAATCCACCAATGGTTAATTACCCTCACTTCAAAGTTTGTACTTTATTGCTAGTCTGAATTTGTCCAGCTTCAGCTTTCAGCAGTTGAATCTTGTTACTCCTTCACCAGCTAGACTGAAGAGCCCTCTGTCATCAAATATTTGTTCCCCAAGCAGGTACTAACAAACTGATCAAAGTCACCCCTTAATCTTCTCTGTGTTGAGCTAAACGCATTGGCTAACACAAGGAGCTCAATCCTTTAACCACTCCCCTGGCTCTTCTCTGAACACACTCCAATTTAGTAACATCCTTCATGAATTGCGGACCCCAGAACTGGACACAGGATTCCAGCAGCGATCGCATCAGTGCCAAAAACAGAAGTAATATAACCTCTCTACTTGAGATCCCCCTCTTGACATTATAACATAATTGCTATACTGGATCAGAACACTAGTCAGTCTAGTTTCTAAGAGGGACTAATACGAGAGGGGAGTGCAGCCGGTAGTTTTGCTAATCCCAGCAGTGGATGACATGGTGTCAAAGTATCAGGTCCTGAGCAATGAGAACTTCCATTCTGCAGCTTGCCAGGATAGCAGCACACAGATGGGAGTCACTGGACTACTTAAACTGGCATCTCCTTCTCCCTGCCACAGCTTGTCAAGAACCAGCATTCCTAATGAGACACACTAGGCACAGAAGAGGGGAGCATGTAACAATGTGATAGGAGGTTTACCATTTGTCCCTGGCCTTACAGTTCATTATCTGAGATCTCACTGAGGGGAAATAAAAAATAAAGTTCACTTGTGGGAAGGCAGAACCCCATGTCATATTTTGAAAGCGAGCTTTGCACACGTTAGCCCAGAGGTAACCAAAGGCAGTGGCTATCAATGCCTGTCTGTTGATTATACCTCCTGGACTTTTGTTGTGGCCTATGTGAACAAGCTGTAATGCAACCCCGCAAAAGAGTTGGAATACGAACATTTGGAGACAACGGCATGACATTTTGAAGCAGTACAAAGTAAAATACTTGTGATAGTTTGTATTTCTGTCTGACTGAAGCGCAGCAGAGGAACTAGATCTTATTACACAGCACAAACCCAGCTGATGGAGAAATACCCCAGGGAGAACACAGTCTCTCAAAAATTCTAGCATTTATTCTGAACAATCATTGACATTTCAGTAGCCCATTTCACAATTCTTGCTCTTGGACGACAGGTTTGCAACACAATGTGAAGTGCCTTTATTTCAGCCGCAACTGCCTCAATATCAAACTACAGATGTAAGCTTCCCTAAGGATTGTACATGACAATATTGGTGTTAGGACACAATCTAGGACAATATTCAACATCTAGAGGAGTCCGTCATGGGAAGAAGCCCCAGAGACAGAAAAATAGAGGCTTCCTCACTTAAAGCTCACGCTGGGGCAGGCAAAATTTACAGTAAGGGCTGCATTAGTGTCTTGTTGGGCGTCCCAGTGCCTTCCGATTTGGGTGACTACACACAGCCAGAGCAGAGTATTTCTATTTGTGTCCTGCTTGACTGACTGATTTCACCAGCAACCCGCTGGAATTTGATCGGCCTTGCCCCTACCCTAATTTTTAGGATTCCAGGGACTGCACCTTAGCCACCCTTAACTTTCTGTTGCAAAGCAATTAATTTTAGCCAATGTGAAAATAGGATCCATCTCCAAAAGCAGAGATCTACTGTATGCTTCTGAGTCACGTATTAGCCTCAGATGTGATTGTTATGTCAACTTTGCCCACTTGAAACAATATTTTAGAGATTCTTCCTCTTCAACAGCTCTCTCCTGAAGACAGGATACATTGAAGCAAACATGCATGAAACCAGTTGTATTGTCTCCAATGGCACCAGAACTGGCTGGGATTCAGCTCCCTCTTAAAAATCCTCTAGAAATAAAGAGCGTATGATTGTCCATGGGAGCAGGATCACATGGTGAGTACCTGTTTAGATGAGACGAATGGCTTCATGGAGGCCTCCAGGGCAATTCGGTAGTCCTTCAGTGGGACCTGTGTGCAGGCTGGAGCAGTGAGCTGCCCCTTATGAATAAGATCACACAGGGTCAGAATCATCCCAGTCAATCTGTCCTTGTCTGCATGGGAAAGACAGAAGAGAGTAATCCTGCCCCTTCCAGAGCTGAGGGTGAACAAGACCCACAACGCCACCCAGAGGAAATGAGACAACTGACAAAACAAACAAAAAATGAGCTGGTCTTGGCTGCCCTGGCCACCTAGCAACACAACACAAGGGAGCAGAGTTCAGGTGTCCCTGGGACAGCAGCTCGGGACAGGGGCAAACGATCTCAGTTCCTTCAGCAACTCCTTCCACACTGTTCAACACATGCAGCAGCATTCACTGATTTTGAGGGAAATGCACCCAGTTTGTATGGCTGGTACAAGGCAGACGGTCCCACAAGACTCCCTTGTACTGACTGCAGTGTTGCCAAATTGGACAACTGATCTGTTCGGTTGACAGGGGAGACAGTCCCCTGTGACCTTTCTGACCTTCGGGGTTATGCTACAGGTAGGTAGCTAGCGTCCTGTTTGATGGCCTGCCCTGCTCACTACACTCGATGTTACCTGTCACTTGCACTGCAGCTTGGTCAGCAACCATCTGGCACACGCTGCTTTGAGCTCAAGGCTGTGTCTAGGTAGCTTCTGCCCAGTCCACATAGCCTCAAAGCAGGGAGGGCCTGAAACATGTTACATGCATAATGCCTGACTTTTTAAATTGCAAGTGCTGAGCAACATCAGAGTGGAGCTGAGTAGACAGGCCTGGATCAGTCGCAATTGTTTAAACTCAACATTGTAGTTTGTTGTGGTTTCCTGGCCAAATGGACTAACAGGTACTGATGCCAAGGGCCGATTACAGATTCTGTGGGTTACACATAGGCTGTAGCTCAGGGGCATGACAGGGGAATGATACAGCTTGTCTCTCCCTGGATTAATGAAGGAAACGCTCTGGGTCTAAACTTCTCACCAGCCTTCACCCACTTGTGCTTTTTGATGTCTAGAAACCCAGCTATCAAAAAGATTTATCTGCTCTTCAGACGCTGAGTTTGAGGGCTGCTTTGCCAGTACTTGCTGAGGAGGGCTTATGCTAAACTAAAAACCGGAGATTCTGCAGGATGTGTTCTGTGCTCTGTGTTTCTAGGACCTCCCTAAGAACTGGGATGAGAGAAGCATTATCTTGTTGTCCAGGTTGGACAGGACGCCAGGTACTCGAGTGCTAATTCTTGTTCTGACAATGACTTCTTCTGTGGCATTGGACCAATCGCTCCACCTCTGTGCCTCAGCCTATGCACCAACAGAAGCAGGGACAATGCTTACTTTCCTCAGGGGGAAGGGGGAACCTTAAGAGAACATATTAATACTTTCATAGATTTCCTATGGGCTACATCCCCACTGGAATGACCTTCAACTTACTCTGGGTTTGGTCTTTCTTCCACTGGGTCATCCAAAACCCACGCAGCTTCACATCCTTAAAGATGAATGCACTCTGTAGAAACAAGGTGAGACACACCATGATTCTTAGGGAAACTGTTTACATTGGGCATTCTTCAGTTAGCATATTTCTGCTGCACACAGGCCATGGGAAAAGATTGTCCTTGTACAGCTGCTACTACACTTCACACGCTGTTGCGAGTTTGACAGTCACTTTCCTGCTGCTATGAAGATCTGCAATTCTGCCTCCCTGCCAATGACTGTTGCTTTTAGAAGAGCCTTAATTTGGGGCAAATTCACTCAGACAATGCAGATTTTTTTCTTTTACACACCAGCAGAATGTTAATCCTCTTCACAGTACAGTGGCTAGTAAATAGGAGATTAAGAACCAAGGGCTGGTTCCTTCCAAAATGATCACATTCTTGCCAGAGTTGAGATAACTGCAAACATGCATTGCCCATACAGTGGCTGTTTTGTGGCAAAAGAGGATTTCAGGCTCTCTGGCTGTCAATCTGGCACTAAATTTAAAAATTCACATTCATAAAGCGTTTTGTGTTCGCAACGAGTCCCCACGATCAGTAGAGCTCTGAGAGGATACAGGACTAAGGTTAAGAACGTTAAAGATTGTTCTGTCCTGGCAAGAGACGCCTTAGCTACTAACTCCAGGTCAGAGCAAGGATTGACACCAGGAAGATCTGCCCTATGGGTGCACCTTAGAGTGAAGACAACTTCTGTAGTGAGGATTTGCCTGGCAGATGCTAAATAGCTGGGTCAGTGACACACTGGAATCAGTCACTTCATAAACACTGTCATGAGTATTGCAGACACCCTCCCAAACCCTGTAAACCAGAAACAGGCAAGAACTAGCTCATTCCTGCCACATTCTCATCCAGTAAGAGACCACGGGGCACTGGTTCTGGTGCTCAAATGGCACAAGGAGATAGTTTGGAAGTCAAGCGCACAGTTCATCCAGTCACTCCTAATGGTAGCGATGCCACTGCGTGGGAACTGAGGAGCTATAGGGAGTTAGAGGACAATATATAGATGTGGTGAAGCCAACCCCGTGGGGCAGCCAGTTGCTCGCAGTGTATGTGTTGGATGGAAAGTTTCAGTGCTGTGGAGTAAGGGCTATGTGATATGAATACAGAGAACATGTCGCAAGCATCTGTTACTTACCACAGGGACAGTCAAAGGCTGTTTTGCCATCCCGCCATATGTAACCATGGTCCCTTTCTGTCTGTATGGAGAATCAGGTGTCAGGCAATTAACGATCTCCCCTAATAAGGGTCTTCAACCAGACCTGCTCTCCTCCTCCAATTCCGAACCCCTGCAGATACAGACGCCCTCACACAGGCGGCTCTTTCAATTACTTTGTTACTTGCTCACCTTGCTTTCTAGCTTCCCCTCCTTCTCACAGGAACCATTAGCTGAAATGCTCACCTAGAGTTAATGGACCACTCCCACTGCTACAGCCCACCAAGACAATGAGCAAGATACTACAGGGATTCTGACCTCATAGCTGGATGTGACCTTCCACTCTTACTAGTCTTTAGAAGTCTCTTATTGTGTGTCAATGGAGAGGAAACCTCTCTACAGTGCTGTAAGGTCTTAGATTTCAGTTACTGTATCTTCTGAAAATCCCACCCCCACTGCATTTTTAACAAGTGACCCGTTTAAGATAATTGTATTAATAGACTGTAAGGTCAGAAAGGACCACTGTGATGATTTAGTCTGGCCTCCTGCACAACGCAGGCCACAAAACCTCACCCACTCACTCCTGAAACAGACCCCTAACCTCTGGCTGAGTTACTGAAGTCCTCAAATCATGGTTTAAGGACTTCATGTTACAGAGAACCCACCATTTACACTGCTTGAAATGTGTAAGTGACCCTGTGCCCCAAGCTGCAGAAGAAGGTGAAAACCCCCAGCGTCTTTGCCAATCTGACCTGGGGGAAAATTCCTTTCAGACCCCAAATCTGGTGGTCAGTTAGACCCTGAGCATGTGGGAAAGACCCACCAGGCAGATACCTGGGAAAGAATTCTCTGTAGTAACTCTCAGCCCTCTCCATCTAGTGTCCCATCTCCAACCATCGGGGTAGTCACCTATGGATCACATCCCCCTCCATAAACTTATCAAGCTCAGTCTTGAAGCCAGTCAGGCATTTGCCCCCACCACATCCCTTGGAAGGCTGTTCCAGAACTTCGCTCCCCTGATGGTTAGAAACCTTCGCCTAATATTGAGCCTAAACTTGTTGATGGCCAGTTTATATCCATTTATTCAACTGGTCCTGACCGCTATCCCCAGTCTGGACAAACCAGTTCTTTGAACATGTACTTCTCCAAGTGCTAAACCCAAGTCAAAGGAGGAAAACAGCTGAACTTACTGTATATGGCGCAGCATCTCAGTAGCACTTTTCCCTCCGACGCAATTGAGAGCTAACCGGGGCTTAGGGACTTTCTGGAAGAGTCAATGTTTTACAGACAAAAAAAAAAAGAAGATTCAACTCTTGCCCACCAAGCCAGATTTCTGTCCAGCAAGAAACACTGAGTAGCTATGTTCTGAATTCCAAGGTTACCTTCTCTTGGGGTCAGGACTCTGTCTGCCGAGAGAGGCAAGTTCATATGTTTTAGCCCCAAAGTTTGCTCAAACCGAGGGCAGGCCCAGAAATGTACCTACAGCCAGATTTACCATCTGGACACCACAGCAGAAATGAACACCTGCCCAAAACAGCGGGGGCAGCCTCCAGAATCAGAGAGAGGAGTCCAAGGGAAACAATTCCCTGGGAGAATGAAGGCCTCACTAACTCTTCTGTCTGCATGTTAAACGGTGGTGTATATCAGAGCACAGATTCTAGATATCAGACATCTACAGAGCCTCAGCTAGTCCATCTCTCTGCCAATGTGGGACTTCCCCTGTGGCACTATTAGTGCTACTGCATCATCATCAATACTGCATTTCCCCCCTGGTCACCTCAATTCCCACTTACAGTCGAAACAGAAGGGGCCCAAACATGGACAATGAAAGTAATTTGAGGTACAGAGACTTCTGTCTGAGGAGAGGCTGCGGCTTGGCACTGTTCAGTTTACAGAGGAAATAAGTGAGAGAGACAAGAGAGGATATAAAACAGCGAAAGATGTAGACATGGTCAGACACTCCAATTTATCCTCAGTATAGAAGAGCAAGGGGACATGCAATCAAACTAAAAAGCAACTTTAAAAATCATAAAAGGAAACCGTTTATTATTTTACACCTATGGAACTCACCGCCATAGGATATTATTGAGACCAAGCTCCTAGCAGGTTTAATTGGCATTTAAATGGATTAATGAGAACACCCAGTTACATGAGAAGATAAAGTAAGGGATATACACTCCTGATTTACGGAATAAGGCGCTGATCCTGAAGATATTTACGCTCTTAGCTTCCATTGATTTCAATGGAAGTTAGGTGCCCAAATACCTTTGAAAATCTGGACCTAAAACAACTGCTCATCTGCCCAGGGGTTATGAAAGAGCTTCCTCTGAGGAAGTTTACTCCAGAGTTGTCCATAATAGGATTCTTGCACCCTTCCCTGCAGCATCTAGTTTTTGCCACTACATTAGACAGATCACAGTCTGATCCAATACGGCTATTCAGAGGTTCCTGTATTGTCTTTGGATCCTGGGAATTAGCTTCCTCTTTCTGGAGAGCTCAGCATTACAATACCTTAAATAAGTCTTTCATCTCTGGCTTTCTCAGCATCTCTTCTGTGAGGATATGGTCTGCACCAAGGGACGTCAGTCTGTCTACCACCTCTTGGAGATTGGGTCTGGAAAGGAAGGACAAAAAAAAAAAAAAAAAGGAGATTCGCAGAAATAACTGGCATGTTTCCCAAGCCAAGATGGATAGTTTCTATAAACTCTAATCTGTAACTTGTGACCCAGGACGAGCAAACTGGGCTCAGCCCAAACTTTGGGGAAGACGTTCCCTTCCAAAAGCAAGGCTCTTTGGGGGGTGGGTGGGGGGGGATTTATCTCCTCCTTCCCTTGTCCTGTTATTAACTGACCAAGCCACTCCTGCATCTGTCCCCTAGTTTCCTCCACTGGCTTCCTCACTTTCTGTATCAGCTATAAGCCCCTCAGCCTCACCTTCAAGGCTCTACATGGTGCCATCCAACCTCTCTCTCTGCCCTCATCCCAGCCTTCACTGTGTACCCTCCAGCAGTCGTCCTGAGAACTGCTCCTGGTGTCTCCTCCTCCCGCTCTAGTCTGCACTTTCTTTCATACTGCCTCTTCTGCTTCCTACACACAGGTACCTGTCCTCTCCTAAATGCTTTCCTCTGCAAAGCTTCCTACCCTGAACTCGGATGCCGGCTCCAGCTGTTCCTGCATAAGATCTGCTGGCTCCTGAACACTCACCCACAAGCTCCAGACAGGGCTTCTTGTCTGCTCAGAGTAAGAGCCACTTACCAATCACAGAGCAGGTTGCTGCTTCCCAGCTCAGTGCCTGTTTTACCACCACCAGCTGATGCTGCACCACCAAACCAAACCACACCCCACTTTCCTACTTCCAGGCAAGAGAAAGGGATGGGACCAGCAGCACTGTGAGGAAGGACCAGCCTCCTGAGCAGGCCACAAAGTGGGAGCAGGCAGAACTAGCTTCTCCGAGGAGCCACCAGGTCCCTCTTCGTATAGTCTCTCCTTATCCCATGTCCAGATCCACTAATGGTTCCCCCCCCGCCTAGCCTTTTGGAACTGGCCAACCTTGGAGTTAAAAATCCCTCGGGACTAGCCAGCGTCAAGGGCTAGTCACGCCCTCTCCCAAAAGGAATTTTAACACTCATCTTCGGAAGGGAAACATTTAATAACATTCGCTAATCACTGAACGGGCAGCCTCATTCAGAGAGGAAAGGGAAGGTCTATTGTGAAGAACTCCATTGCCGGAGTGAATGAACACCCCCCATTGCCCATTCAGACACAAATATAGTTTTTCTATCAACATGAGGTATTGCCCAGTTTTACAGCACAGGTTCTCGGCCTCCTTTGGACTATTTGCAGACTGGAGACAAAAACTGATGCAGGTTCTGAGATGGTGATCCTGCTAACCTTTAACCTGTCTTCGCCCCACCCCTTTCTATGGCATAATTCCAGCAGGAGGGGTTCCCTCATGTAGATTCATATCAGGGCAGTTAAAGTGAAAAATTTGAGACAGACTGACAAACAAACTTCTAACTGCAGCTACTCTTAACTGGCCACAAGCCAACCTTTATGCCCATCTCCCTCGTTTCCAAGAGAGAATCCTCTCCCCTGCTACTCAGAATCTAACTCAGGCACATAGAGCAGAATGCAGGGTGAAAGGAAGGGGGAACTGAACAGTCCAGGATAAAGCAAAAAAGTTCTTCGATCAGGACAATTTTAACAAATGACCCAGTTTGTAAGAGTCTCTAAAAACCAGGGCCCACTGTACACGCACCTATCTCGGATCACATTGATTGTTTTGATGCCTAAAGCTGCTGCAATCTGAATAACCGCCTGTCCCACGCCACTGTTGGCTGCATTCTGGATGATGGAATCACCTGCAGCGAAATAAAGAAGCCCAAATCAGCTCTGGCTTGAAGCAAATTTAGTGCTGGAGAAAGGTGTGGAGACCTTCAGTCTTCAGAGCTGAGAATATGGTCAAGAACAGGGACAGCACAGACTGCTGCAAGGCAATCTTCCCTGATGCTGTCCCATCAGCATGGCTCATCCTCATTCTGGCTGGCTAGTTCTAGGAGCGAGAAAATAACTCAACCGCTTAGATAGCCAATAAGTGAGATTGCTAAGTGCTAGCTACGGTCAACGGAGGTGGTGGTTTTTGATGCAGAGATGTTTCCAAGAGCTGAACTAAGACTCACCAACTTATTTCAGACAGGACCTCAGATGGGAACAACCTTTCAGCCACTATGACCACATTTAAACTAATGAACTACAATTGAAAGGCTTAATTCCTTCACAATACATTCATCTGAGAATTTCATTCACCTTAGACACATTTACTAAGACTTTTTTGGAGTGGCTTTGATTTATTCCTGGGAACCTTTTATAACCTGCTGCTTATTTCCTCTAGGCTTGCAAGGACTTGCATCTGAACTAGAACCTTGAAGGCACAAGATACTGATCATAAAATTTGGCCCTCATATCAAGTAATTCATTCATTCATGGAGGATAGGTCCATCAATGGCTATTAGCCAGGATGGGCAGGGATGGTGTCCCTAGCCTCTGTTTGCCAGAAGCTGGGAATGAGCGACAGGGGATGGATCACTTGGTGATTCCCTGTTCTGTTCATTCCCTCTGGGGCATCTGGCACTGGCCACTGGCGGAAAACAGGATACTGGGCTAGATGAACCTTTGGTCTGACCCAGTAGGGCCATTGTTATGTTCTTATTCAAGTACTTCGCAAACACTCATTTACCCTCAGCTGGCAAGCTCCTTGGGCAGAGGCTGTGATGGGTGTATCTAAACTCCACGCTGGCAATGATAGGCTTAAGGGGAACCAGAGAGCCCAGTTAACCCATTCTATGGCACCTGGAGGAGAGACAGGTAATGTAGGATTAGATCCAGCTGGGGAGAACGAGGCTGCATGGTTCCTAGAAAGAAAGGCTGGAGGAAAGAGGTAGTTGGGCATTTCCTCTCTCTGGAAAAGGAACCATCGAGGGGTGTGCAGGAAGGAGCTTATACCCTGAAAGGAGAGGGAAGCCGGCGAGGGGACTCCAGGGAAGCTGCCCCAAAGGTCAGTAGCTCAAAATCAGCCATGCCACCAGAAACTAAACCCTCAGAGGCAGTGTCTGTAATAAAGTGAGGAAGATGCAGAACCTGAGAGGCGGTGAAGATCCGTGGAGGACTGCGCCCAGGGAGAGTGGAAGAGCTTTAGGTCTTCAAACCACGATTTGAGGACTTCAATAACTCAGACATAGGTTAGGGGTTTGTTACAGGAGTCGGTGGGTGAGATTCTGTGGCCTGGATTGTGCAAGAGGTCAGACTAGATGATCATAATGGTCCCTTCTGACCTTAAAGTCTATGAGTTTCTATTCCTCTGAGTGTGGACGCTGTTAAGAAAGAGTGGGACTCAGTGTCACCTTCAGACCACCGAAGTCCGGAGAAGGCGGGTGAGGCAGAGGGGCTGCAATGCTGGATCTCACTAGGAGGTACTCTCAGATAGCGAACTATGACAGGGACCATATCTTCGGCTGTGTTCGGGCAGCATGCAGCACAATGCTGACCTGTCCCTAACTGGGGCTCCCAGGTGCTACTGCAATATAAATAATAAATAACTCTGAACCATCAGGTAAGAAAACAGGTGCAGAGACTTGCCAGAGGTCATGCAGTCAGTGGCAGAGCTGGGGATAAATCCTGCAGTCCTATCTCCCAAACCCCAATTCTAACTACTCAATATTAGTACTTTCCATACAGAAGAAGGTAGAATTTTGTTTATGCACCTGGATACACTGTTAATTAGAAGGAATTTGTAAATTCTGTTAAACTTGTTTAGGGCCAATATCCGGGCAGGGGATATTCCACTGGAGTGTAAAAGTCAGTCACGTGTTAGGAGAGTTACGCAGCACCGGTGAAGAGACGTACCTGGCCCCAAGGTCTCAAAATCAGCCAGCATCCGATAGGCTGTGCAGGGGTTGACACTCAAGGTGGCAGCACACAGCAAAGGGATGTCACGTGGGAGTTTCACCAGGGTTTCCTCGCTGAACACTGCATCCGTTCGCCATGTTCCTGGTTTAAAGGACAAGGCTTATTCAAGCTATGAGAAGCGTTAGAAAGATGCGGGCAAGTTGAGCAAGTAACTGCTTAGGCAATAGTTTTCAGGCCCAATGAAGTTGGAGAGAGAAATGTGGCTAGGCATAGGCTAGGGAGGCAAGACTCCTGAACTGCAGTCCTGGTTTGGATACAGATTCCATCTCTGGCTATGGGCAAGCCATTTGAAGCTTGATTTTCCAGGGGTGCTAATTAGCTATGTACATAGTTAATATAAATCTCCAGGAAACGTGTATATCTTGTCTGGTGCGCACTGAATGAGGTAGGACGCTGCAGCTGCCTCTATTAGCTTGGCTAGCATAACTCATTCCTATTTAGGAATCTGTCCCTCCTGTGTAGTTTTTATTTTTATAAGTTGTGTCTTCACTCACCTGCACCAAAGAAAAAATAAAAGTAGTCAAAGAACTAGTCCTCCCCGCAAAACCAGAAAGCTGCTTTAAAACACAACAGTGAACAGTTAAGGTTGCTAGTTAGCAATGAGGCAACTACCTATCATTCAAAAACAATAAAAGTGGTAATAAATAGGGTTTATGATAGACCACCAAGTCAGGAAGAGGAGGAGGTGGACGAGGCAATTCTAGAACAACCAACAGAAATATCCAAGACACAAGACCTGGTAGTAATGTTAGACATTAACTATGCAGACATCTGTTGGAAAAGTAATGCAGCAAAACACAACGCTTCCAACAAGGTTTTGGAATGTACTGGGGATAACTTTTTGTTTCAGAAAGTGAAGGAAGTAACCTGGGGGACAGCCATTTTAGATTTAATTCTGACCAACTGGGAGGAATTGATTGTGAATCTGAAGGTGGAAGGCAATTTGGGTGAAAGTGATCATGAAATGATAGATTTCATGATTCTAAGGAAAGACAGGAGTGAGCAGCAAAATAAGGAGGATGGACTTAAAACAAAACAAACAAATAATCTTTAACAAACTCAGAATTGGTAGGTAGGTCCCATGGGAAGACTCAGGAAAAAGAAGTTCAGGAGAGTTGGCATTTTCTCAGTGAGACAAAGGCACAACTGAAAATTATTCACTTTTGCCTACAAGTATTTACTGTCTCCCATTACGGTTTATGCATGAGGGGTACACTTGATTCAGTAGAATCTTCTTAACTGGAACCCCTCAGCGGATTGTTTACCTTCCTGATTAAGCAGAAAAGACATTTGAAATGAAACAGGCACAGAATGGATGGAATTGGCAAAAGGTGGCCAGAAAAGTCAGTGGCCCAAGAGACATTTGTTTTGAAAACCCCAACATTTTTACTGAAAGACTCCTAAGGAGACAACAGCAGCTAAACATAACAAACTTGTTTATAAGCAAACTTGACAAGCCAAAGCCTTTACACAGGTGCAAAAGAGGGATAATGGCACTCACAAATGAAACTGCAGCTACTTCTGGGGAGGAATGTGATGTGGTAACTTTATTCAACAGGTCAGGATGCAAGTAAAAATCACCATATCCAGCTTATGCTATAGAAAGTAGAATTTAGAATGGAAAATGGTGCAAAAGTGTCCTGGGAACTTTATTTATCATGAGTGGTCTTGATGTCTGATTTTACGTACTGACTCAAAATAACTTGTGCTAACTACTGAGTCACCAGCACCACTCCTTGCAGCACCTGGATTTTCTCTGGCCATCTCTCCTTTATGCAGACTAGAACTGGCTCTATTTAGCTTTGAAACTTGATGAGACCACAGCCTGAGTCAGTATGGCTGCATCAAATAAAGAGTTCTAAATCCTTAATAGTATAAAATACGACAAGAACAGAGATTAAAGCAGTATAAAAACAGCTCTGAAATTGAGTGCCTTGTGCAACTCCACTGGCTACACAGATGCTTCTCGTTGGAGACAATATAACCTATTACATTTGCAATTTGACTAATATGGTGCTAAATGGATTCCAACTGCTGCTTCCCTCGCCTGGAACATTCTCTAATGGAGTTTTTTGTGTATGTTTTTTTTAAATCACATCCGATTACACGTAATTGCTGTAACTAAGCTGCGTACATGACTGAGGCTGTACCAAGCTAAAACAGCACTTCAGAGAGTAACAAACTTGTTTCAGGACATCACATTATCTCCAGGTGTTTTAAGATCCCACAACCCTTCTGTTCAGAGTGTTAAAGTATGAGCTCATCAGGCAAAGCACATGGGTGTAAGTTGCAGAGGAAGGATGGTTTGTGGTTAGGACTGTACACTAGGAAGATCCGGGTTCAATTCCCAGCTCCATTATAAGCTTCCTATGAGACAAGGTGGGGGAGGGAATATCTTTTATTGGCCCAGCTTCTGTTGGTGAGAGAGACCAGCTCTTGAGCTACACAGAGCTCTTCTGCAGGCCTGGGAATGGTACCCAGAGTGTTGCCGCTAAATACAAGACCAAACAGATTGTTTAGCATAAGTAATTAGGAGACCATTCAAGGTGAAGTGAGTTGTTAACACCCCTGTCATCACAGGACAAAAAAAGGGGGTTAGTGGGCTACCGATTGTTGTAGTAAACCATAAACTCGGTGTCTTTATCAAAACAATGATTTTTAGCATCTAGTTTATCTTCTTGTGTGACCTTGGACAAGGGACTACAGTGGACGATGGAGCTGTAGAGTCCCTCTGAAAACTCACTCTGTGCCTCAATTTGTCCCACTCTGAAGTGGGGATAATACTTCCCTATCTCATAGAGGTTTTGGAGGCTGGATTAAGGCCACATGAATAGTCAGATTTCCAGGGATGGTTAGAACAATGGCTTGCTTCAGACTTTATTTTAAATGAATGAAGTTTTCAAATATACAAAGCATAATTCGGATTCCTATAGGAATAGAAATGTTTTTGTGACTATCTATCGCCAGTGAAAACAGGTGCGTGTTTGAGTTTAAACATCTGTGGCTAAGCAGTTGCTTGTTGCAATCCTACCCAGAGCATATAGGCAATTGTCTAATGGTTAGAGGTGGGGAACGCAAACCAGAAATCCTGGGTTCTAGACTCAGCTCTGCTTTGTGACTGATTCACCTGGCTAAGTCTTTATCTCACCATGCCTCATTTCTCCCCTGAGTCTATCTCTAAAGAGAGATAATTATCTATCTCACTAACATTTGTGAAATGCTTTGAGATCTGTAGATGGGCGACGCCAGAGAGAGGCCGATGGACAGATGCTCAGCTGGAATGAACTGCCCCAGCTCCACAAATGCAACAGAACTATGACTATTTATGAGGATTTATGTAAAAACCTCACCAAGTTCCGCATCTGCTGGGATAACCCAATCCCCAGGCTTCAGAGAAGTCACATGACTGCCAACTTCTACCACATGTCCAACGCCTTCATTCCCTCCTACTGCAGGCAAGTCAGGGAGGAGGGCATAAGTTCCTGTAAGAGGAGGAGAAACATCACAGCATTTTTTTTAGAAAAAGGAACAAACTGTTCTCTCAACTTCTGTTCTCTAAGGCCTGGTTCTACACCCCTGCAGCTCTGGAATCCAGCTCGAACTCCTGTATAAAAATTCCCTAGGGGACATCAATAAAGTTTTGACAGTCGGTTTGTGTAACTACTCATCTGACAACATGTGGCTAATCAATAGGTATTCCACACGCATGTCAGAAATGGAAGGAAAAAGCAGTAGTTTGTAAGCAAAAAGTCAATTCAACCAGAGAAACCAAGATTACCTTGGATCATGTTGATGTCTGCTGGATTGATGGGAGCTGCCAGCATCTTCACGTGAACCCCAGAATGGCCTAGCTCAGCTCGTTCTAGATCCTTTAGTCTAAACAAAGAAATATACAAATGTTACTACCACTAACTGTTGTATAACGAGTGTTCTTGGCGCAAAGTGTATCCTAGAACAAAGACCATCCCCCATCACACTGCTCCATAGTTTGCATGGCAGGTTAGACTTATATTATGCAAGGAGGAGCCCCCAGTTATGCAGTACTGCCTTCCCAAAGCCTACAATGCTCCCCAGTCTAATCAGCACAGCTCCACTTTCCTTCCCCTTTTGGAATGAAAGACTCGAAATACTGATCCACCAATCCACCCCAATATCTGCTATGTATCGAGGTAGCCGTGTTAGTCTGTAGTGACAAAAACAACAAGGAGTTTGGTGGCACCTTAAAGACTAACAGATTTATTAGGACATAAGCTTTTGCGGGTAAAAAACCACTTACCCGCGAAAGCTTGTGCCCAAAATGGTTTTTTACCCACGAAAGCTTATGTCCTAATAAATCTGGTAGTCTTTAAGGTGCCACCGGACTCCTTGTTGTTAATATCTGCTAGTACTGCCAAGAACAAGCACATTGGTTTGTTTCTCCTTAGAATGAGCAGTGGCTGTGTTCATACGTCTCTGACGTGACTGGAGTGGTTCATACCTCTGAGAGAGATCGTCAGGAAAGAGCCTGAAAAGTCGTTTGCACTGGTGGGCATTTTTTTAAAAGGAAAGTTTAGGACTTTTCTGCATGGGGAAGAGGTTTTCAGTATAAATTAAGGTGTGAATTTAAACCAATATAATTATACCTGTATAACTTCCTGCGTGAAAACTCATACTGGAATACAAGTGCGTTTTTCCAATTTAGATTATGTTGCTTGGAAAGGGGTTTAAGTTCATCCAAAAAAAAGCCACTCTTATACCAGAAAAAGTGTCCACATTGGGTGTGTGTGTTATACCAGTATAAATGAAAACTTTCCCATGTAGACAAAGCCTTGGATACTGCAGCCACATAACTGTACAAGGGGACCTACTGGCATTACAGAGTCACACAACATACAGAGGTATTGGCAAGGTGTGAAAAGATGCTTTCAGATGAGATGCAAGCCAAGTTAGATACACACAGGAGAGCAACTCCAGAAAGCAGGAGCTACAAAGGCAGCTCTTGCACCAATAGCAGTGAGATAATGGAAGGAGAGACAGAAGCCCAGTGCTAGATTACTGCAGATGGGTCAGCTGGAGCAAGTCCATTAAAGGTTTTACAAATTAGGGCTTTTTTTTTTAAACTACCTGTGAACTGAATCAAGCGTTAAGGGAGTTGAAGAGAGTCTAATGTGGAGCTTGCGTATGGGCTGCCAATTTTAACAACTTTAGCTATGATCACATCCTGTTCAGTGTGTGTCATTAGAAGCAATAAATTGAATTCTCTTCACAGCTTGTCCTGTGCTGGCAAAGTTTTTTCCCTCCATTTAAGTTGCACGGCTAATGTCTAGATAAATCTGAGTTTTCAATGAAACAGCAAGATGTACTTGTTAGAAGGCTTTTAGCACTTAGGAATTTGCATCCTGTAATCATGCATTTTAAAGAGGGGGCTGAGCGTGAAACAGTGCATTAAAGCAGCGATTCTCAACCAGAGGTACATGTACCCCGCAGGTACACAGAGCTCTTCCAGGGCGTACATCAACTCAGGAAGATATTTGCCTAGTTTTACAACAGGCTACATAAAAAGCACCAGTTAAGTCAGTACAAACTAAAATTTCATACGACTTGTTTACACTACTGTACATAGTATACACTGAAATGTAAGTACAGTATTTATTTACCAGTTGATTTATTTTATAGTTATATGGTAAAAAATGAGAAAGGAAGCAACTGTTCAGTAATAGTGAGGCCGTGACACTTTTGTATTTTTATATCTGATTTTGTAAGCAAGTGGTTTTTAAGTGAGTCATAACTTGAGGGCATGCAAGAGAAATTGGTTTCCTGAAAGGGGTACAAAGTCTGGAATGGTTCAGAGCCACAACATTAATGCATCCGTAGAGACCTGGGCTCATAGTCTGTCTGACTGGGTCACAAATGAAACAAGAGTTTGCCTTCAAAGCCATTTGTCCACACTGGGTCAAATCCCCCCCTAGTGTAACCAGCTAGTTACACCAGGGGTGACTGTGGCCCAATTCTGTCACGGACAGTTGGCTCCTCCAGAGCGGCCCAGGCCTAGCATGGATCTTGGTCAAAAAAGGGAGGGACCAGGATTCTCGATGCAAACTCAAATCCTTGAGGCAGGCTGCGCTCTCCCCTCTCCCTTGGCTCAAGCCTTGTTTGTGACCTGCAGGGTGAGCAGGCTCAAGGAGTCACCTGAAGATGGACATGCATTTTAAATCTTTCACAAGGTATCAGATACAACTGTTCAAAGGTTAGCAGGAGATTTAAATGTTCCCAAGGCAAGAATATTTAGCAGCTGCATAGCACTGTGTTCAACACAATAACAGTAATGAATATATTCTCACAGCACCCCACTGAGGGAACTTATCCCCATTTTGCAGATGGGAAAATTGAGGCACAGATGTTAAGTGGCTTGTTAAGTGGTAACTCCAGGATTAGAACTAGGGTGACCAGACAGCAAGTGTAAAAAAATCAGGATGGGGGCAGGGGTAATCAGCATCTATACAAGACGAAGCCCCAAATATCAGGACTGTCCCTATAAAATCAGGATATCTGGTCACCCTAATTAGAATACAGGAGCTCCTGGCATCCAGCACAATGCTAGTTTCACCAAACCATGCTATCCCAAGTCAGAACCGTGCAAAGCCTGCTGAGCTCAACTAAGGTCAACAGACAGAGAGATACATAGGCAGAGTTAAGGGAGATATAGGGATGGCTAGGGCTGGAACTGCAGGTGGCTACGTGGGTCAAGAATGAAGAGAGCTGGTATGGGGCAACCATGCAGATCATTCAGTCCCCAAGGCAATTATCCACACAGTGTCCCAACGATAAGTTAATTCACAAATTAAAACATTTACTGAAGGGATACAATTCTGCAATACACAACAGCTGCCGCAGTCAGAGGGGACAAGCTTTGGATTTTCTAGTCTTTGTGGGTTCAGTCAGACCTCTAAAATTTTGTCTACAGAGGAGAAATGGTGGCAAATTTGTGTAGACAAGGTAGCTTTAGTGTTAATATTAACAGATTCTTTGCATGCTTAGCGTCTATACAAAGAGAGTACGGGCAGCTGCTGGTGCGAACGCAGACCAGAATTACTGGAATTAGGTTTGACATGATGCTATTTCAACAGAATTGTTAAGGCTCTTCCATTGAAGCTATAATGACTCCATTCAAAGCTGTAAGATCCCAGTGATTTAAATCAACAGATCATGGACACAATGGCTCATTTACAGCTATTAGTGTCAACGGGAACGTATGCACGCACAATAAGAACATATATCAAAGTCGGTCTGGATAAAGGTAGCGGGAGTCCTGCACAGCATCTGTGCCACACTCAGAGTGATTTTATTGCTTGGCTCTGCTGGGAATTACATATCTGTTTGGAGTTAATTGGTACACTGTATCTATCACCCTTGTGGGATGCTGTGCATGGCTGTTATGTGCACAATACAGTTTCCACATAATTTATTTTACCTGCCTTGCTAAATGGCGAATGTTTCAGTTTCTGTCTTTTTCTTCTCACTGCGGTTTCAGTTCTACTCCTTTCCCTCATTTTATGGAGATAGTGAAACAAGAGTCTTTAAAAAGGGGGCACTTATTGTACCTCTATCCCAGCTTTCCTTGAGCAAAACTCCCACCGAAGTCAATGGAAGTCCTGAGAGTGCAAAGAATTCAGGATCAGATCTGGCGCGTACACAGGGACACGTATTTTAGTTGGGACACTGGAGGAGGGGTCATGACAAAGAGCAGCAGTTTGCTTTTATGTGGCTGTTTTGTAACTGTTTATGCTAAAGGCAACATTTTCTCAACAGGAAAAATCAAGTTTTTGAAAATACATTTGCTGCATATGCACCCTTGCTGCTTTTTAAAATGGAATATTTTGACTATTTAATTTCTTTGAAGTTTCCTTGGGCTCTGACCCACATTATAGATTAAAGGTCTGCATAAAAGTCAAAGGCCATTATATTATGATCCAATATGCTAAGTAAGAGAGAATATGACAGCTACAAAAGTAGGTGGGACATGATGCACATCCTTCCAGTTTGTTTGATAAGCTGGAAACATCCACCATAGCACTTTCCTTCTGAGGATTTCAAAGCACCATTAAATATTAAGCTTCACAACATCCCTGGAAGATTAAGTGTTTTGCCAGTGTTTCCATAACAAGGCTATGAGAGATAATGGAAAAGATCACAACTGATTCAATCATATTATTTAAGCTCAAATCACATTTCCTCTTAAATCAGCAGCTGGCATCTCAAAACAAACCTTCTATGCCACAGCTAGAATCATGCCGTCTAACCAGATTCTGACACGTTTATAATGAACAAGGCCCGGCACAGCTGTCTGCTAAACCAGGTTGGTATGTCCACGATTAAGTTTCACACGCTTATTTGCATCCCTAGGTTTGGGGAAACCTGGGAAATCAGAATCTAGAAATCAGCTGCCAGTGCTAGGAGCAGAGGATTGGGGTGTTGCCCCTCCTACAATATAGTGCAGCCATTTTGGGATGCTGACATACTAGCTAAACTTATTACAGACTGGTCCTAGATATACAGGGAATCCCATTAGAAGCCAGTAGAGAAGTCATCCTGTGTGAGCCCTTAATCTAAAATTCAGTCTGGAACAATATTTTACAATTAATTTATAACTCTCCTGAAAAAATGGGTTTATAATGGAAATGCTGTCAGCTGATAATTACAACAGTACTAGCAGAACGCTGCTATAATCACCCAACTTTGGCATTATTATGACATCTAGCTGAATAATGGTCACTAGCCTTAACTAATCAGGAAATAGTGTAAGAAATCCATTGCTTAATCTAGGAAATGTTGGTTGCATATTTCACTGATAACATTGCACTTGCTTTGGTGTCAGGAGGAAGTTGCATATGGTAGCAGCACTGGCACTTTCAGAAAGCAGGACAGGATTTGGAAAAATAGAGAGCCAGATCATCATTAGGCAAGATTTACTCTTATGCAAGAAACAGGGGAAAAAGCTTTAGTACATTTGTTCGATAACTTCTTCTTTCCTCTCTTTGTTTCAGGGTATGTTTACCCAGCGGGTGTGAAACATGTTTTAGCTCAAATCCCTTACAAGCCATACAAAAAGCCCTTGAATACGTACCTGTATGTCCCCAGAACACACGCTTGCTGGGTCATCTAGGGATATAGGTACAATCGCACAAGTCTAGGATGTTTTCTCCAATACCACTTAGAGCATAAAGACTGGACCCAGAATTCTCAAGGATCACAGCTTCAGGGCATTTAGGGCATGCTAGACACCTGCAATTGCCATTGACTTCAGTGAGAGCTGAAGATGCTCAGCAAACCCCTGGACCACGCAGAAGTGAAGAACTTTCATACATTTAAGCAGAAGAGAAAAAAAGTCACTCCCCAAACTCTAAGATACCAGAGAAATGCCAACATTTAAAGCCTCAGTAGGGTTAAAAAGTATAAGCGTGGCCTACAGTACAAAGTTTTGACAGAAAAGCTATGTCAGCGAGGAACATGGAAAGAAAAGATCCTCTCCTCCCCCAAACCAACAGAGTGATGCTGACAAAAGCCCGTGTGTATATGCAGTTGTCCTAGCAAAGAAGCCCTTGTGCTGGCATAGCTTATGTTGTTTGCAGAGGTGATTTAACTATGCTGGCACCTTTAGCGGCAAAAGAACTCCCTGAGTCAGCGTAAGCTGCATCTCCACTAGCGGGTTTCGCCAGCATAGCTACGCCAGCCAAAGCATCTGTAGTGCAGACAAGCCCTTACGTCAACTGCGCCACTGCATTCATGCCATGTGCTCGCAGCACCAGTCATTTTGGAGGTGGGGGATGATATTTAAGCACCCGCTTCTCCCAGTATTTTCCACTGCTGTTGGGAGTCTGGGACCTTCAGCAGGCGCTACTGGCGAGGACACTACTGGGAACCAGGGGACAGAGTGTGGGGTGGGGGGAAGAGTCATAAAGATCATATAAAAACCTTGCAAATATATGTTTCTTAAACTGCCTCCCTCTCCCATTTGAAGTGGAGACAGGAGCACTCATTAAGATGTATGTGTCAGCCATAAACTGAATCAAACATGCATACCATCCACCAGGACAGATTGAGTCGTACTGTCACACCAGGTGAGGAGCAGTAAGATTAATATACCGGTTATAACTGCTCTCTACTGGATGGAATACGTTGGATCTGCTTCAGTGTCTTAGTTCCCACTATTGACACCGTTCACTGGCTAACTTGTCTATGGCTTGGTCCACACTACACTGTTAAACCGATTTTAACAGCGTTAAATCAATTTAACGCTGTACCAGTCCACACTACAAAGCACTTTAAATCGATTTAAAGGGCTCTTAAAATCAATTTCTGTACTCCTCCCCAACGAGAGGAGTAACGCTAAAATCGATATTAACATATCGATTTAGGGTTAGTGTGGCCGCAAATCGAAGTTATTGGCCGGATAGTTATAGTGATAGCTACCCACAGTGCAACGCTCCGGAAATCAATGCTAGCCTCGGACCATGGACACACACCGCCGAATTAATGTGCCTAGTGTGGACGCGTGCAATCGACTTTATAATATCTGTTTAATAAAACCAGTTTAAGTTAATTTGAAATTATCCTGTAGTGTAGACGTACCCTATGTGTTGTCATATGACAACTGGTGTGTAGGTGTACAGCCATGGATTGTTCTGAAGTACAACTGGGACACAGAATCTGCACTCTCTTTCCCTGGGGAAAGTGCTCACTTTGTGGTCTGGATGTAATACATAACTAGACATAGTAATGCTGATTCCTTCACATTGCCCACAGCTTGAATTCCGCAGAGAAAGAGAAAAAACAAGGTCATAATTTAAAAAGCTGTACAGTTGCCAGTATGCACATGCTGTTTAAAATCATCAATAATAAAATCTAACTTAAAACAGCACAAATACCAACATCTTCAAATGGAGTTGTAACTCTTGCTAGAGACCAAAATATTATATTAAAAAGTGGTGCCAAGTATCAGGGGGTAGCCGTGTTAGTCTGTATCCACAAAAACAACAAGGAGGACTTAAGCTTTTGTGGGTAAAAAGCCACTTACCCACTAAAGCTTATGCCCAAATAAATCTGTTAGTCTTTAAGGTGCCACTGGATTCCTCATTGTTTTTATTAAAAAGTGGGATTCTCAGAGGGCAGAATAAACTCCCAGTGATAATCAATTATATGATTTGGCAGTTGGCTTATACTACAAGTACCTATCCTATCTCCTAGAACTGGAAGGGACCCTGAAAGGTCATTGAGTCCAGCCCCCTGCCTTCACTAGCAGGACCAAGTACTGATTTTGCCCCAGCTCCCTAAGTGGCCCCCCTCAAGGATTGAACTCTCAACCCTGGGTTTAGCAGGCCTGTTTTTAGTTTATTTTCCAACTGACCCAGTAATGTATTACTAGCCTCACTCAGCTAAAGATATGACAAGAATCAATAATCAGTCCATAGCTTCAGCTTCACAGCATCCAACTCCACCAAATGCTTAACTGCGGGAAATAAAGATTGCCCAGCCAAGTGTGAATGGTCTAACAGTTTTGAAAATGAATCAGATGAGCCACCAGTGCCAAGTGAGACTTACGCATATATTGACCATGCAACGATTGTGCAAACGTTAGACATACAGTCATCTTTGCAAAATTACATCCGCCTAAAAATGTTGCATTAACAAACACCACTTAAAATCATGGCAATGGAAAGTTAACAAAGATTTCTTTTTTTTTTTTTTCCCCCAGTTGATTTACTTTAGGCATTTGGCAGCACTTTGTGTAAGGTCTGTTTCATTCATATAGCCCAGTGGTTTTCAGTCTGTGTTCCGCACACCCCTGGGGGTCCACACACTATGTCTACGGGGTCTGCAAAAGGTTGCTGTTACCATAGAACCGTGCTTTTCAACCTGTGGGCTGCGGACCTCTGGGGGTCTGCAGACTATGTCTAAGATTTCCAAAGGGGTCCACATAGAATCATAGAATATTAGGGATGGAAGAGACCTCAGGAGGTCATCTAGTCCAACCCCAAACTCAAAGCAGGACCAACCACATCCCAGCCAGGACTTTGTCAAGACAGGCCATTTGAGATTTTTTAGGGGTCTGCAAATTTAAAAAAGGTTGAAAGCCACTGGTATAGCCAGTCTATTTCACTGTTGCTGACCCTTACAAACATAATCAGGGGAGCAAAAAATCTCCATTTTACATTTCTTTAAAGAAACTTATAAAAAAGTTTCAGGAAAACTATATAAAGGGGACTCGATCAGAATCTGTGATTTTTCAATTTGGACCTGACAGCACGTCTTTACTTAACCCTGACAGTACTGGAGGTGGCAACATGTATATTACAGAAAATACAGTAATAGCGTGAGTGATCAAGGTCACTTAGCTACAGAAATCGAAGAGTTTCAACTTCGTCCTCTAGCTAGTGCACTCAGCATCTCCTCTACTTCCAGAGGGGAACCATGCCAAATGTCAGCCACAAGAGCAGCAGGCCAGATCCCTGTCTCAGTGAAGTCACTGAGGTTAAACCATATTCACCGCAGCATAAGTGAGATGAGTCTCTGGTCCTACACAGGCTCCACAGTACCACGGGCCTTTCCCATCTCTCAGATCCAACCCACATTTGGAACAGAGGCCAGGATGCTGGGATTTGAGGAGCTAGCATGTGCACATCCTGGAAACTTCATGTTCCAGAGGAGGCTTGGTACAAAGCATTTGCAGTGGCCCTGGCACCATCACACCCCAGCTAGGAATGCAACGGGGCAGCCACGGCATTAATCAGCAGGTCTCTTACTGCACCTTCTTCTGCCAGGGCAATGGGGGCCGTGCAGCAGGGCATGGATGCTCAATCAGGATCCTTTCCCCTGAGCCACTGGCCTGCCCCACTCTACAGGGGAAATGCAGGAGACCAGCCCACACTGCCAACCAGCCATTTTGCTAAATATAACCCCCATCCCAGGATACCTCTCTAACCACCTGCCTGCCCCCTATATACATCCTCCAGCCCTGCCCAGGAGCCCCCCTGCCCCCCATAGGGTGACCAGCCAGCAAGTGTGAAAAATCGAGATGGGGGGGTAATAGGTGCCCATAGAAGAAAAAGCCCCCAAAATCAGGACTGTCCCTATAAAATCGGGACATCTGGTCACTCTAGCCTCCCAGCATGTCCCCCACCTACCTCTTCCAGCCCTGCCCCCCAACCCAGGATTCCCCTCTACCCACCTGCCTCCTCCAGCCCTGCCTGGAAGGCCCCTCTACCCCCTACCCCAGGATCCCTCTCTATCCACCTGTCTACCTCCTCACCTGCCTCCTCCAGCCCCGCTATACCCCTGCCTGCCCTCCACCTACCTCCTCCAGCCCTGCCCCCAACCCAGGATCCCCCTCTACCCACCTGTCTACCTCCTCACCTGCCTCCTCCAGCCCTGCTATACCCCTGCCTGCCCCCCACCTACCTCCTCCAGCCCTGCCCCCAACCCAGGATCCCCCTCTACCCACCTGTCTACCTCCTCACCTGCCTCCTCCAGCCCTGCTATACCCCTGCCTGCCCCCCACCTACCTCCTCCAGCCCTGCCCCCAACCCAGGATCCCCCTCTACCCACCTGTCTACCTCCTCACCTGCCTCCTCCAGCCCCGCTATACCCCTGCCTGCCCTCCACCTACCCCCTCCAGCCCTGCTCTACCCCTGCCCCCAGCCTAGGACTCCCCTACACGCCCCCCAGCATCTCCTGGAGTCCTGCCCGGGAGCCCCCCTGCCCTCCAGCGTGCCCCCCCCACCTCCTCCAGCCCTGCCCCAGCCCGCGATCCCCCGCCCAGCCCGCCCTTACTGTAGAACCCGAGCCGGCTCCCCGTGCTGCGCATAGACCAGCGCCAGGGAGCGGGCCGGGGCTGCCGCCGTCACAGCTGCCCGGGGGCGCAGGAAGGTGCCCAGGAGGGGCCGAGCCCCGCGGAACAACCCCGGCCCCTTCGCCAGCCGCATCCTGCAGCCCGCGGCCGGCTCTGCCAGGCGGCCACTGCAATGCGCGTCACGGCCGGGAGCCCCGCCCGCTGCCCAGGAGACCCCGCCCCTCGCCCCAGATAGCCCCGCCCGCTGCCCGGGAGACCGAGACCCCGCCCCTCGCCCCAGATAGCCCCGCCCTCTGCCCAGGAGACCCCGCCCTTCATTCCAATTACCCGCCCCACTGCCCAGGAGACCACCCCTGCCTCTCCCCTCGCTCCAGATAGCCCCGCCCGCTTCCCAGGAGACCCCGCCCTCACTCCAGATAGCCCTGCCCACTGCCAGAGAGACCGAGACCCCGCCCCTCGCCCCAGATAGCCCCGCCCGCTGCCCGGGAGACCGAGACCCCGCCCCTCGCCCCAGATAGCCCCGCCCGCTGCCCGGGAGACCCCGCCCGCTTCCCAGGAGACCCCGCCCCTCGCCCCTCACCCCAGATAGCCCTGCCTGCTGCCCGGGAGACCCCGCCCTTCATTCCAATTACCCGCCCCACTGCCCACGAGACCACCCCTGCCTCTCCCCTCGCTCCAAATAGCCCCGCCCGCTTCCCAGGAGACCCCGCCCTCACTCCAGATAGCCCCGCCCACTGCCAGGGAGACCGAGACCCCGCCCCTCGCCCCAGATAGCCCCGCCCGCTGCCCGGGGGACCGAGACCCCGCCCCTCGCCCCAGATAGCCCCGCCCTCTGCCCAGGAGACCCCGCCCTTCATTCCAATTACCCGCCCCACTGCCCACGAGACCACCCCTGCCTCTCCCCTCGCTCCAAATAGCCCCGCCCGCTTCCCAGGAGACCCCGCCCTCTTCCCAGGAGACCCCGCCCTCACTCCAGATAGCCCCGCCCACTGCCACGGAGACCCCCGCCCGCTTTCCAGGAGACCTCGCCCCTCGCCCCTCACCCCAGATAGCCCTGCCTGCTGCCCAGGAGACCCCGCCCCTTGTTCCAGCTAGCGCCCCCCCCCCCCACTGCCCGGGAGACCTCACCCTTCATTCCAGATTACTCTCCCACTGCCCAGGAGAACCCCTCCACCCCTCCCCTCTGTCCAAATAGCCCCACCCACTTCCCAGGAGATCCCGCCCTCACTTCAGATAGCCCCGCCCACTGCCAGGGAGACCCCGCCTCTCCCCTCGCTCCAGATAGCCATGTCCACTGCCAGGGAGAGCTCACCCCTCGCTACAGTAGAGTCTGGGCAAAGACACCCTGTAATGATGCGGTTCTGGCGGGACCCAACTGAGAGTGCCAGTTCAGGACCAATTGCTTAAACAGGGCAGTTACAGCCTTAGGCTGGGGTTTTTCCACCTCTAAGGGAAACCAAACCAGCCAGACAAAGAAGACTTTGGTTTTACCCCACTGGCCATCCACAAGTCACATAAGCAATTTCCTTAGAAACTCCAGTCTCCCAGTATCACCACCAGTCCCACCCGTCCTGGGGATGAATGTTTATGAAAACCAACACCCCGATAAAAGAAAACGGTTCTCTCGATCCCAAAGGATCGAGCCCCAGACCCAGGTCAATATACATATCAGATCTTACTCACAAATCACGCTGTTGCCAGTCCTTTAGAATCTAAAGGTTTATTCATAAATGGGAAAAGGTAGAGATGAGAGCTACATTTGGTTAAATGGAATCAATTACATCCAGTAATGGCAAAGTTCTTAGTTCAGGCTTGTAGCAGTGATGGAGTAAACTGCAGGTTCAAATCAAGTCTCTGGAACATCCACAGCTGGGATGGGTCAAAAGTCCTTTGTTCAGATCTTCAGTTTGTAGCAAAGTCCCTCCAAAGGTAAGAAGCAGGACTGAAGACAAAATGGAGATGAGGCATCAGCCTTTTATAGGCTTTACAGCAAAATGGAGTCTGGAGTCACATGGGCAAGTCCCTGCATACTTTGCTGAGTTACAAGGCGTATCTGCCTTCTCTCCATGGCTTAATTGTGTAGCTGATGGTCCTTAATGGGCCATCAAGCAGGCTAGGCAGAGCTAACACCAACTTGTCTGGGATGTTTCCCAGAAACACAGCACGAATTTGAAATACAGACAGTATAGATCCAATACTCATAACTTCAACTACGAAATGATACATACATATAGACACCATAATCATAACCAGCAACCCATAACCTGATCTTAGACACTTTATATGACCCCCCTTTACATAAGATTTGGTGCCTCTACAGAACCTTGGTTGCAACCATGTCCTATATTGTCCCAGATTTTATCAATAATGTCACACCCGTCCCTAAATTGAAAGCAGCCGGAGGGGCTTGAAAAGGCTAGTGGTTATGATATCGCTCAGTGGCTAAGTGCTTTCTCTTTCATTTTATTTTGATTCCATTCAGATAAGATCATTACAGCAATAACATCAAAGAGAAGATAACACCCTGGGAAAGCAGATGCTGCAGGGATGGAGGTCTGGGGTAGGGAGCCTTTCAGGTTGGTGCGCAGGGTTAGCTAACCTTTAAAGCATTTGGGGTTCAATTGCACCCTGTGCCAGGCTCAGCTCACCTTCCCAGGTGAAGGGAGTGCCAGGGTGATGTGGTAGAAGTGGGACTCGGAGCCAATCCTGCTGGGATATAAAGGGTAGGCTGAGTACAGGGAGGTTCTCCTTGGTGCCCAGTTTGGGGCCTGAGAGTGCAACCCTGCTGGAAGCCAGTCTGTTGGGGGAAAGCTGCAGCAGAAGAGAGTAGAGGGACTTGCCTTACCTCCCAGGCTGGGGCAGTGAGACCCACAGGGAGTAGATAGGCTCCTGCAGGCAAGGGAAAGGACGTGGATTGTGGGTGGAATTTATGTTAAACTATCTTATTTGGGAGAAATAAAAGTCAAACCCTAAAGAAATGAGTCTGGAATCCTATGGGCACTGAGTATTTTGATGTACTGGCTGGCAAGCTGACCCACTGGCTTACACTGCTTTATCAGTTAGAAGCGAGCACGGGTCAGAAATAACTGAAAGCTGTTACCATCTGCTGTGGAGTGGCCTAGGTGATAGGAGTTGGTGGTTCTCGCTCCTCATGGACAGATGTTCTATCACAAGCCTACTCCACACTGCCATTTAATATTATAACAAGGGGTTGCAACAGAGATCAGGGACCCCTTGTTCTAGGTGATGAACAAACCCACAATGAGAGACAGCTGCCGCCCCAAAAAGGAGGCAATTTAAAGAGACAAGACAAAGGGTGGGAGGGGAAATAGAGACTGAAAGTGACTTGTCCAAGGTCACGCAGCTGTTCAGTGGCCATGGTGGGAAGGGAACTGGGAAATAAGAAGGAATGCATTCACATCTCCTCCCATCATCACCTAGTTTGGGGGAGAGGATGGGGTTACTTACTTTCATTGATTAGGAAACTGTCCTTGCTTTTACTTTGTCCATCAAAGCTCACAAACCCCTCTATAGGCCATAGATAGGAGGTGTCTTCCGAAAGCTAGCTCACATTTCTGAATCCAGTGCCATCAAAAATATTAAGAAAACCACTTTGCTTCTCTCATGTGTCTATGCACCTCATTGCACCAATTTTTCATCCGACCCCCGCAATGGCACAGTAGGAGATTATTCCCAGGGCACCTCTAAAAGAGCTGATCTCTGCCCCTGCAGTAATTTGATTCCACACAGCCCTATCCATCATGTGAACCAGGCAAAATCTTTTTATTTGGATGGTATTTCTTAAGCCTTGCTGTTAATGTAAGCTTCATTTTAAGATGTTCCCTCCCTTTTTAACAAAAATACTTGGTTCTTCTCTTGTATCTTCTAGCTGAGGATTCCAACACACTTTACAAACATGAAGTAAGCCTCATAACTCTCCTTTGAAGCAGGTAAATCTTATTACCCCAATTTTACAGCAGGGGAAACTGAGGCACAGAAAGGGATGATGACTTGGCTAAGGTCACACCACAAGTTAGTAGCAGAGCTGTGGGCAGAACCCAGATCTCCTGTGCTCTAACCACCAGACCTGCCTGCCTTCCTCCCATGCAGCTGGTGGTACCAAACACTGGTGTATAGCCCAGTGCTGGTACTTCAAGCTGTGGCCAGTATTGCTGGTAATTGACTGGTTCTTTGCAATCCCACTAGGCCCCAAATTGGAGGTCGTACTCAGTTTCTAATTAGTTTATACTCAGACAAAACTCCCACTGAAAAGGAGTTTGACCAAGGAAAAACTGACTGACTTTTGGGTCCAATGATCTGCTCTCCCAATATTTTCTGGGATGCTTCCCATTCAATCGGTGTGGATTTTAACCCACTATGCATCTTGAAAGGCTCCAAATCAGTCTGTGTAACCTAGTGGGCTCTGGGGTTGGAGTGCACACAGATGAATAACAGACAAATAGCAACTACACCCTGGAGTCTCTAGAAGGTGGGCTCTGAATTCAGCACTAAGCAAGGATGTTGTTGGAGGCACAGAAACAGACCGGGACAAAGGGGTAACAAGCTGCAAGGGATCCTTGTTTTCAGGGGAAGTGGGGACAACTGGGGAGAGGAACAGAGCCAAGAAAGACATTGGCCTTAGAAAGGGCATAAGGAGGTTGCTGGCTGGTACGAATAAGCTGATGTGGTTGCCTGAAAAGCCAGAGCTTGGAGGAACAGAACTGAGAGCAATCAGAAAAGTCTTAAAGGGAAATTGATCATTGGGAGACTTGGCTTGTCAAGGTAATTGATCTGCTACCTTCCCAGCCAATGTTTCACCGGGGGATCATACCTCTTCAAAAACCAGAGCAGCCATGCTCCAACCCAGCCAAGTTTCAGATCTTTCCTGGCTTTTTCATTTTTTAATTGGATAGTGCCAAGAACATCTCCTTCATTTCCTCAGCTCCTTTTTCATCTCCTCTCCAATGTTCTGCCAGGGAGGAAATGTTTACACTGTCCTAGAGGTGCTGCAACAGCAAAAGTGGTCACCTTGTATTCCCCGCTGAGCTCCCCAGGTCTTACAGTCTACGCCAAATTATTTTGCCTGCAGATTGCCTCATTTACTTGTAGCCTGATCCGAGAGGAGGAGGAAGGAGAAGGCTGATGATGTATTGACTTGTTTCTACAGTTTAGTCAGGAAGTCAAATCTATACATGAAATAAGAAATTATTTTTAAAAATGCTATTTGGCCTGTTGTGACAAGCTGATCTGTAAATGAGACATTCTAGTGTTCCTGTGGGTTGTTTTCTTTTATTCTTTTTGGTTTTTTTCCCCCTTTATAATTGCTTTTAATTATAAAGAATAAATGAGATCTTTCCCTGGAGGGAGTTATGTAAAACACTGAATTAAATTACTATTAGCACTTTTTATTGCTTTCGTGTCAAGCATCTACTGTTTTAAATAAACATCCGATTAACATTCGTATGCAACATTTCCTACATATAAGCCACACTTGTTAGCAGCAAACCTAGTTGCAAGAAAATGTTTTTCCTTGTTCAGAGCCAGTTTCAGTGTGGTGCTGAGCACCCTTAGCTCTGGAAGTCGTTGATGCTCATTGCCTGTCAGGATCTGGCCCTAAGAAAGTTTTGCTGCTACATGAAATAGATTTAGGAACATGAAAATGGCTTTTGTTTATGTACTTATATTAATGCAAAGAAGTGCATTGATTTTTCATTTATTAAATAAGCGAGGAAATCAATCAATTAAAGATTCCAACAGCAACCATAGCTCATCCACACTGCAAATCCAAGGCTGATCCTGGAGTCCTTGCTCAGGCAAAACTCCCATTGATTTCAACTAATGTGCATGAATGAGGATGACGGGACTGGCCTGTTTTCAGACTTGCTGAACGCAAACAACTCCATTGACTTTAGTCGGACCTGTGAATGGTCAGCATGTGCAAAACTGAGGCCATAAAATCAGTCTTCAGAACTCAATCCTACCAAAACTTACTAGTGCTTAGCATCATGAGTCATCCCACTGAAATCAAGGAAACTACAGGCCTGTCTACACTAGGAAATTTACACTAGCATAGCTACGCCTATGTAACTAGATAATTTGAATTAGTGGAGTTTACTTTGATAAATTACCGAGCCACATCAGCATAAATTGCACCAGTTCAGCATATTTATATTGTGGAGGTGAAGGGAAATTTCCAGTGGTGTAACAAAACCTTTGCAAATTTCCTTAATGTAAACAGTCCCATGATTTTAATGTATTTCTTAAAGCCCCAGCTGCTGGAATCATGTTATTGCATGACAATATCCCAAAAGGCTGAAAAACCAGAAGGGCCAGTAAAGAGAACCCAATATTTATTTATTTATTTTAAAATAATGATTTTTTTTTAGGTCCAGACTCTTTGGGGTCAGTAATATTTCACTCAATGGTAAGTAATTGCAGCAATGATCCCTTCACAGAAAAGTAGGAATGGAGGATGATGGTTCAACACAGAATTTCATTTCCTACAGGCTTTTAGCAGGGGGGAAAAACACCAGGAAAGCAACCCTGAGCAATCCCATTTGAGGAGCTTCCAGTGGAGCTGCTGGGAAGGCTCAGAGATTCTTTGCACCAATCAGTGTGTGCTTACCTTGTGGTGCCCATTCATACAGTAACTGGAGGGGCACAGCCTTGCACCCACAGGGGTTGGGGGCTGATCTTATAGGTTTTAGCTCCAGGGAACCTTTGCCTTCTGCCCATGCACCCCCAGATGCCCCACAATTCCCAGCCTAGGCCCTGCACCCCAGAGGCAACATCCCCGCTCAGCAGGCTTGGCAGAAGCCCTCAATTTGCAGTCCTCTTGGGAAGGGAGGGGGCCCTGGCAGCACCAAGCACCTAATCACTCAGTGACTTTAAATAGAGGGGAGGGGCTAACCTAGGCGAGGGGCAGGGTCTCCGAGGCAGTGGGCAGGACTAACCTGAGCAAGGTTACTGGGGTCTGTCAGCATTACATGGGTCTGTATATGCCTTACGTGGGAGCAGCTGGGCAGCGCAAAGGGGCTCCAATGAGAGACCCTGATTGAGCCTGGCTGGGAAACCCCCCGATGCTTTAATTTGCTTGCTAGAGATGGGACTGGAGAGGGCAGCCCACACCCTGGGCTTGAAGAGCCCTGACCCTCGACAGGGCTGACCCAGAGTGGAACCACTGCTGCTACTTTGAACTGTCACTGTTAAGCCTCTGTGTACCTTCCCTTTCCAGCCAGCCCCAGTCAAATCTTTACCCTGGCCCTGTGTCTGAGCGGTTATCGGGATCCCCCGGGACTACCGCCTACAAGGTCTATCTCAGGGCAGGAAGGGCGCCAGAAACTCTGGCGCCCTAGGCAGAATTTGGGGGTGGCATTTTGTGTGCTCCCCACAGGGCGCATGGGAGCTTCTGGTTTTGCTCCCGTTACACCGCCGAAGAAGGACCCTCTGCTGAAATGCCGCAGGTGACAACAGCAGTCATTGAACTGCTCAATTGCCTGCCACTGTTTTCCGCGGCACGTTGGCAGAAGGTCCTTCTTCGGCGGTGCGACTGGAGTGGAACCAGAAGCTCCTGTGCCCCTCGTGGGGAGAGCAGAAAATGCAGCCCCCTGAATCCTGGCGCCCTAGGCGACCGCCTAGGGTCGCCTAATGGAAGCGCCAGCCCTGGCTCAGGAGTCAGCAACCTTTCAGAAGTGCTGTGCTGAGTCTTCATTTATTCACTCTAATTTAAGGTTTCGCGTGCCGGTCATACATTAATGTTTTTAGAAGGTCTCTTTCCATAAGTCTATAATATACAACTAAACTATTGTTGTATGTAAAGTAAATAAGGTTTTTAAAATGTTTAAGAAGCTTCATTTAAAATTAAATTAAAATGCAGAGCCCCCGGACTGGTGGCCAGGACCCGGGCAGTGTGAGTGCCACTGAAAATCAGCTCACGTGCCGCCTTCGGCACCCATGCCATAGGTTGCCTACCCCTGGTCTAGCTGCTGAAGTGCCTATGGTGCTTGACTCTGAGCTGCTGGACACCAGGCAGGTTACGGGCACCCTAGGGGGTTTGGAGGCAGAACCACCCCAATAATGACATAATGAATAATGTCGCACATGCATTTCATCTCACGTGTGCTCACACTGAAAGGCCTCCCTGCCAGCTGATTCAGCTGCAAAATAGGTACCAGATCCATCGGCTCAGGGTAGTCAAAGGGGATTGGATGTGATGCTGGCTTGTGAAACTAACGTGCCTTAACCGTGTCAGCCCAACGAGCCACTTGAAGTGCGCTATATTGCTTTAATGAGGACGCTCTATGCCGACAAGACAGAGCTCTGTCCCATGGGCGTAGTTAATCCACCTCCCTGAGAGGCGGTAGCTATGGCAACAGGCGAAGCTCTCCTTGCAACATAGCACTATCTACATAGGGACTTCAGTAGGTATCGTAGGCACCGATTCCGGGGCTGGAGCACGCACGGAAAAAAATTGGTGGGTGCTCAGCACCCACCGGCAGTTCCCCAGGGCCCTGTCCTGCCCCGTTCCTCCAGCTCATCTCTGCCTCCTCTGCAAGCACGCCACCGCATCCTGCTTCTCCCCTCTCCCTCGCAGTGCTTGCACTGTGAAACAGCTGATTCGTGGGGCAGAGAGGGAGAACATGGCACAGTGGGGGAAGAGGCAGGGCCAGGGCAGGAATTTGGGGAAGGACCCAACAGGGGCAGGGAGGGGGTGGAATTAGGGTGGGGACTTTGGGGATGGGTTGGAATGAGGGTAGGGCCGGGGCAGAGATGGAGTGGAATCAGGGCAAGGGGCACAGGCGCTCACTGGCACCGGAGAAAGTTGGTGTCTATGGTAGGTATAATTACGTCACTCAAAGGTCTGGATTTTTCACACCTTGGAGTGACATAGTTATACTGGTATAGGTCTGTAATGTAGACATGGTCTCAAGGGAACTTTGATTTCATTCCAAAGGATGCAAAGGCACTTTCCAAACTGTAGATACAGGAATCATTACAACCATCACTGCCCTGCAGCCACCTCTGGGGTGGAACAGAGGCAGCTGGGTGAACAACAAGGCGTACAGAACATGGACAGGGAATGCTGGTTAATTAGGAAATGCAGAGCCAAGTAACTTGTGCTAAAGAGAGCCAAGAGCAAACTGTTTGGGAGAGTCACAAGATTAATCAGTCCCTTGTTCTGCAATAGCTTGGAGGAAGTTTGGCAAAACTCTTATTGACTCCACCAGGGCCAGGATTTCACCTTGAGCATTTACCATGTTACGGTCCTTAGGCTGATGAGGTGAGTTTCAGCCAAAAGGGTGTTTTATTAAACCCTTGAGACCCATGTCTCCTCTTACATCAGTTTCTTATCTGTGTAACTCTGCTGACATCATGGCGTTTGTCCTGATTTACACCGGAATCAGGAGCCTGATGAAGGGAAAGTCCAAAGTGTGACTCTAGAGCCTTTTAGATTTAAAACCTCACCGATCCTTTATTTTTATTAAGGTCCATGACTTTGAAACTCAGCTGGAATATAGCTGTCTTTGCTTAAATGGTTGTCTGGTGTGCACGTGTGTCTGGAGAGCCTGTGCAGTCAGCTTGTGCTTGGCAATCCAAGAAGGTATTTCACATCCATTTAGAACAGTGGTTCTCCATCTTTTGTACTAGTGACACCGTTCACACAGCAAGCCTCTGAGTGTGACCCCCCTTATACATTAAAAAACACGTTTTTATATATTTAACACCATTATAAATGCTGGATGCAAAGCAGGGTTTGGGGTGGAAGCTGACGGCTTGCGACCCCCCATGTAATAGCCTCGTGACCCCCTGAGCGGTCCCAACCCCCAGTTTGAGAACCCCCGATTTAGAAAGTAACACAAAATGATGCTGAACAAACTGGCCCTCTCCACCCACTCTCCAGTTGGCTGCCTCCCTTTAAGTAGTAGTCCTGTTTTAACACCTTTTGGCTACATCTAAACTGCACACCTCTTGTGGTGGTGTGTCGAGTACGTGTAGTGACTCCCGTGAAAAGCAGGCTGTGTCCACACTGTGTGGTGTAGCTACATGCATCACTGAAAGGCTCTGGTAGGGGGAGGTAGCGGAGAAAGGCTTGGCGGAGAGGGATTTCTGGACACTCTCTTTACTGGCTTCCCTCACCAGAGCCTTACCATGCTGCCGGAGTCTTTCCCTGCTGCAGCGGGGAAAGGTTCTGGCAGCTCCTTAAAGTGTGGAAAAGCTCCAGCTTTGGGGAGGCAGCAGGAAACTTCACTGCTAAAGATAGCAGTGTAGACAGGGGAGGCAATGCATGGTGAGCTAGGGGTCACCAAATGAAATTAATAGGCAGGAGGTTTAAAACAAATAAAAGGAAGTATTTCTTCACGCAGCGCACAGTCAATCTGTGGAACTCTTTGCCAGAGGATGTTGTGAAGGCCAAGGTCATAACAGGGTTCAAAAAAGAACTAGAGAACTGGATAAAAGAGAACCCGATAAATTCATGGAGGTTAAGTCCATTAATAGCTATTAGCCAGGCTGGGTAAGGAATGGTGTCCCTAGCCTCTATTTGTCAGAGGGTGGAGATGGATGGCAGGAGAGAGATCACTTGATCATTACCTGTTAGGTTCACTCCCTCTGGGGCACCTGGCATTGGCCACTGTCGCCCGACAGGATATTGGGCTAGATGGACCTTTGATCTGACCCAGTAGGGCCATTCCTATGTCATGTATAGAGCTGTATAGGATACATATCCGCAGGGTTCAGGCATGTCTCTACTCTCTTCAGCTAAGCAGTGCCTCACCATCTACTGCTATTTATGCCTTTGCAGTGGGTAGTGTATGTACTCTGCACTCTGCCAAAAGGAGTGTGCAGTGTACCCATACCTTTTAACTAACATGACTAAATTCTAGTGTACTGTTATGTAACAGAGTGCTGCAGCCTCAGGTGAAACACAGCTAGGAGCAAATGTAAGGGCAGTGTCTACACTAGAACAATCGAGTTTCAAAACAGCTCAGCGCCAAATCTGGCCATAACTGTAACGATGGGAGCTGCCAGGTTCTAAGCCCTTTGGAAAATCTGTCCCTTAATTAGGTGCCTGAATGGGAGTGAGCTAGTATTGCAAACTCTTGTAATTTTATCACAATGTTTTGCCGAAAGCTCTAGCTCTTGGAGTCAGGTGATCACATCAGACTCCCAGCTTTCACTGAAATGAAATTTAGATTTCTAGCCTTTCTGGTTGCAGAGAAAAGCTTGAAAACATGAACCCTAAGAGCTCAAAATTCAGAAGGCAAATAAAAAAAGAACTCCAAATGTATTATGTTTAGGTGGCCATGATTTTTAGGCCAGTCTCATGATTACTGGGGGGCTGACTAATAATTTTTGAATGCTTGGTGTTGGCAATATTACTGAGGTCTTTTGAAAATCTGCCCCTGATTGTGGGAGCTCAGAAACTGAAAATCTAGCCTGCACTAACTTGCCCACACCATAAAGAGTCAATTGGCAGTGCCAGAGATAGAACCATGTTGTCCTGACTCCCAGCCACATCCTTAAAGGGACATCTTCAAATAATTTTTGTCTAATTGACAAATATTTTAAACTCTCCGGATTCTTGAGCACCAATTAACAAGCAGCAAAGTATTTGGAATAAAAATGGGCTTTCGTTTGTGTCTTTATGACACGTAAAGAAGGCCTTCCAGATGGCTTGCTGTGTGAAGGATTTTTTTCCCCTCCATTATGCTGCTTATTTTTATATATGTTATAAATGTATATCCTGGCTCCCTGGAAGAGTCCATCATGACTGAAGAACAAGTAAAATTACATCAAAAAAGTTAAAGAGAGTGAAAGTTGAACACTGGAGGGACAAAGGGAATTATTAGCCAGCTATTTCCAACTCTTAGTTTTTTGGCTTTGTTTATACTAACTTAAACGACTAATTAACTTTGTGGAGAACAGAAGTCACTGCGAAAAATTCAAACATCTCCACCTCTTCAATACAGGTGAGCCAGCTAACAATACACATCCTAATAGATTCTCCATCAGATCTAGAGTCAACCTGGCTGATATTTGAATGATTTTAAAAAAAAATCCAAAAAATAATAAAATCAGCCATCTTGCAGACCTTCTTTGTGCACCATAAAGATTCAAACAGAGACACAAGCCCAGATTTAAAAAAAAAAAAAAAATTCTTTGCAGAGATGCTGATCAGGATTTTTCTGCTCCTCTGGTGATGTTTGAAGGAAGCAAGAGACTGATTCTAAAGGGGAAACAGAAAAATTGGCTCTACACAAAGTGCTGTCAAAGTTTTAAGGTAAACAAACGGGGTAGGAAAGGGAAAAAATAACTTTTCTCACTCACTCTTTTCAGTAACATAAAACATAGATGTCCTTCGTAATACAAGGAGGTGTAAACAATTTTCAGACAACTGTGATTTCCAAGTTGAAGTTGTCCCTTTAAATACCAGACCAACCTTGAAAGTAAAATGAATAACTAAATTATGTCTCCCACATCCCACTATCACGAGATGGGCAAGTATCTTTTGTGACTGGTCTAGTCAATTTTCCAGACATTGTGTAGGGCTGTGTGGTATTTTATAGTAACAACGATAACACCTCACTCCTTTCATCTGTAGATCTCTAAGTGCTTTACAAAGGAAATAAGCATAACTCTCCCCATTTTATAGATGGGAAAACAGAGGCACAGGGAGATGACAGGGACAGAGCTGGAAACAGAGCCAGGTCTTCTGAGCCCTAGAGCTGTCTCTAGCCATTTTGATGCCTTATGCAGCCCCCCTGAAAGGGGGGGCTAGCCCCAGGCCTCCACAGGGGGCAGCAGCAGGCTTGGGGGGCAAGGGGGAACCGCCCCCCAGCACGAGCCAGCGGAGCAGGTTGGGGCCAGGTTGCTCCACTTCCTGACGCCCGGTGAGTCCAGGGCAGGCCGGACCCTGCACTCATGGGGCAGCGGGAAATGGAGTGATCCGGCCTCAGCTCGCTTCACTCCACTCCCCTGGTTTCCAGGCTTGGGAGGCCGGGTGAACCGCTCCCCAGCGACATGGCTCCAGTGGTCTGGGGCCAAGTCGCTCCACTTACTGCTGCCTGGTGAGTGCGGGGCAGGCCTGACCCCTGCTGCAGTCCTCAGGGGAAGGGGTGGAGTGGGGCAGAGGCCATGGGGAAGAGCCAGAGCAGGGGCCGGAACAGCATGCAATTGCGTACTTTGAGTATAGATAAGGACGGCCCTGCCTTAGTCTATGACTCTGTCCCCTAGGCCCCATATGAGTAAAATACACATTTTTAGGGGCTTATCATAAACTGGGGTTGCCAACCCTCCAGGATTGTCCTGGAGTCTCCAGGAATTAAAGATTAAGCTTTAATACAAGGTTGTGTCATGTGATTAGACCTCCAGGAATATGTCCAACCAAAACTGGCAACCCTAATCATAACACTTGAATTCTGGCATGTGTATAACTCTTGTCTGTCTCCCAGGGTGCTGTGGGACTTAAAGATTTTGTAAAGCACGTCAAGATGCTCTGATAAAAAGTGCAGTATCGATGCAAAGTGCTAGAAAATGCTTGGGTTGAGAATTTTAAGCCCACCCATATGGAAATTCAGACCCATGCTCTGAAAAGATGCTGGAGTCCTGTAGGAAAAGCACATTGCTATGCATATTTGCCCTCCTACACACGCCAGCTTGTAAAGAAAAAAAAAATCAGCTTACAACGTGGGCGTTTTGTTTCACAGATAGAGAATAAAGTCCTTCCCCTTCCACTTCTAAATGTGGACAGGGAGAGAGAGAGAGAGAGAGAAAGAGATGCTCAGAAAACGGTAAATGCTATTTATTAACCCTTGCATTACCTGGTGATTTTCAAGCTTTTTTCTAAAAACTGTGTTCTTCCCCTGATGAGAGGAACAGTCCTCTTGTATCAGTGGTTTAGGGATGTTTTGTGAGTTAAGTTAGGAAATGCCAGAATTAGGGTTGCTACTGCAGGCTCAAGGCTCAGTTCTTCCACTTGTGTGTATGTTATGGTACGGTGATCGATTATGTTAGTGCACAGGCACCAACCGAGAGCAGGGCTCCATTGTGCTACCCCTTTCTCCTGTGTTCTTTCTTCTTATTTTCTGATTCCACCCATCATTCCTCTGACCTGCCATTCCTGTCTCCCCCACCCATAGCCCCTCATCTCTGCCTCCTCCGACAGAACCAGAGCACCCTCTGCCAGGCCTACTACTGTAGCCGCTTGATTCTGACAAGGCTCTGAAATCTGAACTGCTGCTCTTTGGGAAGGGAGGACTCGGACCTTGGGCACTTTTAAGCTGCTTTGGAGGTAGCACTGGCTTCTCTTCTCCACTACACCAGACAGGAGTGTGCGGGCAGCTGATGGTTGCCTGTGCTACTGACACCTCCAGGAATTCTCTCATTGCTCCCAGAGGCACTGAAGCTGCCTTCTGAGTTCATCAATTTGGATGCTGTCGGGTGAACAATCCGGTGCCTGATAGTCTTGGGCCAGTGGGCAGCTCTTGAGGTTAATGGACTGCCACTGGAATGAAACTGGTGTAATGTGATGGACAATTCATTTCCATTTCAGAACAAATTTCCTCGGCTGGGTTGCTATAATAGATTATGAAAAGCGAAACAATGGAGATGATCTGATTTACTTTTTGCCACTTAGCAATTTGCTTTCGGACAATGAAAACAGTCATTTTTAGTCACTTTCGGGGCGGGGCGGGGGGGGGGGGGGAAGGCCAATTGCCCTAGTACAAATGCTGCAGTGTAAGGGAATGGTTGTGAAAGACATAATTGCTTTGGAATTTAGAATTATCCGCTAGCCTGAAGAGGAGGGAGAATGCCACAGATCCCCAAGAAGGCTCTGGGGCTGGGGACTAGTGCCCCGTGGGAAAGACTATTTGGAACATTCCAAAGTAGTCTGGACTCATCTACGTATATGCCCACCCCATCACTATAGTATCTGAGCAGCTCCCATGTAGTAACGATCTGTTCCTTACACCACCCCTGGGATGGAAAGTAGCGTTATCCCTGTTTTTCAGAAGAGGGGAAACTGAGGCACCAAGAGATTAAGTTACTTGCTCAAGACCAGAAAGGAATCTAAGGTTACCAACTTTCTGACCAAACAAAACCGAACACACTTGCCCTCCCCTTCTGAGGCCCCACCCTGTTCTCCCCTCCATCACTTGCCATCCCCTGTAGTAAGTAGAGGCCCTAAGATATAAACCTTGGTATCAGAGGCTCGGTATGAGGCCTTGTCATGGCCTAAATCCCCAATCTGAACCTTAGAGTCCAAAAGGTGGGGGTACCAGCATGAATTCCTCTAAGCTCAATTACCAGCTTAGATCTAACAGGCTGCCACCAACCAGAACTTACAGTGCCTGGTACACTCTGGTCCCCCCAAAACCTTCCCTGGAGTCCCCAAGACCCAGATCCCCTGGATCTTGACACAAGGAAAGTAAACGCTTTCCCCCACTATTGCCTCTCCCAGGCTTCCCCTCCCTGAGTTACCCTGGAAGGTCACTGTGATTCAAACTCCTTGAATTTTAAAACACAGAGGAATTCCACCTCCACCCCTCCTCTCTCCCACCAATTCCCTGGTGAGTACTGACTCAATTTCCTTTGAGCCTTAACAAGGGGAAAATCAATCAGGTCTTTTAAAAAGAAAACTTTTAATAAAAGAAAGAGTAAAGATCATCTCTGTAAATTCAAGATGGTATATTACAGGGTCTTTCAGCTTATAGACACTACAGAGAAGCCTCCCCCCAGCAAAAATACAATTTAAAATACTTCCAGCAAAATACACATTTGCAAATACAGAAAACAATTAAAAGACTAAACTCACCTTTTTCCTGGTACTTTCTAAAATTAGAACAGAAGAGATTTTTTCAGAAAGATTGGAAGAATCTGCTTACATATCTGGTCCCTCTCAGAACCCAGAGGGAACACAAAGAAAGAAAGAACACACAAACAAAGACTTCCCTCCACCAAGATTTGAAAGTATCTTGTCTCCCGATTGGTCCTCTGGTCAAGTGTTCCAAGTTCACTGTTCATTAACCCTTTACAGATGAAAGAGACATTAACCCTTAACTATCTGTTTATGACAGGCCTGAACTAAAGTAATGGTCAAGACTTTACTAACATAAAGCAAAGTTAAGCTGTGAGCCAGAGGCAGGCCCTGCTCACAGAAGCTGGCAAGGAAAGGGCTGATGCTGCAGAAAGAGACATACCTAAAAGATACTGGGCACCAGATATCAGAACATTCACATACTTGCACATTCCACACAGATAACAAGGAACAGGCAGACTCATCCCAATGACAGGGCCAAAAGGGTAATATGATGGATATTCTTGTTTTGTTCTAACAACACGTACAAGGTGAGAGGCGTCACCTTACTGCGTAGAGGGGTTGCACCTCGCTACCTAGAGGGCTTGCACCTCATACGTCAGGAGTGATGTGTAACTTGTTTGTACCTGTGTATAAGAATGCATCCCTGGGGCGGTGTCTTTGTCCAGCTGAGGGGGCAGTGGAAAGTCCCGCCACTGACTGAGCTGAGTCCATTGACCGTGGGCACATATTTATAGTATGCCCTGAGTTAGACTAAGAAATCTACAGGGAACTATCATTGTGTCCAATACGGCAATAAACCTGGCCGATGTGCCTTCGTACCTTACTAGACTCTGTGGTCATTGGGGGTTCTCTTCGGGTCTGCTGTGTCAGCTATCTTCAAAGAGCTGGGACAGCACACAGAGGGAATACACGCACACAGCCGAGCGATATCGACATTGAACAGAGCAGAGCACCACACTGGTAGAATCTGACAACATCCCCCACCCTCGCTCACTCACTTTCACTGGGCTGGGGAGGGCCCCTTTTCAACCAGGTGATTGGTTGCAAACTGGACACCTGGCACTCTATGGTGTGGCAGAGCCAGGAACTGACTCCTGAGTCCCAACCCCATGCCTTAAAAGTGACTGTGGAGGAAACTCAGGCTCTGTCTACACTTAAACCTCTACAGCAGTACAGGTACAGACTATGGCTGCTTCAGTGTAGACACTCACTCTAGGACGAGAGAGATTCTTCCCTCACCACAGCTAATCCACCTCCCCAGGTGGTGGTAGCTAAGTGGACAGAAGAATTCTTCCGTCAACCTAGGGCTGTCTACACCATGGGTTATGTTAGGTTGGCTTAACCGTGTTGCTCAGGGCTGAGGATTTTTCACACCCCTGAGCACTGTAGCTGGGTTACTGCAGACCAAGCCTTAATCTAGTTCCCCAGTGAAATGAGCTATACTGACAAAAGGACTTTATTTGCCAGTGTAACTGCATCTGCACCAGGGCTTTTGCTGGCACAGCTATGGCATCAGAAACCTCCACCCCTAACCAACATGGCTATGTCAGCAAAACTTATGAGTGCAGCCCAGCCCTTATTCTCATAGGGGAATAGGAAGGTTTTCCAGCAGAGCTACACCAATAAATATTTTATTGGGAGACACAACCTGAGCTATCCCAGTATAAACCCCTTGTTGCGTGCCTGGATGCTCTGCAAGGACGAGGCCCACACACACAGGTGAATTAATTGGCTTTAATGAAGGTTAAGTGACACACCCGCAACGGGGACTCCATGCGTTGCTGCCACTGGCTTGGGGAGTCCAACGTCCGAACATCCGGTCAGGTGCTAAGTCCAACGCGCAAGCTCCAGCCCATAGCAATTATAGCATTATGCTAATAGCATGCAAAGCAGTCTCTACATATGCAATGGGGGACTTTCCAATAGCAATGTCCGCCTCCCCTGGCCTCGGGCCAGGGACTTTCTGCAGTTCCCCAAAACACCGGGGCTTCCCACACAGGGCAGTTCTAACCGGTTAGAAACAGCAGCTGCTAGCAACTTCTGTCCGCTAATAACCCCTCCTTGAGAAAGCGCAGGCCCTAGCTAAACCTTAACAATGTCTTCTGGGGTCCCCTACACCCCTTTATACCTGTATAACTACCTTTATGCTGGCTGTGTGTAGGGAGGAGGGGGGAAATTGTATCACTTTAACTATACCAAAACAACAAAAGTTTTATAACTTTAGGGTGCAGACAAGACCTGGTAGTTTTAAAGTTAAAACAACAAAACAAGGACAGTTGTAATAAATAAGACACTTCCAGGCCTCCTTTTTCCCCCATAAAGATGCAAAAAAAAAAAAAAAAAAAAAAAAAAAAAAGAGAGAGTTTAGGCCTAATTATTTAAAAATCTTTTGTAACTCACCTGTAACCACCCCACCACACTTCTCCTTCAGAAAGACATAGGCCTACTGTATACACCTGAGTTGTACCACTTAAGTGCAGTTAAAGCAGATCCATCCTCATAGCAGGGAATACAGCTGCTTGATACAAGTGTCACTGTTCCTGTGCAGGAATGGTGGATAAGCTATACCCACCATAAATACATTCATACCAGTATAACTGCATCCACACAAGGCATTATACCAATATGTCAGTAAAATCAAACCCCTAACTACCTCTCTGGAGCATTCCTCTAGCTTGAGACTACCCAGAAGCAACTTTTCCTGTCTCCCAGCTCCCCACCATTTCTGCCTCCAAGAGCTCAGTGCTTGTAAGGAAAAACTGACTGTTTCCCAGGTGCACCTGCTAATTGACCCTCTTACCACCTCTGCAGGTGCCAGCAGGGGGATAATTTAGTTCTCAGCCAGGCTTCTGTTAACCCTCTCTGGGTAGGTCTGCAGTGCTGTAGCTATGGCATGACTACATTGCTCAGGGTTGTGAAAAAATTCATACTGTGTGCAGTAGTTAGGCTGACCTAATGCCAATTGTAGATGCAGCTAGTTTGCTGGAAGAATTCATCTGTCAGCCTAGCAACTGCCTCTCAAGGGTGTGAATTTACTATATTGATGGAAAACCCCCTTCCATCTGAGCAAGAAGTGTCAATGCTACAGCTTTGGGGCAGGGGTTTCAAGCTAAGGGAAAGCTCCCGTGGGGCAGCTGTGGTGTCAATATTTGGCTCTGGAGCAGAGCAGTGGGAAGACCTCGGAAGGACTAAGGCTGCAGTCTGGACTGGTGGACATGGTCTTAGTTGTGCTTTTTCTTTGGGAATTGCTGGGGAAATCCCAGGGGAATCCTGTGAGCCATGGCCCTGAAGCAAGGGGGGAACCTGAGAGGAAGACAGGCATGCGAAGGGGCTGGGGAGTGGGGAAGGCCTCCAGGCATGAGGTAGGAGGATGTATGGGGAGGTGGAAACAGGAAGCCTGGCTAGACAGACCTTGGCTGTTTATCAGTGGAACCAAGAGAAGCAGGACCTGGGTTCACCTATGGGCTACCAGACAAAGTAGCACAAAGATCCAGGAGAATGGAGTACGGGGGGGGAGGGAGACTAGTGAGTTGGGACCTGGGCTGAAGACTTGGCCCAACTGGTTATTGGGCTCCTTGTTACCTGCAGGAAGTGGGACTACAAGTGGCTTGGCTAGAGGGCCTAGTTGTGAAAAGAAGCAGACCTGCTGTTGGCTGAGGACAGCCTAGTGTGCCGTGGTGAGTGCATGCTGCCAGGGAGGCTGATAATGCCTTTTCTAACCATGCCTTTGACAAGTGCTCTATAAATGCAGGATATTGCTGGTCTCCTATGCTGGTGTGGGCGAGGCTCAGGAGCCAATTTTCTCCTCCCTTCCCACCCCCATCCAAAAAAAGAGTTGGAAAGAGATGCGGCTCCTGACAACACGACAAGTCAGCATGTGCCTAATAAGCTGGAACTCCTGTTCAGGAGCTGCTAAGGCCCAGCTGGCTGCCAATTAAGGCCCTGAGACCGGAGGGGATTTGCTGTGTCAGTGTCAAGCAGGCAAGTCACAGCTCCCCAGTGACAGTTTTAAAATTCACCCTGCGTCGGTGTCTTGGTTTGAATTTGTGGAGCGCTCTGTTGGCCTAGGCTCCCCTTGTCTCCCTCTCCTATTCTCTCCTCCGCTTCCCTCCATCTCATTTGTTTTCTGTCTCTGATACCCAGCAAGTGTCCACTCCAGCTCCCCTGAGTCACCAGCTAGGTTTGTTATTTTGTATGACTGGGAGCCTTTCCCAGCTTTCTCTGCATACACAGCTCTCCAAATTCCCCCCTCCCTGGGCTTTGGCTTTCTTAACAAAGAAATCAGCGAGGTAACATAAAATTCACCTCAGGCCTCATCTCCAGTCTGGGGCTAGGGTTGCCAACTCCCCCAGGATGTTCTGGAGTCTCCAAGAATTAAAGATCAGTCTTCAATTAACCACTATGTTGTGATGAAAGCTCCAGGAATCCATCCAACCCAAATTTGACAACACTGGCTGAGCTGCTCCCAATTTGGCTTCTTCAGGTCTGTTCAGTCCACACACCCTACCTCCCCTCTCCCCAGAAAGCCTCTGTCTTGCATCCAGGTGGGGTAATGAGCTACCTGTGTCACTGAGACAGCAGAACCCACTTCAACTAAATCCCTGGTTTAACACCATTGATCCTTCTGCACCTGGATGAATTTGGCTTGTTGGCTTAGATGTTAACACCCCCTTTCCTCTCACTGCGTCAACTACTCTATATCCTAATTATTCCGTGGTTGGTCTAGCAGAAATGCTGAGTTTCTCTAGCACCGAGGATGGCCCTTGAGTTGAACCAGCGTGGCACTCATTATATTCACCTGCCCCTGTTTTGCTTTAAGGAGTGAAAGTCTGCTCAGGTGGTCAAAGCGAACAACTTTTGAGAAGACGGCCAATGGCTAGGGACTTGGCAGGTATCTATCAAGAGTACCAGGGAGGAAAACAGGACTTGTGCAGTGTGATAGTCAACCAACCTCAGCCTTTTAGAGCTTGAGGCAAAGGGTTAATAATTAATTACACCAGCAAGATGAGATTCCTTTCCATATTGTTAGAAATGTATGCATTTGCAAATCAGGGCTGGCAGACAATTTATGATTATTTTGTTAATGTATTTCCAGTAACAAGTACAATTTTCTATGATTGATGATTTTTTCATCTCTTGAAATTGCATGGCTTTTAAAAGACACGTGCAAATCTAATTTGTGTTTGGGGGGGGTTGGGTGGTGAGGCATGAGAGGAGGGGAAATAGACTCTGCCTATGCAAAGAGCTGTTTGCTAATTGTAGGTCCTGTTCCTCCAAAGAAAGCGGCCAGTGCATAGATAAATTATGCTGTTGGCTGCCTTCTGCCTTTCCTGGCTAATAACCATTATTGTTAATTATGAGCTGATGATTTATCATGACCGTTGATTGATATGAATAATTCCTGCTTGTTCATGTCCTGAAAGCTGAAGTGTTGCTAACGGGCTGGTGGATTTATTTTTTTAAAAAGCATTAAGCAAATGTAATGCTGGTGAAAGGTGCTGGAGGGGCAGCGTCAAGGACTGGAGTAGCTCATCTGCCCCCATATGCTAATGTGCCAATGTCTGCTTCAGCTCTGGGCTGCAGCACACCTCTCAGGTGAGAGGGGAGCTTCCCCCCTCCATGCCCCATTGAATGCTCATCCTCTCTAGTGAGGTTGGCAGCAAAGGGAGAGTCCACTGAGGTGATGAAACTTGCTGTCTGAGCTGAGTTCTCCACTGGCCATGTATTACACAGGCCACAAACAGCGGTCAGATGGCTTTGTAGTCAAAATTCCCCCGTGGCAATGGCTTATCGGGTTGACGCGGCTAAGGCATGTTGGCTTCAGTAGGAGCCAAAAGACATCAGGGCAGTGTAATCTCTTCCATGGCTTCTGATCTGTATGTACAGCGCCTAGCACAATGGGGTGCTGATCCTGAATGGGGCCTCTGGGTTCTACCATAATTCTACTAATGAGAATAGAACTTGGCTGTAATTGCTTATGTTGGCTTATTATGTGCAGGTCTATTAAAATGCGTGAGCTCCACCCCTGGGGGGCAAATCAGGAACCTCTGTTGGCCTTTGAAGTTAATGCACCAGGGACCAGCTCCTCAAAGGTATTTGGAGTTAGGCACCTAAATGTCTCTGAGGATCTGGGCCCAAATCTCTAGATAGGTTCTGCAGTAGCAATGGAGTAAGCTGTTTTTCAAGAGTACTTAGCCCTCACATTCATCGGACGATTCCAAGGCCAAGAGACACCATTGTGATCATCTAGTCTGACCTTCTGTATAACACAGGCGAGAGAACATCCCCAGAATAATTCCTGGAACCGAGCTCTAAGAAAAAACATCCCATTTTGATTTTAAAATTGTCAGTGATGGAGAATCCGCCATGACCCTTGGTAAGTTGTTCCAATTGTTAATTACTCATCATTAAAAATTTATGCCTTAGTTCTGGTTTGAATGTGTTTAGTTTCAGCTTCCAGCCACTGGATCACATTATACCCTTCTCAGCTAGATTGAAGAACCCATTATTAAATATTTGTTCTTCCTGTAGGTACTTATAGACCTCAAGTCACCTTCTCTTTAAGCTAAATAGACTCCAGGAGCTCAATCAATATAAGGCCGGTGTTCTAAGCCTTTAATCATTCTCGTGGCTCTTCTCTGAATCCTCCCCAGTTTATACTCCTGGGGGAATTCTGTGTCACCGAGAGTGCGCAGAATTAATGCCCCCCCACCCCCCGATTTCTTTGGTTGCCTGCAGAAAAATGACTTCTGACGGGGAAGGAAAGAGCAGCTGCAAGAGCAGTCATGCACCCGTGCCCTGGCAGTGCAGATAGGTTGATTTGGGCATCCAGAGCAGCCAGTAGAGACATAAATCACCACCTGGCGAGGCAGGAGCTGGGTAGTCATCAGGGCTGGTGCAACCATTTAGGTGACCTAGGCGGTCGCCTAGGGCACTAGGATTTGGGGGGCGCCATTTTCTTCGGCAGCGACCGCGGCGGACGGATCTTCGGCCTCCCTGGTCGCTGCCAGCGTTTAGGCAGAGGGAGCTGGGGCAGGGGAGCGCGGGGAAGGCTTCCTGCAGCAAGTAAGGGGAGGGTGGCGCGCAGGGGAACTCCTCATCCCTGCTCCGCTTCCTCCATGAGCACGCCGTGGCCGCTTCACTTCTTTCGCCTCCCAGGCTGGCAGCGCCTAAGCTGATTGGCACCGCCAGCCTGGGAGACGGGAGAAGTGAAGCAGCGATGGCGTGATTGTGCTCGTGCTTGTGTGCGGAGTGGGTGTGAGCTGGGGCTGGGGGGTGCCTCAGGGCGGGGAGCTGCCGCAAGGGGGGAGCCTCAGGGCGGAGGAGAGGAACTGCTGCTGGGGGGGAGGCTCCTCAGGGCGGGGGCGTAGGGGGAGGCGCAAGGTGGAAGTTTTGCCTAGGGCGCGAAACGTCCTCGCACCGGCCCTGGTAGTTGTGTGTGTGTGTGTGAGAGAGAAACTGTCTCTCTTGCTCGCTATTACAGCACGCTCGGCGTGGAGAGGCAGGGCTTTGGGGTATTTCTGAAGAGGTAGGCGCAGGGCAGGCTCTGTTGCCTCTGGCAGAGGAGAATATAGCAGCCTAGCTGGTTAGTGACTTGTTCCCATTGTTTTTAGTGAATTCCCCCTGGAGCATAAAACAGGTGTTAAAATGTAAGGCTCCTTTACATGCCAGAGTGGTGTGAAGGAGCCTTATTGTAAAGGACAGCATGGCCTTATAATGCTTATGGTGCTTTAGTGATTCGAACTGGTCACCATTTTTGGACTGAAAAAATTTCCTGTCAAAATGTGCTCCATGAACTGTTTGCTACTGACCTATGCTCAGTAGCCACCATAAATTGTGAGTTTGAGTCCCCAGCCCTCATTTGCTCTTCACTTGCCTATGATGTAACACAGCGTATGGCTGCATCTATTTGTTTTGACTAATAACTAGAAGGGTCAACACTAGCTACACTACTTTAGACAGAGTGGGTTTGGTGACTTCCTCCAATGCTCCCCACTCCCATTCCCATCCACTGTATTGTAGTTTAAATAAATGACCAAAATAATTAAAACTAGCTGGATTATATTGCATTATTTTGACAAAAAGTATGCAGAATTTTGAAATATTGCTCACAGAATTTTATTTTTTTTGGTGCAGAATTCCACTAGGAGTAAAAATTTTATCAGTATCCTTGAATTGTGGGCACCAGAGCTGGTCACTGTATTCCAGCAGTAGTTGCACCAGTGCGAAATACAGAGGTAAAATAATTCCTCTATTCCTTCCCGAGATTCCCCTGTTTGTACAACTCAGGATCACATTAGCTCTTTTGGCCACAGCGTCACATCAAGCACTCATGTCCAGCGGATTATCCACAACTCCCCAAATCTTTTTCAGAGTCACTGCTTCCCAGGAGCGATTTTCGCCAGCCTCTAAGTCTGGCTTACGTTCTGGGTCCCTAGATGCATACGTTTACATTTACTCATATTAAAAAGCATATTGTTTGCTTGTGCCCAGTTTACCAATTGATCCAGATCACTTTGAATCAGTGACCTGTCCCCTGCATTATTTACCACTCCCCCCAATTTTTGTCACCTACCAACTTTACCAGTGACTTGGTTTGCTTCCCTGTCATTGATGAAAATGTTAAAAAACATAGGGCCAAGAACTGATCCCTGCAGGACCCCATGAAAACACTTACTTGATGATTCCCTGTTTACAACTATATTTGGAGACCTATCAGTTAGCCAGTTTTTAATCCATGTAATGTGTGCCAGGTTAATTTGATATCATTCTAGTTTTTTAATCAAAATGTCATGTGATACCAAGTGAAACGCCTTACACACATCTAAGTCTGTTACATCAACAATATCACATATTGGGTTGATAAAGGTAATTTCATTAAAAAAATCAAGTTAGAGTAACAGGATCAATTGTCTATGAACCCATGTTGATTTGCATTAATTACATCACTCTCCTTTAATTCTTTATTAATCATGTCCCACGTCAGATACTCTATTACCTGGCCTGGGGTTAATGTCAGACTGACAGGCCTATATGGGTCATCCTGTTTACCCTTCTTAAAAACTGGCACAATATTAGCTTTCTTCCAGTCTTCTGGAACTTCCCAGGATCTGAAAGCACTTTGCAAATGTAAGTATCATTATGCCCATTTTGCAGAGGGGGTAAACTGAGACACAGGGGAGAACTGACCTGCTTAAGCTCACCCAACAGGCTGGTGACAGAGCTGGGAACAGAACTCAGGCATCTTGTTTTCTCCACTCCCTGTCTAACCACTAGACTCTGCTGCCTCCCTGCATCCCTTTTGTTAGCGGTATCCATTCTATATTGCTTCTTTCTGATTTGATGACTCAGCTGTTCTGTCTTGTGAAACAGCTCCTGCCATCCTGTTTTCATCTCCCAATATATGTGGCCTTTTCTGTCTCTATTTTTATCTTGCTCCTGCTGTTTCCAATCATTGCCCTTATTACTAAAGGCCAGAAGCTGACTCCAAATAACCTATAGAGCCTGTTCACAGCTCCATGGCAAAAGTTTGGAGGAAACTCCTTTTTAGGATGGACTGGGTGCTATCTCAGCTAGGAATGGTGTTGTGATTCTGCTCTTCTTCCTCTAGATGGCAGTAATATCTCAAAGCCTAGACACCCTCCCAGACCTGCATACTTACTGCGCAGGCAAATGGGTGAAACAGCCCCATATAACGAGACTAGCTGCGGGAGGGACACTCCAACTCCCTTAAACTTTTTTCTAAAATCCTCGTCTTCTGGTGCCCGCCACTTTGTCCTCCAGTCTGAGAAGGAAAGTGACGGATGAGCAGTCTGACCCATCTACTGCTACAGCTAAGCCCCAGGAGATGGCATCCGGCTACTGGGTTAATTGAGAGAGCCCCTGAGCTGATGGGGTGGGGAGTGACTGGACAAGCATGGCAATAACAGAGCCCTGGTTTTAGGTGGAGGTGATGCGACTGAGCAGAGTTTAAGGGTTGGGCGATGGCTGTTCACTGTCCAACTGGGCCGCGCTAGTGTTAGCACCATGGCTCTGGGTGCGTGGGTTGCAGCTGGGATTGAACCCAGGACATCTGACTCTAAACACAGGAACCTCTACTGCAGTGATGGGCAACCTGCGGCCCATTGGGGCAGGCTGATTGTAGGCCACAAGACATTTTGCTGATGTTAACCGTCTGCATGCACAGGCCCCCATAACTCCCAGTGCCCGCGGTTCACCTTTCCTGCTCATGACAGCTGTGCAGAGCCATGTAGGCTCCATGCACCTGTCACAGATGGCGGACAGCTAGAATTGCGGTGCAGGTTTGTGGGATTTTCAAAATAGGTGCAAAAATTATGGGCTGGAGAAAATTGCATGGTGGGAAATTGACCCTGCAGTCCCAGCCATCCTGCTGCAGCTCGTTTCTGCCCCACCACGGATTGCTAGATGGTGGCACATTGTATGCTGGGATGCTCACCCATGGTGCACCCCTCTGTGCATCAACACAAGCACTCCTGGGTGGTACGCCCAGTGCCACCACGAGGAGCCAAGTATGTCCGCAGACGAGTGATATACTAACTGCAGCAGCTTGGTGCGGATGTATCTTAGGTCAGCAAAAGTTTGTGGGGTAGATGTGCTCTTAGACTATACATGAACTACTTCTGCTAAACAGCCTGTTCCACCTTGTATTTAACTGTGACATTGGGAGTACCTTTCCCAGACCTGACAAAGAGCTCCGTGTAGCGCGAAAGCTTGTCTTTCTCACCACCAGAAGTTGGTTCACTAAAAGATATTCCCCCAGCCACCTTGTCTCTCTAATCACCTGGTGTCACAGAGCATGGGGAAGTCAGGGCCCTGCACCCCTCTTCCTGAGATTCACCGTGACTCTCAGCCAGCTAGTACAGCAGAAGGTTTATTAGATGACAGGAACACAGTCCTAAGCGGAATGTGTAGGTACAGTCAGAACCCCTAAATCAAGTCCTTCTGGGGGTTTAGGGAGCTTAGACCCCCAGCTTGGGGTTCCCTGCGTTGCACCCCCGAGCCGAGCCCAAGACTGAAAACAAAACCTCCTCCACCAGCAAGGACAGACAGCATCTAGATTCGATCAGGAGCTTGTTTTAAGCCAATGGGCTGCTGGATCAGAAGTTTGCACTAATCTCTGTTGTGGTCTAAACCCAAAGCCCAGATCCAAGGTACCCTCAGCTGAACTCTGGAGAAGTCAGAGTTCACATTTGAATGTGAGCCTGGGACGCATGCCGTTCCCTGCTGGCTTTCACTGGCAGACTTGTACGAATCTCTGGACTTTCCCGTAACTTTTAACGGACAGTTTTTGTAGCTATAGGAATCCAACCATCGCCGGTGCCATGGGCATTGCTGGCACCTCAGGCGCGTGTGTGCACATGAAAGGCTACAATAGCAGAGCTGTAGCGCATCAGTGCAGACGCTACCGACGCCAGTGGGAGAGGATTTCCCATAATCCACCTCCCCGAGAGGCAGCAGCTAGGCCGATAGGAGACTTCTTCCATCAACCTAGCACTGCCTACACGGGGGTTAGGTTGTCTTAACAATGCCCTCGGGTGTGGATTTTTCACCCCCCCTGAGCTACAGAGTTAGGCTGACAATTTTCTGGCATAGCCCTGGCCCCACTCTGTCCTATTCTCTGGTCATGGCACACAGTCTCCCGGGGACTGAAATGCAGCTGTAGCTGGTGAAATGGAATGGCCTGTGCCATACAGGAGCTCAGACTAGAGGATCCAAGGTCCCTTCTGGCCTTAGACTTTGTGAAGTGAGTCAGTCTGCACTGACTGTCACTCCACACAATCCCAGTGTCTTCCATAGGGCCACGTGGGGTGCCACTGGGGTAACTTGGACCCTTTGAGTAAAATCCTGCCTGTAGTGAAGCAAAGACTCACCAGCGTGGCGCCTCCTGCTGGTCATCCTGGGAATTAGCTCTTCCAGCCCAGAGCGCCCTCTGCTGGCCTGTGTCTCACCTGCCGCTGGCCCCCATGTCCCTCTATGTTCTGCCCCCAGCAGTAATCCACAATCTGGGTCTCCTTTCCCAGGGGAACCCCCAACCCTCTATCCCCACCTAGCCTCAGTGGCTACTGCCAGTCCCCATCTAGCCCCCGGCTCACTGGGGCAGACGCAGTCTGTAAACCACTCATCATTGGCAGGGGGGGCTGCCCCTCTGCAGCCCCAGTACCCCTTTGTGGGCCTTCAACTAGGCCTGCAGCCTGGGGTTTTACTAGGCTGGAGCTCCCCAGCTCCCTCTGCCCTTCCCCAGCCCTGCTCCACCCTAGGTGCCCTGCTCAGCTCCCAGGCAGCCAGGCTCTTCTCTCTCAGAAGCTAGAGAGAGAGTCTCTTCTTCTGGCCCGCAGTCCTCTCATAAGGGCCAGCTGGGCCCTGACTGAGCTGGCCACAGCTGTGGCTGCTTTCCTCATCAGCCCAGCTTTTCCCAGCCGCAGTCCTCTGCAGGGCTGCTCGAACCCCTTTTTACTGGAGTGGGGCAGCTGCCCGATGACACTGCCCTGCGGTGGGTGCCTGTGCTAGCAGATCCATATTGATGAAACAGGCTGTTTGCACGTAAACCTCAAGGGGCTAATTTTCATTGGCACTCCGGCCCCTGTACGCCTCTTGGGCAGCGTAATGAAGCCATAAAGGTGTAAGATTAAGCCAGCTTTAAGGCCTTAGTGTTAATGAGAACCTTGCTCCCAGCAGAAGAGCATAGACTCATCATGGGGTGTGCAGGAGAGATTGTAAGCGCCTTGGGGCAGTGACTGTCCATGGGGCCTGGTTCAAGACTGTTGCAATACTAGCTTCGAGGGGGCACAGTTTAATCCATTTCTGTTTGTCCCCCCGCCCCCTGCAACTCCTGAGTTTTAGTGGTATCTGTCAGAGGCCTGGTGCTGCACAACAGAGGCTGGAGGGCCTCTAAAGACACAGTGAAGCTGCTGCTGTCGCTGAGCCGGGGCTATGTTCATCCGAAAACAATGGAGCTGGCTAATCTCCATCTCGCTGGAAGTGAAAGGAGTCATCGAGATCAGTTGATTTGCTTTTTATTAGACATGCCGGAATTTTAAAATAAAAAGTCACATTTTCCGTAAAGAACGACGTGCCGTAATCTGTGGTTTATCACCAAATCCTCATTTAACACCACTGCTAAAGGGACCAGGCAAGCCCATCATTTCTATTTAATTCAAGCTCCTTTACCCAAAAGACACGCCTGTGACGTGCCCCGCATCAGTGCCATGCTCACAAACAGATCTTTCACAAGAGTCTTTCAAAGGACCAGGGTCGGGTTAGTTTTATAAACACTTCGGAGGAATTCTGTCTGCACTTTCTGAGCCCACTCAGATTTCTCGGCTTTGAATTGTTTTGCTGTCATTGCTGTTTTAAAAAAAAAAATGAAAACTGAGAATTGATGAGTTCTGATTCTCTGCCAGCGAGATGATGAAAGGAAGCCTCATTCTGCAGTTATACCATGGAAATAATCTGGTTGGGAGACAGAAATTCTGTTGTGCTGTTTATCCATTGCCTGTCTAGTGACTTCTTGCCCCATCACCATGCTATCCGAGTACTCCATAGCCATTAATGGATTCATCCCCACAGCATCCCAGGGAGAAGAGGGAGCATCATCCCAGTTACAAATGAGGAAACTGAGACACAGAGGGGCAGAGTGATTAAGCCAACCTCACGTAGGGAGATTGTGGCAGAGCCAGAAATATAACCCTGATCTCCTGAGTCCCTGTCCAGTGCTTTAACTTCAGTCCCATCTTTATTTCGCTCTGCTCACATGCTTCAGGGCCCCTCGTCAGGCAAAATTGTTTGTGTTCATTAGTCAAAAGTCACTGAGTGGGTCAGGAAGCAGTTTGGCTTTACAAGAGTGGAACAGAACGGAAGTTGGGTACGCAGCTCTCCTCGGCTCTTTGAAAATCTCAGCCTGGTTTACTGAGTGAGTGTGGCGGTTTTGTAGTGAAATGGGGTGGGTCTGTCTCCAGTGCAGAAGTAAGCGGGCTCGTGCTCAGGTGTTGCCCCATAATGCCCCGCTCATTAACCCCCCCATCCCTCCCAGTCCTAGTGTGATGGTGCTTTCAGCCCAGGCTAGCTGGCTTATCCTGGGTTATAGGTTAAAGCTTGGATTTCATGCAGTCTGGTAACCCACTTGCTTTGCAGTGTGGACGCAGGCTAAACCACTCTGCTGATAGTCCTCCAGCCCTTTCCCACAATTCCCCCGTGTGCCCAGATGGACAGACAAGTTCTCCCAAAATGCCTTGGGAAAGGATCCCAGAGCAGCTCAGCTCATAGCACCCTAGAGAAACGTGGGATAGATTCTAGGGCTGGAAGGGACCTCGAGAGGTCATTGAGTCCAGTCCCCTGCTCTCATGACAGGACCAAATACTGTCCAGACCATCCCCGATAGACATTTATCTAACCTACTCTTAAATATCTCCAGAGATGAGATTCCACAACCTCCCTAGGCCATTTATTCCAGTGTTTAACCACCCTGACAGTTAGGAACTTTTTCCTGATGTCCAACCTAAACTTCCCTTGCTGCAGTTTAAGCCCATTGCTTCTTGTTCTATAATTAGAGGCTAAGATGAACAAGTTTCTCCCTCCTCCTGATGACACCCTTTTAGATACCTGAAAACTGCTATCATGTCCCCTCTCCATCTTCTCTTTTCCAAACTAAACAAACCCAATTCTTTCAGCCTTCCTTCATAGGTCATGTTCTCTGGACCTTTAATCATTCTTACTGCTCTTCTCTGGACCCTCTCCAATTTCTCCACATCTTTCTTGAAATGCGGTGCCCAGAACTGGACACAATACTCCAGTTGAGGCCTAACCAGCGCAGAGTAGAGCAGAAGAATGACTTCTCGTGTCTTGTTTACAACACACCTGTTAATGCATCCCAGAATCATGTTTGCTTTTTTTTGCAACAGCATCACACTGTTGACTCATATTTGTCTTTTGTTAAACTTCATCCTGTTTAGCTCAGACCATTTCTCCAATTTGTCTGGATCATTTTGAATTATGACCCTGTCCTCCAAAGCAGTTGCAATCCCTCTCAGTTTGGTATCATCTGCAAACTTAACAAGCGTACTTTCTATGCCAACATCTAAGTCGTTGATGAAGATATTGAACAGAGCCGGTCCCAAAACAGACCCCTGCAGAACCCACTTGTTATACCTTTCCAGCAGGATTGGGAACCATTAATAACTACTCTCTGAGTACTGTTATCCAGCCAGTTATGCACCCACCTTATAGTAGCCCCATCTAAATTGTATTTGCCTAGTTCAGTGTTTCCCAAATTTGGGACGCTACTTGTTCAGGGAAAGCCCATGGTGGGCTGGGCCAGGCTGGTTTGTTTATCTGTCGCATCCGCAGGTCCAGCCGATCACGGCTCCCAGTGGCCGCGGTTCGCTGCTCCAGGCCAATGGGGGCTGCTGGAAGTGGCGGCCAGTACGTCCCTCAGGCCGTGACACTTTCAGCAGCTCCCATTGGCCTGGAGCAGCGAACCGCGGCCAGTGGGAGCCGCGATCGGCCGAACCTGTGGACGTGGCAGGTAAACAAACCGGCCTGGTCCGCCAGCAGCTTTCCCTACACAAGCGATGTCCCAAGTTTGGGAAACACTGGCCTAGTTTATTGACAAGACTATCACGCGAGATCATATCAGATGCTTTCCTAAAGTCCAGGTATATCACATCCACTGCTTCTCCCTTATCCACAAGACTCGTTATCCTACCAAAGAAAGCTATCAGATTAGTTTGACATGATTTGTTCTTTACAAATCCATGCTGGCTATTCCTTGTCACAGTGGTCCCCAAACTTTTCGTCTGGCGGGTGCCAGATGAAGGATTGCTGCGGCAGTGGAGCACCTGCCAAAATGCCTCTGAATTTCGGCGGCATTTCAGAGGCAACGCCACTCGATGATCTCTCTTGACGACAAGCGGCATCATTGAGAGGTGTTGCCACCGAAATTCAGGGGCGACGCCTCTCGATGATGTCACTTGTCGATGGCAAGCGGTGCCATCGAGAGGTGTCCCCGCCGAAATCTCGCTGAAATTCGGCTGCATTTCGGCTGGTGCTCTCCTGGGGGCCAGGACACAGGTGCATTAAGATGCCTCCGTGGGCGCATGGCACCCATGGGCACCGCGTTGGGGACCACTGACCTATCACCTTACCACCTTCCAAGTGTTTGCAGATGATTTCCTTCATTACTTGCTCCATTATCTTCCCTGGCACAGAAGTTAAACTAACTGGTCTGTAATTCCCCCTGGAGCCCAAGGATGACCCAATCACTCAGACAGGGCTCTGTGGGCTGGCTGCACAGCTCACACCCCAGTTAGCCTAGACCGGGGTAGGCAACCAATGGCACACGTGCCGAAGGCAGCACACAAGCTGATTTTCAGTGGCACTCACACTGCCTGGACCCTGGCCACCGGTCCAGGGGGCTCTGCATTTTAATTTAATTTTAAATGAAGCTTCTCAAACATTTTAAAAACCTTATTTACTTTACATACAACAATAGTTTAGTTATATACTATAGACTTACAGAAAGAGCCCTTCTAAAAATGTTCAAATGTACTACTGGCATGTGAAACCTTAAATTAGAGTGAATGAATGAAGACTCGCACAGCACTTCTGAAAGGTTGCCGACCCCTGGCCTAGACAATTGGCACCTGGGTTAGCCTCGCTCTGCAGTGAAGACATACCCAGTGAGAATGGGCACAGCTGTCCCTCTCTAAACGCCACCTGCATGTTGATCCACAGCTCCACATGCTCAGGGCTGGATCCTGAGCTGGTGTAAACTGATACAGCTCCAGTGAAGTCAGTGCAGCTCCATTGATTTACCCCAGCTGAGGATCTGGACCAGGATTCTGATCTGTGCTCTGCGGCCATACGCACCTATCTGTCCTGGAGCGCTGGCCATGGTGTGAAAGCTGGCACCCATTGCCTGGCCGTTTGCAGTTGAGATTAAAAAACAGCCCAAGAAGATTTTAGGGCTTTTATGGAACGAATATTTATTGGCAGAACAAAACCAGAAATTACTCAGAAGAAAGCAGGGAGGAAATACTTTTTAAGTCAATAGATTATTTCAGAGCTTATGGTATTAACAATCGCCAAAGAGACTTTACAGAATCCTGTGGTTTGTTTCCTTTCCCTTTCGCTGCTATTGTGCTTTCAACAAGCACCAGCAAATGTCAAAACTGACTGTGCAACAGGGCTCCCTTCACAAGCACCGGGCTAGATTCAGCCCTGGGGCCACTCTAGTCTTACAGCAGAGATTAATTTTAGCCCCTCAAGTTAATTGTTATTGGTATCACCATAGCGCCTAGGAGCCCTAGTTTTGGGCCAGGATCTCATTGTGCTAGGTGCTGTACAATCTGAGCAGGCTCTGGCTCAGGAGACTGGTAGTGGACAGATGTTTGTAACAAAGAGCCATTGGGTCTGGGTTCCTTTCTTGGCAGCCTCAAGAGACAGGTCAAGGAGTGAGTGGACCTTGATTTCCCCTCATCTCCAGGTCAGGAGGGGGGTACACTGGCCCATCAGTGCCCTGCGGCTGCCTCCACTACATCCGCTACTGCTGGTTCTACTCTCATATCAGTGTCAATGTGGAGTAACTCTTTTTGCTTCGCTGGAGCTAATCCAGGTGGACAGCGGTTTAAAGGAGATCGGTCCCGGAGACGTTCCCTCTTCGGGATTTTCAATCCAGCACTGTTCACCACCACTACGTTCACATAGAGAGAGCATGTCCTTTATCAGTGGCGGCCTGGTTCTCCTGTTGGTCGGATCACTGTCAGTATTGCCGAGTGGCCCATAGCGGCAATCTCTGTGCAGGGGAGGCCCCATGGAATGGCAAACGTGTTAGAGCTCAGGACTCAAATGCAGGAGCAGAGCTATGTGTGGGGGCTCTCGGGGCTTGATTCAAAGCCACATGAAGTCCCAGTGAGCTTTAGCTAAGGCCCTCAGAGGGAGGGTGGGGAAGAAGGCTTGCATACCGCATGGCTGGGCAGCTAGCGTGCGTCCCATGCTCAGAAAAGTAAAACCATTGTTGCAGTGCAGCCTGGAAGGGAAGCAGGTAAACCAGGCCCTGTGCAGAGGAAATGGACAAGCGTTTTGCACCAACGGCTTGAGCCTTCCGGTGATGGAATGGATAGTGCTGCACTCGGATGAGAAGTGCGCCAGTGGCGGTGCAGCTCCCCATTAGTGCCCGGTGCAGAGGGCTTTACACGGTCGCCACGCAGCTGAGGGGTCTGCATGTGCCTGGCTCTGCAGCCGTGCGCACAGGGCAGAAGGGTCGTGGTGGCAATGGGTGGACGTGGGCGGGGCCTTTTGACAATTTGGCCCAAGCACCAAACTCTTCAAGTGCCTCACTGTGGGTGTCTTTCCCTTCTCCCACCTGGACTCCTCAAAGAGCCACCAAACGTAACAGGCTTTCGTCTCCCTCTTAGTTCCCTGCCATAACTCCTTGTTGTTCAATATCCCTTATCAAGCCCCAGCAGAGGGAATACGGAGCAGCATTTATATATGTATTTTAACATGAAGCAAAGCAAAACACCAGCTGTGAATTTGTCATCTTGGCCAATGTGACGAGGCTGCCCAGCAGTACAAGGAATGATCCCACTGCGGGAAAGAGGAGCTGTCTGTATCTTGAAAAGGTGACTTGCAAAGGAAAAACAAATAATGGATGACTCCTCTTTGTTGCTTCCTTATACTAGCTGAAGAAGGCCAGAGAAAGGATTTTAACAGCCTTGCGATTTCTTCCCCCAACCCAGCTTGTTCTACATTAGAGATTCAGGTCTTGTCTGCCGCATTTTTCCTGGAAGATTCTGTGGCCAGTTGGAGACCTGCTAGGTTTACATCACTGCAGGAAACCACAGACGTGTGTGAAATCTGCTCACTTGGGAGAGGAAGCAGTTTGCAGTCAGCCTGTTTAAAAAGGTGTTTGTTTTTGTGTGCATCTATTTAACTCAAACACCTGTTTAACAGTAGGGATAAAATTCCTTTTGCTAAAAGAATTGATCGCCTTCCCCCAGGGAAAACTTGGAATTGGGAAGATTCCCAGACCACACCTGTGTCCTCCAAAGAGCTATCCAGGAAACACAGGGAGGACAAGACCTGATGTTCCCGATATATGTAAGATAACTCCCCTCCACCAAGCTGTTAGGAACAAAACATCCCCCCAGCTCCCCCAAATTTAAAAATCTTTGGTTGTTGTTTGGAGGGGAAATATGTCAGGCTGCCTCCATAAAGAAGGGGAAAAGGGGAAATGGATCAGCAGAAATCCGGGCTAAGGAAGGTGTTCCGTCTTGCCCAGGGGCAGGGAATGGTCTTTGTTAGGATGGAGGTGGGAGGAGGTCCTGCCCTATATTGTGTAGTGTCCGTTTGCCCCACGTGCTGTGTCTCTCAAGGACTTTCGGAAAACCCTTCCCTTTGGCAACGTGTGCAGTGCTCCTGTTGTGGCAGAGTGCCCAGCTGCGCCACCCTGGGGCCATGTGCGGGCACCACAGCCTGCTTGCCTGGAGCGAGGAAGTGCCACTAGTGAGAGGAACCGACGCAATCGCGCTGCTCTGGCTGGATCCTGTGAACCTTTTCCTGTCTGTGTAGCCTCCCTCCTTCCACAAGGAGTCCTAGTGCCTTCCATGAGATGTCTTTCACCAGGGGCTGCAGAACTGGGCCCAGGCCTTGTTCGGGTTGATCTAGCACGATCGAGCACTGAGAAGCTGAGAGGCAGAGTCTGACCTACGGGAGCATCAGCCCTACCTCTCTGTGGGCTGCGGAGGGGAAAACAACCCTGTCACTGTCCATCCGTCATGGCCGGCGCTACCATTTAGGCAGCCTAGGCAATCGCCTAGGGCGCCAGAATAAGTGGTGGGAGCCGTTTTGCCAGAAGGGGCGGCAGGCGGCTCCGGTGGAGCTGCCGCAGTGGTGCCTGCGGATGGTCGGCTCCTCGCGCGGGTCCGGTGGACCTCCTGCAGGCATGCCTGCGGCAGCTCCACCGGAGCCACGGAGCACCGGACCCTCAGCAGATACCACTGCGGCAGCTTGCGCGTGGGGCAGCCAAATTGCCGTCCACCTAGGGCACTCAAACCCCTAGCGCCGGTCCTGCCATCCGTTATTACTAATGCTCGTTAAAAGCTTCCTCCTTCATCATGCTGGTGTCAGTCACGTTCCTGAAGCCCAAACCAGCAGGGCTCAGGGGAGCTTTTCAGCATGAGCCTGGGGAGAGGTGGGTTTGGTCAGAGGCATTGATTTAGCTCCAGGAATCACTCTCTGTTTCGGGAGTGGTTGATGATGATGCAGCTCGCTGACTGGTTAGCTGCATGATCCTGGAGATTGTGTTATAGCCGAGCGAGGAGGGTCTGTCAGGGACGCTGTTACTCTATGCAAGAGCAGGGCCTCACACACATGGGACCCCATTCCTGATCGATGCCTAGGCACAACCGCAATAAACGGGATTATTAATAATAATGAATAACCAGGGTGTTACTGGACCTGGGCTTGGGAGGTGGCAGCGTTTATTCACTGAGTGGGGGCTCTGGTGCTGACAACTTTCAGACCCCCACTACTTGTAATAATAGAGTCCTTAGAACCAGAGTTTTAAAGCTGTTTAGGCACTTAGCTGCTATTGATTTCCATGGGAGTTAAGCACCTAAATACCTTTAAAATCAGGCCCTTCGCCCTCTTTTTACTGGAAGATGGGGATTAAAACCTGGCATATCGGTTGCGAGTGGATATTTTGCCAGCTGGACTCAGTGACCTCTCTCCTGGACGGTACACAGACAGACCTACCTGCTAAGCTATGCTATTGTTGCCCTGGGATTGGTAAGGTCCTCTGCCACAGGGCTGCCTGGAGGGGGGCAAGTAGGGCAATTTGCCCCAGGCCCCAAAGGGGCCCCCATGAAAATATAGTATTCTATAGTATTGCAACTTTTTGTTATGTAAAGGGCCCCTGAAATTGCTTTGCCCCAGGCCCCCTGAATCCTCTGGGCAGCCCCGCTCTTCCGTGCCACATTACTGGGATCTGGGGCTTCAACTTGTGCTCGCTTAATCAGCTCGGGGATGGAGATGCTTTGACCATCTCTGCTATTAACTGCCCTTGCACATGTCCATCAGGATACGAGCTGGGAGCAGGTATTGCTAGAACAGGATGAGGGTATGATAGCATTAAGCAGAGCTAAAATAATGCCGCCTTGCCGGTGAAAGAGAACATTTGTCCTGCTAGGAATATAGACTCTCTTTCACTGAATTACTCACCATTAGTCATTTCCTCAGCTCCTGTCCTCTTTAAATATACCCAGCATATATGTGAAGTGCCCTAATAACATCCCAGAGCGTTGTTTTTTTCACTTTTAAATCTCAGCTTCTGCGTTGGAAAGCTTCTTGTCATTTTCAAAGCCTTGCCTCGTATTGCAATTGATGAGCGGGGAGCTCGGCCTCGTGGAATCTTGATTTAGATCTTGGACAGAGTGTGAGGTAAAAGCCTGGGATGTATCGTGTCAAGCATCTCTTGGCTTAGTCACTAGCCTTGGTTTTTTTATCAGCTGCCTCTGCACATCAGAAACTGTCCTGTTATCACATGAGGAGTCATGCTCTGCCTAACACATGGCTTTAAAACAGGGCCCTTTCTCCAGCTTGCAGAAGGAGAGCTGCTGCTGGCAGAGTAGCTGCCTGGGTGTGGTAACAATTACTGATTAATAAGACATGGCAGATGGGATGTTTAGAAGGTGAATGCACACTATCCCCCATGCCTTCCTCCCCTGCAACGGGGAAGGCCTGGTGAAGGATCTCGCGGCCGCCCTGCTGTTGGAACGAGTCACTGTAGCAAGGGAAATGGCACACTGTGGGCACGGAGGCCCCAGATCTGTGGCCAGGGACACCATCCTACCAGAGCTGGAAACCTTGGGCTCTAAAACCGTGGGCTAGGGGTGGTGCTCTGTCCCATTTAGTGGCACGGAGACCACTTCTCTCTACAGCCTGAGCTAGCAGCCAGTTGGGTTTTGGCCCACGTGGTAGAGGCTCATACACTAGGTTCCAGGTTCAATCCATCCTGCTGATGACTAGGGTCTGTTAGCTTTACACTACCACTCAAGCTAAAGGAGCAGCACCTTTAATGAAGTCTCCAGCTGCTTGAAGGCACCATAGTTACATCCACAGGAGGATATGTGACCTTACTGATCACATTCATGACAGCAGTGAGTCAGGGCCACCTAAAAGTGGGGTCCCAGGGTGTTAGGCTCTACACAGATAGAGACCAGCAGACAGCCCCTGCCATGAAGACCTTACAATCGAAATATCCCTTCCCGGCAGGAGCTGCCTCCAGCAGTGTACCTGCGAACAAGGCACGGCCACCTGACCTGGGACGTGAAAGACATTCCCCCTGCTCTGCTGAGCCCCCCCCCAGCTCCCTTTTGGATTTATGAACCCAGGCCTGTCCACACACACATCTGCACCAGTTTATTTACAGGGTTACAAACCGCTTTATGGACACTTTCATTCTGGTTTACCAGTGGCTTTGTTTGGTTTTAGCTGGAGCCTGTTCCTAACTGCCCTAAGCTAAACCCAAACTGTAGCAGGGTCAGTGGCCACCTGCTTTCCCCTTCTTCAGAGCTCCTCAAACAAACTCCACACAGTCCAAAGGAAGCTAAAGCATTTCCTCACCTGGAGTCTACTGTATTCAGTCCTTAGGTATAAACCGGCCAGCCAGGTCCCAACCCCCAGTTCAGTGTCTCTCTCCCATTAATGTGTGTATGGGGGGCCAGCTGCAGCTTCTCATGCTCCTGAGGATCTTCCCCTCACTGCAGCTACCTACTGGCTACTGCTCACACAGGTATACGCCCTTTAGCAATCAGGGCTGGCCAGCCCCAGGCCCTCCAGCTGTTAAGGAGTGAGCCACCTTGTTACAGGAATAAAACCTTTTGCATTGGTTTAACTAAATGGGTTTCACATCTCCTTGAGTTAAGCTGCTGCCCATCTGTGTGGCGAGAAGTTCTGAGTTACAGAGTAGCAGATTTTGGGTTTAGTCACACATCCACCCCTGCAGTTGGTGTAATGTCTTACAGTTCTGATTTACACCCCTTTGCGCTGGTGTAAATGGAAACGCAAGGCAGAGTGAAGCGGTGAATTGGTCCCTAAAAGGGGGTCAAAGTGGTCTGCAGCGGCGGCCATATAGTCTGGCAGGCTGAGATTTTACAAAATGTGCAACTCCTGCTAATCCCATGGGAAACTTGGCTTCTAGTTCCTCCAGGCAGCTTGGAAAACCTCTGGAGTAAATGCCCACAGCCATTTCTGCCTCTACTGCAGTTAATTGTGGATGCAAAATTGTCCCCTTGAAATTGGTGCCAGTACAAAATATCAACCGCCTGCTGTCTGCCCTCCTGCATCATTCCAGAGCCACTTATATGGGCGTCATTTTGGCACATCTTTCCTGGTTGCCAGGAGATTGAGCCTCCAAAAGTTCTCTACAAACAACTCATGGGTGGGGAATTAAGATGACGGTGGTATGGTCCAGTTTCCCACAGATGTAACTCCACTGATTCCACTGGAGTTCTGCCAGAATAAAACTGGAGCAGTGCAATAGCAAATCCGGCTCATGGAATTTAAATAACTCTCGAGCCCTTCCCCTGGGGGCTTTCCCACATTCTTTGCCTTGCACAGGAATACAGGAGGCTCCAAAAGTTTAGAGGCATGAAAGCAGAAGAGAAATTTCATCCTTTCAGGCTACAATAACTTATCTAATGGCCATAA